>NW_028315297.1:0-300000 GCF_046866305.1 Octopus bimaculoides
TCATTCGTTCGTTCGTTCGTTTGTTCGTTCAATCTTTCGTTCGTTCCTTATTTCTTTCGTTCGTTCCTTATTTCTTTCGTTCGTTCCTTATTTCTTTCGTTCGTTCGTTCATTAATTCGATTGATCGATCAATCATCCATAATTTCGTTTCTTCGTTAATTCGTTCCTTCATTCTTTATTTCATTCGTTATTTTGTTCGATCGTTATTTCGTTCGTTCGTTATTTCATTCGTTCTTTCCTTCGTTCTTCTTTTTCGTTCGTTTGTTATTTCATTCGTTCTTTCGTTCGTTTTTCTTTTTCGTTTGTTCGTTATTTCGTTCGTTCGCTCGTTATTTCGTTCATTCGTTCGTACGTTCGTTCGTTATTTCGTTCGTCCGGTCATTATGTCGTTCGTTCGATCATTCTTTCGTTCATTCGTTATTTCGTTCATTCGTTATTTTGTTCGATCGTTATTTCGTTCGTTCGTTATTTCATTCGTTCGTTCGTTATTTCATTCGTTCTTTCGTTCGTTCTTCTTTTTCGTTCGTTATTTCGTTCGTCGCTCGTTATTTCGTTCATTCGTTCGTACGTTCGTTCGTTATTTCGTTCGTCCGGTCATTATGTCGTTCGTTCGATCATTCTTTCGTTCATTCGTTATTTCGTTCGTTCGTTTGTTATATCGTTCGTTCGATCGTTCGTTATTTCGTTCGTCCGACCGGTCGTTATTTGGTTTATTCGTTATATCGTTCGATTGTTCGTTCTTTCCTTCATTCTTTCGTTTGTTCGTTATTTCGTTAGTTCGTTCGTTCATTCATTCATTATCTCGTTCCTGATATCATTCGTTAATTCATTCGTTCGTTATGTCGTTCGTTCGTTCGTTATTTCATTCGTTGTTGATTTCATTCGTTCGTTCAATTATTATTCCTTTCGTTCATTCATTATTTCGTTCGTTCGTTCATTCATTCGTTATATCGTTCGTTCGTTCGTTTGTTCATTTGTTTTTCGTTCGTTCGATCGGTCTTTCGTTCGTTCGTTCGTTCGTTTTTCGGTCGGTCGTTCATTCATTGTTTCGTTCGTTCATTCATTATTTCGTTCGTTCATTCGTTCGTTATATCGTTATTTCGTTTGTTCGTTCGTTTTTTCGTTCATTCTTTTGTCTTTCGTTCATTATATCGTTCTTTTTTTCTTTCGGCCTTTCATTCGTCATTTCGTTTGTTCGTACATTCTTTCACTATTTAGTTCGTTATTTCGCTTGTTTTTCCGTTCATTCGTTCGTTCAATCTTTCGTTCGTTCCTTATTTCATTCATTCGTTCGTTCGTTCGTTCAATCTTTCGTTCGATCCTAATTTCTTTCGTTCGTTCGTTCCTTATTTCGTTCGTTCATTATTTCGTTTGATCGATCGTTCATCCATAATTTCGTTCGTTCGTTTCTTCGTTAATTCGTTCCTTCGTTCCTTCGTTCATTCGTTAGTTTGTTCGATGGTTATTTCGTTCGTCCGTTATTTCATTCGTTCTTTCGTTCGTTCTACTTTTTCGTTCGTCGTTATTTCGTTCGTTCGGTCATTATGTCGTTCGTTCGATCATTCTTTCGTTCATTCGTTATTTCGTTCGTTCGTTCGTTATTTCGTTCGTTCGTTCGTTATTTAGTTTGTTCGTTCGGTGTATCGTTAGTTCGGTCGTTCATTCGTTCGTTATTTCGTTCGTTCCTTCATAATTTCGTTCGTTTTTTCGTTCGTTCGTCATTTCGTTCGTTCGTTGGTCATTTCTTTCGTTCGTTGGTCATTGCGTTCGTTCGTTGTTTCGTTATTTCGTGCATTTGTTCGTTCGTTCGTTGACTCGTTTGTTCATTATTTCGTTCGTTCGATCGTTCGTTATTTCGTTCGTTCGACCGGTCGTTATTTCGTTTGTTCGTTATTTCGTTCGATTGTTCGTTCTTTCGTTATGTCGTTCGTTCGTTCGTTATTTCATTCGTTCTTGATTTCATTCGTTCGTTCGTCCGTTATTTCATTCGTTCATTCATTATTTCTTTCGTTCATTCATTATTTAGTTCGGTCGTTCATTCATTCGTTATATCGTTCGTTCGTTCGTTTGTTCATTTGTTTTTCGTTCGTTCGATCGGTCTTTCGTTCTTTCGTTCGTTCGTTCGTTCGTTTTTCATTCGTTCGTTCATTCATTGTTTCGTTCGTTCATTCATTATTTCGTTCGTTATATCGTTATTTCGTTTGTTCGTTCGTTATTTAGTTATTTCGATCGTTCTTTCGTTATTTCGTTCGTTTTTTCGTTCATTCTTTTGTCTTTCGTTCGTTATATCGTTCTTTTTTTCTTTCGGCCTTTCATTCGTTATTTCGTTTGTTCGTTCGTTCATTCTTTCGCTATTTAGTTCGTTATTTCGGTTGTTATTCCGTTCATTCGTTCGTTCTTTCGTTATTTCTTTCGTTCGTTCGTTATTTCGTTCGTTCTTTCTTTCGTTCGTTCGTTCGTTCGTTATTTCGTTCGTTCGTTCGTCCGTTCGTTCATTATTTCGTTCGCTCATTCGTTATGTCGTTCGTTCATTCACTATTTCGTTCATTCGTTCATTCTTTCGTTATATCGTTCGTTCGTTTGTTTGTTCATTTGTTTTTCGTTCGTTCGTTATTTCATTCGTTTGTTCGTTATTTTATTCGTTTGTTCGTTATTTCATGCGTTTATCCGTTTGTTCATTCGTTCCTTATTTCATTCATTCATTCGTTCGTTCGTTCGTTCGATATTTCGTTCGTTCTTTTGTTCGTTTGTTATTTCTTTCGTTTGTTCGTTATTTCATTCTTTTGTCCGTTCGTTCGTTATTTCGTTCGATCGTTCTTTCGTTCCTTCGTTCGATTGTTCGTTCGTTTTTCGTTCGTTATTTCTTTCGTTCATTCATAGTTTCGTTCGTTCATTCATTATTTCGTTCGCTCCTTCGTTCGTTCGGTCGATTGGTATTTTGTTTGTTCGTTCCTTCTTTAGATCGTTCGTTATTTCGTTCGTTCGTTATTTCATTCGTTTGTCCGTTCGTTCATTTTCTCCTTATTTCACTCATTCATTCGTTCGGTCGTTCAATCTTTTGTTCGTTCGTTCGTCCGTTCGATATTTCGTTCGTACGTTCGCCCTTTCGTTCGTTCGTTTGTTTTTTCGTTCGATCATACGTTATTTCGTTCACACTCTTGTTCGTTCCATATTTCATTCATTCATTCGTTCGTTCATGCAATCTTTCGTTCGTTCCTTATTTCTTTCGTTCGTTCGTTCCTTATTTCGTTCGTTCATTATTTCGTTTGATCGATCGTTCATCCATAATTTCGTTCGTTCGTTTCATCGTTAATTCGTTCCTTCGTTCTTTCGTTCGTTCTTTATTTTGTTCGATGGTTATTTCGTTCGTTCGGTCGTTATTTCGTTCGTTCGTTCGGTCGTTATTTCGTTCGTTCGTTCGTTATTTAGTTTGTTCGTTCGGTGTATCGTTAGTTCGGTCGTTCATTCGTTCGTTATTTCGTTCGTTCCTTCATAATTTCGTTCGTTCTTTCGTTCGTTCGTCATTTCGTTCGTTCGTCATTTCGTTCGTTCGACCGGTCGTTATTTCGTTTGTTCGTTCTTTCGTTCATTCTTTCGTTCATTCGTTATTTCGTTCGTTTATTCATTGGTTTGTTCGTTCGTTCATTCATTCATTCATTATTTCGTTTCTGATTTCGTACGTTAATTCGTTCGTTCGTTATTTCGTTCATTCATTATTTCGTTCGTTCATTCATTATTTCGTTCGTTCGTTCATTCGTTCGTTCGTTCATTCGTTCGTTATATCGTTCATTCGTTCGTTTGTTCATCTGTTTTTCGTTCGTTCGTTATTTCATTCGTTTGTTCGTTATTTCATTCGTTTGTCCGTTCGTTCATTTGCTCCTTATTTCATTCATTCATTCGTTTGTTCGTTCGATATTTCGTTCGTTCTTTTGTTCGTTTGTTATTTCGTTCGTTTGTTCGTTATTTCATTCATTTGTCCGTTCGTTCGTTATTTCATTCGATCGTTCTTTCGTTCTTTCGTTCGTTCGTTCGTTCGTTTTTCGTTCGATCGATATTTGGTTCGTTCATTCATTGTTTCGTTCGTTCATTCATTATTTCGTTCGTTTATTCGTATGTTATATCGTTCGTTCTTTCGTTTGTTCATTTGTTTTTTCATTCTTTCGTTCGTTATTTCGTTTGTTCTTTCGTTATTTAGTTATTTCGATCGTTCTTTCGTTATTTCTTTCGTTCGTTCGCCCTTTCGTTCGCGCCTTCGTTCGTTCGTTTGTTTTTTCGTTCGATCATTCGTTATTTCTATCACACTCTTGTTCGTTCCTTATTTCATTCATTCGTTCGTTCGTTCGTTTGTTCGTTCAATCTTTCGTTCGTTCCTTATTTCTTTCGTTCGTTCGTTCATTATTTCGATTGATCGATCAATCATCCATAATTTCGTTTCTTCGTTAATTCGTTCCTTCATTCTTTATTTCATTCGTTATTTTGTTCGATCGTTATTTCGTTCGTTCGTTATTTCATTCGTTCTTTCCTTCGTTCTTCTTTTTCGTTCGTTTGTTATTTCATTCGTTCTTTCGTTCGTTCTTCTTTTTCGTTTGTTCGTTATTTCGTTCGTTCGCTCGTTATTTCGTTCATTCGTTCGTACGTTCGTTCGTTATTTCGTTCGTCCGGTCATTATGTCGTTCGTTCGATCATTCTTTCGTTCATTCGTTATTTCGTTCATTCGTTATTTTGTTCGATCGTTATTTCGTTCGTTCGTTATTTCATTCGTTCGTTCGTTATTTCATTCGTTCTTTCGTTCGTTCTTCTTTTTCGTTCGTTATTTCGTTCGTCGCTCGTTATTTCGTTCATTCGTTCGTACGTTCGTTTGTTATTTCGTTCGTCCGGTCATTATGTCGTTCGTTCGATCATTCTTTCGTTCATTCGTTATTTCGTTCGTTCGTTCGTTATTTCGTTCGTTCGATCGTTCGTTATTTCGTTCGTTCGACCGGTCGTTATTTCGTTTATTCGTTATTTCGTTCGATTGTTCGTTCTTTCCTTCATTCTTTCGTTTGTTCGTTATTTCGTTAGTTCGTTCGTTCATTCATTCATTATCACGTTCCTGATTTCGTTCGTTAATTCATTCGTTCGTTATTTCGTTGGGTCGTTCGTTATGTCGTTCGTTCGTTCGTTATTTTATTCGTTGTTGATTTCATTCGTTCGTTCGTCCGTTATTTCGTTCGTTCATTCATTATTCCTTTCGTTCATTCATTATTTCGTTCGTTCGTTCATTCATTCGTTATATCGTTCGTTCGTTCGTTTGTTCATTTGTTTTTCGTTCGTTCGATCGGTCTTTCGTTCTTTCGTTCGTTCGTTCGTTCGTTTTTCGTTCGGTTGTTGGTCATTTCGTTCGTTCGTTGTTCATTGCGTTCGTTCGTTGTTTCGTTCGTTCATTATTTCGTTCGTTCGATCGTTCGTTATTTCGTTCGTTCGACCGGTCGTTGTTTCGTTTGATCGTTATTTCGTTCGATTGTTCGTTCTTTCGTTCATTCGTTCGTTCATTCTTTCGCTATTTAGTTCGTTACTTTGTTCGTTCATTATGTCATTATGTCATTATTCCTTTTGATCGATCGTTCATCCATAATTTCGTTCGTTCGTTTCATCGTTAATTCGTTCCTTCGTTCTTTCGTTCGTTCTTTATTTTGTTCGATGGTTATTTCGTTCGTTCGGTCGTTATTTCGTTCGTTCGTTCGTTATTTAGTTTGTTCGTTCTGTGTATCGTTAGTTCGGTCGTTCATTCGTTCGTTATTTCGTTCGTTCCTTCATAATTTCGTTCGTTTTTTCGTTCGTTCGTTCGTCATTTCGTTCGTTCGACCGGTCGTTATTTAGTTTGTTCGTTCTGTCGTTCATTCTTTCGTTCATTCGTTATTTCGTTCGTTTATTCATTGGTTTGTTCGTTCGTTCATTCATTCATTCATTATTTCGTTTCTGATTTCGTTCGTTAATTCGTTCTTTCGTTATTTCGTTGGGTCGTTCGTTATGTCGTTCGTTCGTTTGTTATTTCATTCGTTCTTGATTTCATTCGTTCGTTCGTCCGTTATTTCGTTCGTTCATTCATTATTTCGTTCGTTCGTTCATTCATTCGTTATATCGTTCGTTCGTTCGTTTGTTCATTTGTTTTTCGTTCGTTCGTTCGTTCATTCGCTCCTTATTTCATTCATTCATTCGTTCGTTCGTTCGATATTTCGTTCGTTCTTTCGTTCATTTGTTATTTCGTTCGTTTGTTCGTTATTTGCCTCGTTATTTCGTCTTTCGTTCGTTCTTTCGTTATTTCTTTCGTTCGTTCGTTATTTCGTTCGTTCATTTGCTCAGTCATTCTTTCGTCCATTGTGTATTCCGTTCGTTCGTTATTTCGTTCCTTCGTTTGTTCGTTCGTTCGTTATTTTATTCGTTCGTTATTTCGTTTGTTCGTTCGTTTTTTCTTTCGTTCGTTCGTTATTTCGTTTGTTCGTTCAATCGTTCGTTCGTTCATTCTTTCGTTCGTTCGCCATTTCGTTCGTGCCTTCGTTCGTTCGTTTGTTTTTTCGTTCGATCATTCGTTATTTCTATCACACTCTTGTTCGTTCCTTATTTCATTCATTCGTTCGTTCGTTCGTTCGTACAATCTTTCGTTCGTTCCTTATTTTTTCGTTCGTTCGTTCATTATTTCGTTTGATCGATCGTTCATCCATAATTTCGTTTCTACGTTAATTCGTTCCATCGTTCTTTCGTTCATTCGTTATTTTGTTCGATCGTTATTTCGTTCGTTCGTTATTTCATTCGTTCTTTCGTTCGTTCTTCTTTTTCGTTTGTTCGTTATTTCATTCGTTCTTTCGTTAGTTCGTTATTTCATTCGTTCTTTCGTTCTTCTTTTTCGTTCGTTCGTTATTTCGTTCGATCGTTATTTCGTTCGATCGTTATTTCGTTCGTTCTTTCGTTCGTTCTTCTTTTTCGTTCGTTCGTTATTTCGTTCATTCGTTCGTACGTTCGTTCGTTATTTCGTTCGTTCGTTATTTCGTTCGTCCGGTCATTATGTCGTTCGTTCGATCATTCTTTCGTTCATTCTTTATTTCGTTCATTCGTTATTTTGTTCGATCGTTATTTCGTTCGTTCGTTATTTCATTCGTTCTTTCGTTCGTTCTTCTTTTTCGTTCGTGCGTTATTTCATTCGATCTTTCGTTCGTTCTTCTTTTTCGTTTGTTCGTTATTTCGTTCGTCGCTCGTTATTTCGTTCATTCGTTCGTACGTTCGTTCGTTATTTCGTTCGTCCGGTCATTATGTCGTTCGTTCGATCATTCTTTCGTTCATTCGTTATTTCGTTCGTTCGTTCGTTATTTCGTTCGTTCCTTCATAATTTCGTTCGTTTGTTCGTTCGTTCGTCATTTATTTCGTTCGTTCGTCATTTCGTTCGTTCACTATTTCGTTCGTTCGACCGGTCGTTATTTCGTTTTTCGTTATTTCGTTCGATTGTTCGTTATATCCTTCATTCTTTCGTTCATTCGTTATTTCGTTCCTGATTTCGTTCGTTAATTTGTTCGTTCGTTATTTCGTTGGGTCGTTCGTTATGTCGTTCGTTCGTTCGTTATTTCATTCGTTCTTGATTTCATTCGTTCGTTCGTCCGTTATTTCGTTCGTTGATTCATTATTTCTTTCGTTCATTCATTATTTCGTTCGTTCGTTCATTCATTCGTGAAATCGTTCGTTCGTTCGTTTGTTCATTTGTTTTTCGTTCGTTCGATCGGTCTTTCGTTCTTTCGTTCGTTCGTTCGTTCGTTTTTCGTTTGTTCGTTCGTTCATTGTTTCGTTCGTTCATTCATTATTTCGTTCGTTCATTCGTTCGTTATATCGTTATTTCGTTTCTTCGTTCGTTATTTAGTTATTTCGATCGTTCTTTCGTTATTTCGTTCGTTTTTTTGTTCATTCTTTTGTCTTTCGTTCGTTATATCGTTCTTTTTTTCTTTCGGCCTTTCATTCGTTATTTCTTTCGTTCGTACGTTATTTCGTTCGTTCTTTCTTTCGTTCGTTCGTTCGTTCGTTATTTCGTTCGTTCGTTCGACCGTTCGTTCATTATTTCGTTCGCTCATTCGTTATGTCGTTCGTTCATTCACTATTTCGTTCGTTCGTTCATTCGTTCGTTATATCGTTTGTTCGTTTCTTTGTTCATTCGTTCGTTCGTTCGTTCGATATTTCGTTCGTTCGATATTTCGTTCGTTCTTTCGTTCGTTTGTTATTTCTTTCGTTTGTTCGTTATTTCATTCTTTTGTCCGTTCGTTCGTTATTTCGTTCGATCGTTCTTTCGTTCCTTCGTTCGTTTGTTCGTTCGTTTTTCGTTCGTTATTTCGTTCGTTCATTCATTCGTTCGTTATTTCCCTCGTTATTTCGTTCATTCGTTCGTTCGTTATTTCATTCGTTCGTTCGTTATTTCATTCGTTCATTGGCTCCTTATTTCATTCATTCATTCGTTCGTTCGTTCGTTCATTCTTTCGCTATTAATTCGTTATTTCGCTCGTTATTTCGTTCATTCGTTCGTTCTTTCGTTATTTCCTTCGTTCATTTGCTCAGTCATTCTTTCGTTCATTGTGTATTCCGTTCGTTCGTTATTTCGTTCCTTCGTTTGTTCATTCGTTATTTCGTTCTTTCGTTATTTCGTTCGTTCGGTCGATTGTTATTTTGGTTGTTCGTTCCTTCTTTAGATCGTTCGTTATTTCGTTCGTTCGTTATTTCATTCGTTTGTCCGTTCGTTCATTCTCTCCTTATTTCACTCATTCATTCGTTCGTGCGTTCGTCCGTTCGATATTTTGTTCAGTTGTACTTTCGTTCGTTTGTCATTTCGTTCGTTTGTTCGTTATTTCATTCGTTTGTCCGGTCGTTCGTTTGTTCGTTCGTTCGTCCGTTCGTTCATTATTTCGTTCGCTCGTTCGTTATGTCGTTCGTTCGTCCGTTATTTCGTTCGTTCGTTCATTCATTATTTCGTTCGTTCATTCATTATTTCCTTCGTTCGTTCATTCGTTTGTTCATTTGTTTTTCGTTCGGTCGTTATTTCATTCGTTTGTTCGTTATTTCATTCGTTTGTCCGTTCGTTCATTTGCTCCTTATTTCATTCATTCATTCGTTCGTTCGTTCGTTCTTTCGTTCGTTTGTTATTTCGTTCGTTTGTCCGTTATTTCATTCATTTGTCCGTTCGTTCGTTATTTCGTTCGTTCGTTTTTCGTTCGTTATTTCGTTCGTTCATTCATTGTTTCGCTCGTTCATTCATTATTTCGTTCATTCATTCGTTCGTTATATCGTTCGTTATTTCGTTTGTTCGTTCGTTCATTCTTTCGCTATTTAGTTCGTTATTTCGCTCGTTATTTCGTTCATTCGTTCGTTCTTTCGTTATTTCATTCGTTCGTTCGTTATTTCATTCGTTCATTGGCTCCTTATTTCATTCATTCATTCGTTCGTTCGTTCGTTCGATATTTCGTTCGTTCTTTCGTTCGTTTGTTATTTCGTTCGTTCATTTGCTCAGTCATTCTTTCGTCCATTGTGTATTCCGTTCGTTCGTTATTTCGTTCCTTCGTTTGTTCGTTCGCTATTTCGTTCGTTCGTTATTTCATTCTTTTGTCCGTTCGTTCATTCTCTCCTTATTTCACTCATTCATTCGTTCTTTCGTTCGTTCGTTATTTCGTTCGTTCATTTGCTCAGTCATTCTTTCGTCCATTGTGTATTCCGTTCGTTCGTTATTTCGTTCCTTCGTTTGTTCGTTCGCTATTTCGTTCGTTCGTTATTTCATTCGATCCTTATTACGTTTGTTCGTTCGTTATTTCTTTCGTTCGTTCGTTATTTCGTTTATTCGTTCATTCGTTCGTTCGTTCGTTCAGTCTTTCGTTCGTTCGTTCATTCATTGTAATTTCTTTCGTTCCTTATTTCATTCATTCGTTCGTTCGTTCGTACAATCTTTCGTTCGTTCCTTATTTCTTTCGTTCGTTCGTTCATTATTTCGTTTGATCGATCGATCATCCATAATTTCGTTCGTTCGTTTCTTCGTTAATTCGTTCCTTCGTTCTTTCGTTCATTCGTTATTTTGTTCGATGGTTATTTCGTTCGTTCGTTATTTCATTCGTTCTTTCGTTCGTTCTCCTTTTTCGTTCATTCGTTATTTCGTTCGTCCGGTCATTATGTCGTTCGTTCGATCATTCTTTCGTTCATTCGTTATTTCGTTCGTTCGTTATTTCGTTCGTTCTTTCGTTATTTATTTTGTTCGTTTGGTGTATCGTTAGTTCGGTCGTTCATTCGTTCGTTATTTCGTTCGATCCTTCATAATTTCGTTCGTTTTTTCGTTCGTTCGTCATTTCGTTCGTTCGTTCGTCATTTAGTTCGTTCGTCATTTCATTCGTTCGTTGGTCATTTCATTCGTTCATCATTTCGTTCGTTTGTTGGTCATTTCGTTCGTTCGTTGGTCATTGCGTACGTTCGTTGTTTCGTTATTTCGTGCGTTTGTTCGTTCGTTCGTTGTTTCGTTCGTTCATTATTTCGTTCGTTCGATCGTTCGTTATTTCGTTCGTTCGACCGGTCGTTATTTCGTTTGTTCGTTATTTCGTTCGATTGTTCGTTCTTTCGTTCATTCTTTCGTTCATTCGTTATTTCGTTCGATTATTCGTTGGTTTGTTCGTTCGTTCGTTCATTCATTCATTCTTTCCTTCCTGATTTCGTTCGTTAATTCGTTCGTTCGTTATTTCGTTGGGTCTTTCGTTATGTCGTTCGTTCGTTTGTTATTTCATTCGTTCTTGATTTCATTCGTTCGTTCGTCCGTTATTTCGTTCGTTCATTCATTATTTCTTTCGTTCATTCATTATTTCGTTCGTTCGTTCATTCATTCGTTATATCGTTCGTTCGTTCGTTTGTTCATTTGTTTTTCGTTCGTTCGTTCATTCGCTCCTTATTTCATTCATTCATTCGTTCGTTCGTTCGATATTTCGTTCGTTCTTTCGTTATTTCTTTCGTTCGTTCGTTATTTCGTTCGTTGATTTGCTCAGTCATTCTTTCGTCCATTGTGTATTCCGTTCTTTCGTTATTTCGTTCCTTCGTTTGTTCGTTCGTTCGTTATTTCATTCGTTCGTTATTTCGTTTGTTCGTTCGTTTTTTTCTTTCGTTCGTTCGTTATTTCTTTTGTTCGTTCATTCGTTCGTTCGTTCATTCTTTCGTTCGTTCGCCATTTCGTTCGCGCCTTCATTCATTCGTTTGTTTTTTCGTTCGATCATTCGTTATTTCTATCACACTCTTGTTCGTTCCTTATTTCATTCATTCGTTCGTTCGTTCGTTCGTTCGTTCAATCTTTCGTTCGTTCCTTATTTCTTTCGTTCGTTCGTTGATTATTTCGTTTGATCGATCGTTCATCCATAATTTCGTTTCTTCGTTAATTCGTTCCTTCGTTCTTTCGTTCATTCGTTATTTTGTTCGATCGTTATTTCGTTCGTTCGTTATTTCATTCGTTCTTTCGTTCGTTCTTTATTTCGTTCGTTCGCTCGTTATTTCGTTCATTCGTTCGCTATTTAGTTCGTTATTTCGCTCGTTATTTCGTTCATTCGTTCGTTCTTTCGTTATTTCTTTCGTTCGTTCGTAATATCGTTCGTTCATTTGCTCAGTCATTCTTTCGTCCATTGTGTATTCCGTTCGTTCGTTATTTCGTTCCTTCGTTTGTTCGTTCGTTATTTCGTTCGTTCGTTATTTCATTCGTTCGTTATTTCGTTTGTTCGTTCGTTTTTTCTTTCGTTCCTTCGTTATTTCGTTTATTCGTTCATTCGTTCGTTCGTTCGTTCATTCTTTCGTTCGTTCGTTCATTCATTGTAATTTCTTTCGTTCGTTCGCCCTTTCGTTCGCGCCTTTGTTCGTTCGTTTGTTTTTTCGTTCGATCATTCCTTATTTCGTTCACACTCTTGTTCGTTCCATATTTCATTCATTCGTTCGTTCGTTCATGCAATCTTTCGTTCGTTCCTTATTTCTTTCGTTCGTTCGTTCCTTATTTCGTTCGTTCATTATTTCGTTTGATCGATCGTTCATCCATAATTTCGTTCGTTCGTTTCATCGTTAATTCGTTCCTTCGTTCTTTCGTTCGTTCTTTATTTTGTTCGATGGTTATTTCGTTCGTTCGGTCGTTATTTCGTTCGTTCGTTCGGTCGTTATTTCGTTCGTTCGTTCGTTATTTAGTTTGTTCGTTCGGTGTATCGTTAGTTCGGTCGTTCATTCGTTCGTTATTTCGTTCGTTCCTTCATAATTTCGTTCGTTCTTTCGTTCGTTCGTCATTTCGTTCGTTCGTCATTTCGTTCGTTCGACCGGTCGTTATTTCGTTTGTTCGTTCTTTCGTTCATTCTTTCGTTCATTCGTTATTTCGTTCGTTTATTCATTGGTTTGTTCGTTCGTTCATTCATTCATTCATTATTTCGTTTCTGATTTCGTACGTTAATTCGTTCGTTCGTTATTTCGTTCATTCATTATTTCGTTCGTTCATTCATTATTTCGTTCGTTCGTTCATTCGTTCGTTCGTTCATTCGTTCGTTATATCGTTCATTCGTTCGTTTGTTCATCTGTTTTTCGTTCGTTCGTTATTTCATTCGTTTGTTCGTTATTTCATTCGTTTGTCCGTTCGTTCATTTGCTCCTTATTTCATTCATTCATTCGTTTGTTCGTTCGATATTTCGTTCGTTCTTTTGTTCGTTTGTTATTTCGTTCGTTTGTTCGTTATTTCATTCATTTGTCCGTTCGTTCGTTATTTCATTCGATCGTTCTTTCGTTCTTTCGTTCGTTCGTTCGTTCGTTTTTCGTTCGATCGATATTTGGTTCGTTCATTCATTGTTTCGTTCGTTCATTCATTATTTCGTTCGTTTATTCGTATGTTATATCGTTCGTTCTTTCGTTTGTTCATTTGTTTTTTCATTCTTTCGTTCGTTATTTCGTTTGTTCGTTCGTTATTTAGTTATTTCGATCGTTCTTTCGTTATTTCTTTCGTTCGTTCGCCCTTTCGTTCCCGCCTTCGTTCGTTCGTTTGTTTTTTCGTTCGATCATTCGTTATTTCTATCACACTCTTGTTCGTTCCTTATTTCATTCATTCGTTCGTTCGTTCGTTTGTTCGTTCAATCTTTCGTTCGTTCCTTATTTCTTTCGTTCGTTCGTTCATTATTTCGATTGATCGATCAATCATCCATAATTTCGTTTCTTCGTTAATTCGTTCCTTCATTCTTTATTTCATTCGTTATTTTGTTCGATCGTTATTTCGTTCGTTCGTTATTTCATTCGTTCTTTCCTTCGTTCTTCTTTTTCGTTCGTTTGTTATTTCATTCGTTCTTTCGTTCGTTCTTCTTTTTCGTTTGTTCGTTATTTCGTTCGTTCGCTCGTTATTTCGTTCATTCGTTCGTACGTTCGTTCGTTATTTCGTTCGTCCGGTCATTATGTCGTTCGTTCGATCATTCTTTCGTTCATTCGTTATTTCGTTCATTCGTTATTTTGTTCGATCGTTATTTCGTTCGTTCGTTATTTCATTCGTTCGTTCGTTATTTCATTCGTTCTTTCGTTCGTTCTTCTTTTTCGTTCGTTATTTCGTTCGTCGCTCGTTATTTCGTTCATTCGTTCGTACGTTCGTTTGTTATTTCGTTCGTCCGGTCATTATGTCGTTCGTTCGATCATTCTTTCGTTCATTCGTTATTTCGTTCGTTCGTTCGTTATTTCGTTCGTTCGATCGTTCGTTATTTCGTTCGTTCGACCGGTCGTTATTTCGTTTATTCGTTATTTCGTTCGATTGTTCGTTCTTTCCTTCATTCTTTCGTTTGTTCGTTATTTCGTTAGTTCGTTCGTTCATTCATTCATTATCTCGTTCCTGATTTCGTTCGTTAATTCATTCGTTCGTTATTTCGTTGGGTCGTTCGTTATGTCGTTCGTTCGTTCGTTATTTCATTCGTTGTTGATTTCATTCGTTCGTTCGTCCGTTATTTCGTTCGTTCATTCATTATTCCTTTCGTTCATTCATTATTTCGTTCGTTCGTTCATTCATTCGTTATATCGTTCGTTCGTTCGTTTGTTCATTTGTTTTTCGTTCGTTCGATCGGTCTTTCGTTCTTTCGTTCGTTCGTTCGTTCGTTTTTCGTTCGGTCGTTGGTCATTTCGTTCGTTCGTTGTTCATTGCGTTTGTTCGTTGTTTCGTTCGTTCATTATTTCGTTCGTTCGATCGTTCGTTATTTCGTTCGTTCGACCGGTCGTTGTTTCGTTTGATCGTTATTTCGTTCGATTGTTCGTTCTTTCGTTCATTCGTTCGTTCATTCTTTCGCTATTTAGTTCGTTACTTTGTTCGTTCATTATGTCATTATGTCATTATTCCTTTTGATCGATCGTTCATCCATAATTTCGTTCGTTCGTTTCATCGTTAATTCGTTCCTTCGTTCTTTCGTTCGTTCTTTATTTTGTTCGATGGTTATTTCGTTCGTTCGGTCGTTATTTCGTTCGGTCGTTCGTTATTTAGTTTGTTCGTTCTGTGTATCGTTAGTTCGGTCGTTCATTCGTTCGTTATTTCGTTCGTTCCTTCATAATTTCGTTCGTTTTTTCGTTCGTTCGTTCGTCATTTCGTTCGTTCGACCGGTCGTTATTTAGTTTGTTCGTTCTTTCGTTCATTCTTTCGTTCATTCGTTATTTCGTTCGTTTATTCATTGGTTTGTTCGTTCGTTCATTCATTCATTCATTATTTCGTTTCTGATTTCGTTCGTTAATTCGTTCTTTCGTTATTTCGTTGGGTCGTTCGTTATGTCGTTCGTTCGTTTGTTATTTCATTCGTTCTTGATTTCATTCGTTCGTTCGTCCGTTATTTCGTTCGTTCATTCATTATTTCGTTCGTTCGTTCATTCGCTCCTTATTTCATTCATTCATTCGTTCGTTCGTTCGATATTTCGTTCGTTCTTTCGTTCATTTGTTATTTCGTTCGTTTGTTCGTTATTTGCCTCGTTATTTCGTCTTTCGTTCGTTCTTTCGTTATTTCTTTCGTTCGTTCGTTATTTCGTTCGTTCTTTGCTCAGTCATTCTTTCGTCCATTGTGTATTCCGTTCGTTCGTTATTTCGTTCCTTCGTTTGTTCGTTCGTTCGTTATTTTATTCGTTCGTTATTTCGTTTGTTCGTTCGTTTTTTCTTTCGTTCGTTCGTTATTTCGTTTGTTCGTTCAATCGTTCGTTCGTTCATTCTTTCGTTCGTTCGCCATTTCGTTCGCGCCTTCGTTCGTTCGTTTGTTTTTTCGTTCGATCATTCGTTATCTCTATCACACTCTTGTTCGTTCCTTATTTCATTCATTCGTTCCTTCGTTCTTTCGTTCATTCGTTATTTTGTTCGATCGTTATTTTGTTCGATCGTTCGTTCGTTCGTACAATCTTTCGTTCGTTCCTTATTTTTTCGTTCGTTCGTTCATTATTTCGTTTGATCGATCGTTCATCCATAATTTCGTTTCTACGTTAATTCGTTCCATCGTTCTTTCGTTCATTCGTTATTTTGTTCGATCGTTATTTCGTTCGTTCGTTATTTCATTCGTTCTTTCGTTCGTTCTTCTTTTTCGTTTGTTCGTTATTTCATTCGTTCTTTCGTTAGTTCGTTATTTCATTCGTTCTTTCGTTCTTCTTTTTCGTTCGTTCGTTATTTCGTTCGATCGTTATTTCGTTCGATCGTTATTTCGTTCGTTCTTTCGTTCGTTCTTCTTTTTCGTTCGTTCGTTATTTCGTTCATTCGTTCGTACGTTCGTTCGTTATTTCGTTCGTTCGTTATTTCGTTCGTCCGGTCATTATGTCGTTCGTTCGATCATTCTTTCGTTCATTCGTTATTTCGTTCATTCGTTATTTTGTTCGATCGTTATTTCGTTCGTTCGTTATTTCATTCGTTCTTTCGTTCGTTCTTCTTTTTCGTTCGTGCGTTATTTCATTCGATCTTTCGTTCGTTCTTCTTTTTCGTTTGTTCGTTATTTCGTTCGTCGCTCGTTATTTCGTTCATTCGTTCGTACGTTCGTTCGTTATTTCGTTCGTCCGGTCATTATGTCGTTCGTTCGATCATTCTTTCGTTCATTCGTTATTTCGTTCGTTCGTTCGTTATTTCGTTCGTTCCTTCATAATTTCGTTCGTTTGTTCGTTCGTTCGTCATTTATTTCGTTCGTTCGTCATTTCGTTCGTTCACTATTTCGTTCGTTCGACCGGTCGTTATTTCGTTTTTCGTTATTTCGTTCGATTGTTCGTTATATCCTTCATTCTTTCGTTCATTCGTTATTTCGTTCCTGATTTCGTTCGTTCATTCGTTCGTTATATCGTTATTTCGTTTCTTCGTTCGTTATTTAGTTATTTCGATCGTTCTTTCGTTATTTCGTTCGTTTTTTTGTTCATTCTTTTGTCTTTCGTTCGTTATATCGTTCTTTTTTTCTTTCGGCCTTTCATTCGTTATTTCTTTCGTTCGTACGTTATTTCGTTCGTTCTTTCTTTCGTTCGTTCGTTCGTTCGTTATTTCGTTCGTTCGTTCGACCGTTCGTTCATTATTTCGTTCGCTCATTCGTTATGTCGTTCGTTCATTCACTATTTCGTTCGTTCATTCATTCGTTCGTTATATCGTTTGTTCGTTTCTTTGTTCATTCGTTCGTTCGTTCGTTCGATATTTCGTTCGTTCGATATTTCGTTCGTTCTTTCGTTCGTTTGTTATTTCTTTCGTTTGTTCGTTATTTCATTCTTTTGTCCGTTCGTTCGTTATTTCGTTCGATCGTTCTTTCGTTCCTTCGTTCGTTTGTTCGTTCGTTTTTCGTTCGTTATTTCGTTCGTTCATTCATTCGTTCGTTATTTCCCTCGTTATTTCGTTCATTCGTTCGTTCGTTATTTCATTCGTTCGTTCGTTATTTCGTTCGTTCATTGGCTACTTATTTCATTCATTCATTCGTTCGTTCGTTCGTTCATTCTTTCGCTATTAATTCGTTATTTCGCTCGTTATTTCGTTCATTCGTTCGTTCTTTCGTTATTTCCTTCGTTCATTTGCTCAGTCATTCTTTCGTTCATTGTGTATTCCGTTCGTTCGTTATTTCTTTCCTTCGTTTGTTCGTTCGTTATTTCGTTCTTTCGTTATTTCGTTCGTTCGGTCGATTGTTATTTTGGTTGTTCGATTATTCATTGGTTTGTTCGTTCGTTCGTTCATTCATTCATTCTTTCGTTCCTGATTTCGTTCGTTAATTCGTTCGTTCGTTATTTCGTTGGGTCTTTCGTTATGTCGTTCGTTCGTTTGTTATTTCATTCGTTCTTGATTTCATTCGTTCGTTCGTCCGTTATTTCGTTCGTTCATTCATTATTTCTTTCGTTCATTCATTATTTCGTTCGTTCGTTCATTCATTCGTTATATCGTTCGTTCGTTCGTTTGTTCATTTGTTTTTCGTTCGTTCGTTCATTCGCTCCTTATTTCATTCATTCATTCGTTCGTTCGTTCGATATTTCGTTCGTTCTTTCGTTATTTCTTTCGTTCGTTCGTTATTTCGTTCGTTGATTTGCTCAGTCATTCTTTCGTCCATTGTGTATTCCGTTCTTTCGTTATTTCGTTCCTTCGTTTGTTCGTTCGTTCGTTATTTCATTCGTTCGTTATTTCGTTTGTTCGTTCGTTTTTTTCTTTCGTTCGTTCGTTATTTCTTTTGTTCGTTCATTCGTTCGTTCGTTCATTCTTTCGTTCGTTCGCCATTTCGTTCGCGCCTTCATTCATTCGTTTGTTTTTTCGTTCGATCATTCGTTATTTCTATCACACTCTTGTTCGTTCCTTATTTCATTCATTCGTTCGTTCGTTCGTTCGTTCGTTCAATCTTTCGTTCGTTCCTTATTTCTTTCGTTCGTTCGTTGATTATTTCGTTTGATCGATCGTTCATCCATAATTTCGTTTCTTCGTTAATTCGTTCCTTCGTTCTTTCGTTCATTCGTTATTTTGTTCGATCGTTATTTCGTTCGTTCGTTATTTCATTCGTTCTTTCGTTCGTTCTTTATTTCGTTCGTTCGCTCGTTATTTCGTTCATTCGTTCGCTATTTAGTTCGTTATTTCGCTCGTTATTTCGTTCATTCGTTCGTTCTTTCGTTATTTCTTTCGTTCGTTCGTAATATCGTTCGTTCATTTGCTCAGTCATTCTTTCGTCCATTGTGTATTCCGTTCGTTCGTTATTTCGTTCCTTCGTTTGTTCGTTCGTTATTTCGTTCGTTCGTTATTTCATTCGTTCGTTATTTCGTTTGTTCGTTCGTTTTTTCTTTCGTTCCTTCGTTATTTCGTTTATTCGTTCATTCGTTCGTTCGTTCGTTCATTCTTTCGTTCGTTCGTTCATTCATTGTAATTTCTTTCGTTCGTTCGCCCTTTCGTTCTCGCCTTTGTTCGTTCGTTTGTTTTTTCGTTCGATCATTCCTTATTTCGTTCACACTCTTGTTCGTTCCTTATTTCATTCATTCGTTCGTTGAATCTTTCGTTCGTTCACTCTTTCGTTCGTTCAATCTTTCGTTCGTTCAATCTTTCGTTCGTTCCTTATTTCTTTCGTTCGTTCGTTCCTTATTTCGTTCGTTCATTATTTCGTTAGATCGATCGTTCATCCATAATTTCGTTCGTTCGTTTCTTCGTTAATTCGTTCCTTCGTTCTTTCGTTCATTCGTTATTTTGTTCGATGGTTATATCGTTCGTTCGTTATTTCATTCGTTCTTTCGTTCGTTCTTCTTTTTCGTTCGTTCGTTATTTCGTTCGTCCGGTCATTATGTCGTTCGTTCGATCATTCTTTCGTTCATTCGTTATTTCGTTCGTTCGTTCGTTATTTCGTTATTTCGTTCGTTATTTAGTTTGTTCGTTTGGTGTATCGTTAGTTCGGTCGTTCATTCATAATTTCGTTCGTTTTTTCGTTCGTTCGTCATTTCGTTCGTTCGTCATTTCGTTCGTTCGTCATTTCGTTCGTTCGTTGGTCATTTAATTCGTTCATCATTTCGTTCGTTCGTTGGTCATTTCGTTCGTTCGTTTGTCATTGCATTCGTTCGTTGTTTCGTTATTTCGTGCGTTTGTTCGTTCGTTCGTTGTTTCGTTCGTTCATTATTTCGTTCGTTCGATCGTTCGTTATTTCGTTCGTTCGCCCGGTCGTTATTTCGTTTGTTCGTTATTTCTTTCGATTGTTCGTTCTTTCGTTCATTCTTTCGTTCATACGTTATTTCGTTCGTTTATTCATTGGTTTGTTCGTTCGTTCGTTCATTCATTCATTATTTCGTTCCTGATTTCGTTCGTTAATTCGTTCGTTCGTTATTTCGTTGGGTCGTACGTAATGTCGTTCGTTCGTTTGTTATTTCATTCGTTCTTGATTTCATTCGTTTGTTCGTCCGTTATTTCGTTCGTTCATTCATTATTTCTTTCGTTCATTCATTATTTCGTTCGTTCGTTCATTCATTCGTTATATCGTTCGTTCGTTCGTTTGTTCATTTGTTTTTCGTTCGTTCGTTCGTTCATTCGCTCCTTATTTCATTCATTCATTCGTTCGTTCGTTCGATATTTCGTTCGTTCGTTCGTTATTTCGTTCGGTCATTTGCTCAGTCATTCTTTCGTCCATTGTGTATTCCGTTCGTTCGTTATTTCGTTCCTTCGCTTGTTCGTTCGTTTTTTCTTTCGTTCGTTCGTTATTTCGTTTGTTCGTTCATTCGTTCGTTCGTTCATTCTTTCGTTCGTTCGCCATTTCGTTCGCGCCTTCGTTCATTCGTTTGTTTTTTCGTTCGATCATTCGTTATTTCTATCACACTCTTGTTCGTTCCTTATTTCATTCATTCGTTCCTTCGTTCTTTCGTTCATTCGTTATTTTGTTCGATCGTTATTTCGTTCGTTCATTATTTCATTCGTTCTTTCGTTCGTTCTTCTTTTTCGTTCGTTCGTTATTTCATTCGTTCTTTCATTCGTTCGTTATTTCATTCGTTCTTTCGTTCTTTCGTTCGTTCTTCTTTTTCGTTCGTTCTTCTTTTTCGTTTGTTCGTTATTTCGATCGTTCGCTCGTTATTTCGTTCATTCGTACGTACGTTCGTTCGTTATTTCGTTCGTCCGGTCATTATGTCGTTCGTTCGATCATTCTTTCGTTCATTCCTTATTTTGTTCGATCGTTATTTCGTTCGTTCGTTATTTCATTCGTTCTTTCGTTCGTTCTTCTTTTTCGTTCGCTCGTTATTTCGTTCATTCGTTCGTACGTTCGTTCGTTATTTCGTTCGTTCCTTCATAATTTCGTTCGTTTGTTTGTTCCTTCGTCATTTCTTTCGTACGTTCGTCATTTCGTTCGTTCGTCATTTCGTTCGTTCGTTGGTCATTTCATTCGTTCATCATTTCGTTCGTTCGTCGGTCATTTCGTTCGTTCGTTGGTCATTGCGTTCGTTCGTTGTTTCGTTATTTCGTGCGTTTGTTCGTTCGTTCGTTGCTTCGTTCGTTCATTATTTCGTTCGTTCGATCGTTCGTTATTTAGTTCGTTCGACCGGTCGTTATTTCGTTTGTTCGTTATTTCGTTCGATTGTTCGTTCTTTCGTTCATTCGTTATTTCGTTCGTTAATTCGTTCGTTCGTTATTTCGTTGGGTCGTTCGTTATGTCGTTCTTTCTTTTGTTATTTCATTCGTTCTTGATTTGATTCGTTCGTTCGTCCGTTATTTCGTTCGTTCATTCATTATTTCTTTCGTTCATTCATTATTTCGTTCGTTCGTTCATTCATTCGTTATATCGTTCGTTCGTTCTTTCGTTTTTCGTTCGTTCGTTCATTCATTGTTTCGTTCGTTCATTCATTATTTCGTTCGTTCATTCGTTTGTTATATCGTTATTTCGTTTGTTCGTTCGTTATTTAGTTATTTCGATCGTTCTTTAGTTATTTCGTTCGTTTTTTCGTTCATTCTTTTGTCTTTCGTTCGTTATATCGTTCTTTTTCTCTTTCGGCCTCGCATTCGTTATTTCGTTTGTTCGTTCGTTCATTCGTTCGTTATTTAGTTCGTAATTTCGCTCGTTATTTCGTTCATTCGTTCGTTCTTTCGTTATTTCTTTCGTTCGTTCGTGATTTCGTTCGTTCATTTGCTCAGTCATTCTTTCGTCCATTGTGTATTCCGTTCGTTCGCTATTTCGTTCGTTATTTCGTTCGTTCGGTGTATCGTTAGTTCGGTCGTTCATTCGTTCGTTATTTCGTTCGTTCCTTCATAATTTCGTTAGTTTTTTCGTTCGTTCGTCATTTCGTTCGTTCGTCATTTCGTTCGTTCGACCGGTCGTTATTTCGTTTGTTCGTTCTTTCGTTCATTCTTTCGTTAATTCGTTATTTCGTTCGTTTATTCATTGGTTTGTTCGTTCGTTCATTCATTCATTCATTATTTCGTTTCTGATTTCGTACGTTAATTCGTTCGTTCGTTATTTCGTTCATTCATTATTTCGTTCGTTCATTCATCATTTCGTTCGTTCGTTCATTCGTTCGTTATATCGTTCGTTCGTTCGTTTGTTCATCTGTTTTTCGTTCGTTCGTTATTTCATTCGTTTGTTCGTTATTTCATTCGTTTGTCCGTTCGTTCATTTGCTCCTTATTTCATTCATTCATTCGTTCGTTCGTTCGATATTTCGTTCGTTCTTTTGTTCGTTTGTTATTTCGTTCGTTTGTTCGTTATTTCATTCATTTGTCCGTTCGTTCGTTATTTCATTCGATCGTTCTTTCGTTCTTTCGTTTGTTCGTTCGTTCGTTTTTCGTTCGATCGATATTTGGTTCGTTCATTCATTGTTTCGTTCGTTCATTCATTATTTCGTTCGTTTATTCGTATGTTATATCGTTCGTTCTTTCGTTTGTTCATTTGTTTTTTCATTCTTTCGTTTGTTATTTCGTTTGTTCGTTCGTTATTTAGTTATTTCGATCGTTCTTTCGTTATTTCTTTCGTTCGTTCGCCCTTTCGTTCGCGCCTTCGTTCGTTCGTTTGTTTTTTCGTTCGATCATTCGTTATTTCTATCACACTCTTGTTCGTTCCTTATTTCATTCATTCGTTCGTTCGTTCGTTCGTTTGTTCGTTCAATCTTTCGTTCGTTCCTTATTTCTTTCGTTCGTTCGTTCATTATTTCGATTGATCGATCAATCATCCATAATTTCGTTTCTTCGTTAATTCGTTCCTTCATTCTTTATTTCATTCGTTATTTTGTTCGATCGTTATTTCGTTCGTTCGTTATTTCATTCGTTCTTTCCTTCGTTCTTCTTTTTCGTTCGTTTGTTATTTCATTCGTTCTTTCGTTCGTTCTTCTTTTTCGTTTGTTCGTTATTTCGTTCGTTCGCTCGTTATTTCGTTCATTCGTTCGTACGTTCGTTTGTTATTTCGTTCGTCCGGTCATTATGTCGTTCGTTCGATCATTCTTTCGTTCATTCGTTATTTCGTTCGTTCGTTCGTTATTTCGTTCGTTCGATCGTTCGTTATTTCGTTCGTTCGACCGGTCGTTATTTCGTTTATTCGTTATTTCGTTCGATTGTTCGTTCTTTCCTTCATTCTTTCGTTTGTTCGTTATTTCGTTAGTTCGTTCGTTCATTCATTCATTATCTCGTTCCTGATTTCGTTCGTTAATTCATTCGTTCGTTATTTCGTTGGGTCGTTCGTTATGTCGTTCGTTCGTTCGTTATTTCATTCGTTGTTGATTTCATTCGTTCGTTCGTCCGTTATTTCGTTCGTTCATTCATTATTCCTTTCGTTCATTCATTATTTCGTTCGTTCGTTCATTCATTCGTTATATCGTTCGTTCGTTCGTTTGTTCATTTGTTTTTCGTTCGTTCGATCGGTCTTTCGTTCTTTCGTTCGTTCGTTCGTTCGTTTTTCGTTCGGTCGTTGGACATTTCGTTCGTTCGTTGTTCATTGCGTTCGTTCGTTGTTTCGTTCGTTCATTATTTCGTTCGTTCGACTGGTCGTTGATTCGTTTGATCGTTATTTCGTTCGATTGTTCGTTCTTTCGTTCATTCGTTATTTCATTCGTTCTTTCGTTCGTTCAACTTTTTCGTTCGTTCGTCCGGTCATTATGTCGTTCGTTCGATCATTCTTTCGTTCATTCGTTATTTCGTTCGTTCGTTCGTTATTTCGTTCGTTCGTTCGTTATTTAGTTTTTTCGTTCGGTGTATCGTTAGTTCGGTCGTTCATTCGTTCGTTCCTTCATAATTTCGTTCGTTTTTTCGTTCGTTCGTCATTTCGTTCGTTCGTCATTTCGTTCGTTCGTTCGTCATTTCGTTCGTTCGTTCGACATTTCATTCGTTCATCATTTCGTTCGTTCGTTCGTTCGTTCGATATTTCTTTCGTTCTTTCGTTCATTTGTTATTTCGTTCGTTTGTTCGTTATTTGCCTCGTTATTTCGTCTTTCGTTCGTTCTTTCGTTATTTCTTTCGTTCGTTCGTTATTTCGTTCGTTCATTTGCTCAGTCATTCTTTCGTCCATTGTGTATTCCGTTCGTTCGTTATTTCGTTCCTTCGTTTGTTCGTTCGTTCGTTATTTTATTCGTTCGTTATTTCGTTTGTTCGTTCGTTTTTTCTTTCGTTCGTTCGTTATTTCGTTTGTTCGTTCAATCGTTCGTTCGTTCATTCTTTCGTTCGTTCTACTTTTTCGTTTGTTCGTTATTTCGTTCGTCCGGTCATTATGTCGTTCGTTCGATCATTCTTTCGTTCATTCGTAATTTCGTTCGTTCGTTCGTTATTTCGTTCGTTCCTTCATAATTTCGTTCGTTTTTTCGTTCGTTCGTCATTTCGTTCGTTCGTTCGACATTTCATTCGTTCATCATTTCGTTCGTTCGTTGGTCATTTCGTTCGTTCGTTGGTCATTGCGTTCGTTCGTTGTTTCGTTCGTTCATTATTTCGTTCGTTCGATCGTTCGTTATTTCGTTCGTTCGACCGGTCGTTGTTTCGTTTGATCGTTATTTCGTTCGATTGTTCGTTCTTTCGTTCATTCGTTCATTCATTCTTTCGCTATTTAGTTCGTTATTTCGGTTGTTATTCCGTTCATTCGTTCGTTCTTTCGTTATTTCTTTCGTTCGTTCGTTATTTCGTTCGTTCTTTCTTTCTTTCGTTCGTTCGTTCGTTCGTTATTTCGTTCGTTCGTTCGTTCGTTCGTCCGTTCGTTCATTATTTCGTTCGCTCATTCGTTATGTCGTTCGTTCATTCACTATTTCGTTCATTCGTTCATTCGTTCGTTATATCGTTCGTTCGTTTGTTTGTTCATTTGTTTTTCGTTCGTTCGTTATTTCGTTCGTTTGTTCGTTATTTTATTCGTTTGTTCGTTATTTCATGCGTTTGTCCGTTTGTTCATTCGATCCTTATTTCATTCATTCATTCGCTCGTTCGTTCGTTCGATATTTCGGTCGTTCTTTCGTTCGTTCGTTATTTCGTTCGATCGTTCTTTCGTTCCTTCGTTCGATTGTTCGTTCGTTTTTCGTTCGTTATTTCGTTCGTTCATTCATAGTTTCGTTCGTTCATTCATTATTTCGTTCGTTCCTTCGTTCGTTATATCGTTCGTTATTTCGTTTGTTCGTTCGTTCATTCTTTCGCTATTAATTCGTTATTTCGCTCGTTATTTCGTTCATTCGTTCGTTCTTTCGTTATTTCCTTCGTTCATTTGCTCATTCATTCTTTCGTTCATTGTGTATTCCGTTCGTTCGTTATTTCGTTCCTTCGTTTGTTCGTTCGTTATTTCGTTCTTTCGTTATTTCGTTCGTTCGGTCGATTGTTATTTTGTTTTTTCGTTCCTTCTTTAGATCGTTCGTTATTTCGTTCGTTCGTTATTTCATTCGTTTGTCCGTTCGTTCATTTTCTCCTTATTTCACTCATTCATTCGTTCGGTCGTTCAATCTATCGTTCGTTCGTTTGTCCGTTCGATATTTCGTTCGTTCGTTCGCCCTTTCGTTCGTTCGTTTGTTTTTTCGTTCGATCATTCGTTATTTCGTTCACACTCTTGTTCGTTCCTTATTTCATTCATTCGTTCGTTCGTTCATTCAATCTTTCGTTCGTTCCTTATTTCTTTCGATCGTTCGTTCCTTATTTCGTTCGTTCATTATTCCTTTTGATCGATCGTTCATCCATAATTTCGTTCGTTCGTTTCATCGTTAATTCGTTCCTTCGTTCTTTCGTTCGTTCTTTATTTTGTTCGATGGTTATTTCGTTCGTTCGGTCGTTATTTCGTTCGTTCGTTCGTTATTTAGTTTGTTCGTTCTGTGTATCGTTAGTTCGGTCGTTCATTCGTTCGTTATTTCGTTCGTTCCTTCATAATTTCGTTCGTTTTTTCGTTCGTTCGTTCGTCATTTCGTTCGTTCGACCGGTCGTTATTTAGTTTGTTCGTTCTTTCGTTCATTCTTTCGTTCATTCGTTATTTCGTTCGTTTATTCATTGGTTTGTTCGTTCGTTCATTCATTCATTCATTATTTCGTTTCTGATTTCGTTCGTTAATTCGTTCTTTCGTTATTTCGTTGGGTCGTTCGTTATGTCGTTCGTTCGTTTGTTATTTCATTCGTTCTTGATTTCATTCGTTCGTTCGTCCGTTATTTCGTTCGTTCATTCATTATTTCGTTCGTTCGTTCATTCATTCGTTATATCGTTCCTTCGTTCGTTTGTTCATTTGTTTTTCGTTCGTTCATTCGTTCATTCGCTCCTTATTTCATTCATTCATTCGTTCGTTCGTTCGATATTTCGTTCGTTCTTTCGTTCATTTGTTATTTCGTTCGTTTGTTCGTTATTTGCCTCGTTATTTCGTCTTTCGTTCGTTCTTTCGTTATTTCTTTCGTTCGTTCTACTTTTTCGTTTGTTCGTTATTTCGTTCGTCCGGTCATTATGTCGTTCGTTCGATCATTCTTTCGTTCATTCGTAATTTCGTTCGTTCGTTCGTTATTTCGTTCGTTCGTTCGTTATTTAGTTTTTTCATTCGGTGTATCGTTAGTTCGGTCGTTCATTCGTTCGTTATTTCGTTCGTTCCTTCATAATTTCGTTCGTTTTTTCGTTCGTTCGTCATTTCGTTCGTTCGTTCGACATTTCATTCGTTCATCATTTCGTTCGTTCGTTGGTCATTTCGTTCGTTCGTTGGTCATTGCGTTCGTTCGTTGTTTCGTTCGTTCATTATTTCGTTCGTTCGATCGTTCGTTATTTCGTTCGTTCGACCGGTCGTTGTTTCGTTTGATCGTTATTTCGTTCGATTGTTCGTTCTTTCGTTCATTCGTTCATTCATTCTTTCGCTATTTAGTTCGTTATTTCGGTTGTTATTCCGTTCATTCGTTCGTTCTTTCGTTATTTCTTTCGTTCGTTCGTTATTTCGTTCGTTCTTTCTTTCTTTCGTTCGTTCGTTCGTTCGTTATTTCGTTCGTTCGTTCGTTCGTCCGTTCGTTCATTATTTCGTTCGCTCATTCGTTATGTCGTTCGTTCATTCACTATTTCGTTCATTCGTTCATTCGTTCGTTATATCGTTCGTTCGTTTGTTTGTTCATTTGTTTTTCGTTCGTTCGTTATTTCGTTCGTTTGTTCGTTATTTTATTCGTTTGTTCGTTATTTCATGCGTTTGTCCGTTTGTTCATTCGATCCTTATTTCATTCATTCATTCGCTCGTTCGTTCGTTCGATATTTCGGTCGTTCTTTCGTTCGTTCGTTATTTCGTTCGATCGTTCTTTCGTTCCTTCGTTCGATTGTTCGTTCGTTTTTCGTTCGTTATTTCGTTCGTTCATTCATAGTTTCGTTCGTTCATTCATTATTTCGTTCGTTCCTTCGTTCGTTATATCGTTCGTTATTTCGTTTGTTCGTTCGTTCATTCTTTCGCTATTAATTCGTTATTTCGCTCGTTATTTCGTTCATTCGTTCGTTCTTTCGTTATTTCCTTCGTTCATTTGCTCATTCATTCTTTCGTTCATTGTGTATTCCGTTCGTTCGTTATTTCGTTCCTTCGTTTGTTCGTTCGTTATTTCGTTCTTTCGTTATTTCGTTCGTTCGGTCGATTGTTATTTTGTTTTTTCGTTCCTTCTTTAGATCGTTCGTTATTTCGTTCGTTCGTTATTTCATTCGTTTGTCCGTTCGTTCATTTTCTCCTTATTTCACTCATTCATTCGTTCGGTCGTTCAATCTATCGTTCGTTCGTTTGTCCGTTCGATATTTCATTCGTTCGTTCGCCCTTTCGTTCGTTCGTTTGTTTTTTCGTTCGATCATTCGTTATTTCGTTCACACTCTTGTTCGTTCCTTATTTCATTCATTCGTTCGTTCGTTCATTCAATCTTTCGTTCGTTCCTTATTTCGTTCGTTCATTATTCCTTTTGATCGATCGTTCATCCATAATTTCGTTCGTTCGTTTCATCGTTAATTCGTTCCTTCGTTCTTTCGTTCGTTCTTTATTTTGTTCGATGGTTATTTCGTTCGTTCGGTCGTTATTTCGTTCGTTCGTTCGTTATTTAGTTTGTTCGTTCTGTGTATCGTTAGTTCGGTCGTTCATTCGTTCGTTATTTCGTTCGTTCCTTCATAATTTGGTTCGTTTTTTCGTTCGTTCGTTCGTCATTTCGTTCGTTCGACCGGTCGTTATTTAGTTTGTTCGTTCTTTCGTTCATTCTTTCGTTCATTCGTTATTTCGTTCGTTTATTCATTGGTTTGTTCGTTCGTTCATTCATTCATTCATTATTTCGTTTCTGATTTCGTTCGTTAATTCGTTCTTTCGTTATTTCGTTGGGTCGTTCGTTATGTTGTTCGTTCGTTTGTTATTTCATTCGTTCTTGATTTCATTCGTTCGTTCGTCCGTTATTTCGTTCGTTCATTCATTATTTCGTTCGTTCGTTCATTCATTCGTTATATCGTTCGTTCGTTCGTTTGTTCATTTGTTTTTCGTTCGTTCGTTCGTTCATTCGCTCCTTATTTCATTCATTCATTCGTTCGTTCGTTCGATATTTCGTTCGTTCTTTCGTTCATTTGTTATTTCGTTCGTTTGTTCGTTATTTGCCTCGTTATTTCGTCTTTCGTTCGTTCTTTCGTTATTTCTTTCGTTCGTTCGTTATTTCGTTCGTTCATTTGCTCAGTCATTCTTTCGTCCATTGTGTATTCCGTTCGTTCGTTATTTCGTTCCTTCGTTTGTTCGTTCGTTCGTTATTTTATTCGTTCGTTATTTCGTTTGTTCGTTCGTTTTTTCTTTCGTTCGTTCGTTATTTCGTTTGTTCGTTCAATCGTTCGTTCGTTCATTCTTTCGTTCGTTCGCCATTTCGTTCGCGCCTTCGTTCGTTCGTTTGTTTTTTCGTTCGATCATTCGTTATTTCTATCACACTCTTGTTCGTTCCTTATTTCATTCATTCGTTCGTTCGTTCGTTCGTACAATCTTTCGTTCGTTCCTTATTTTTTCGTTCGTTCGTTCATTATTTCGTTTGATCGATCGTTCATCCATAATTTCGTTTCTACGTTAATTCGTTCCATCGTTCTTTCGTTCATTCGTTATTTTGTTCGATCGTTATTTCGTTCGTTCGTTATTTCATTCGTTCTTTCGTTCGTTCTTCTTTTTCGTTCGTTGGTTATTTCATTCGTTCTTTCGTTCTTCTTTTTCGTTCGTTCGTTATTTCGTTCGATCGTTATTTCGTTCGTTCTTTCGTTCGTTCTTCTTTTTCGTTCGTTCGTTATTTCGTTCATTCGTTCGTACGTTGGTTCGTTATTTCGTTCGTTCGTTATTTCGTTCGTCCGGTCATTATGTCGTTCGTTCGATCATTCTTTCGTTCATTCGTTATTTCGTTCATTCGTTATTTTGTTCGATCGTTATTTCGTTCGTTCGTTATTTCATTTGTTCTTTCGTTCGTTCTTCTTTTTCGTTCGTGCGTTATTTCATTCGATCTTTCGTTCGTTCTTCTTTTTCGTTTGTTCGTTATTTCGTTCGTCGCTCGTTATTTCGTTCATTCGTTCGTACGTTCGTTCGTTATTTCGTTCGTCCGGTCATTATGTCGTTCGTTCGATCATTCTTTCGTTCATTCGTTATTTCGTTCGTTCGTTCGTTATTTCGTTCGTTCCTTCATAATTTCGTTCGTTTGTTCGTTCGTTCGTCATTTATTTCGTTCGTTCGTCATTTCGTTCGTTCACTATTTCGTTCGTTCGACCGGTCGTTATTTCGTTTTTCGTTATTTCGTTCGATTGTTCGTTATATCCTTCATTCTTTCGTTCATTCGTTATTTCGTTCGTTTATTCCTTGGTTTTTTCGTTCGTTCGTTCATTCATTCATTATCTCGTTCCTGATTTCGTTCGTTAATTCGTTCGTTCGTTATTTCGTTGGGTCGTTCGTTATGTCGTTCGTTCGTTCGTTATTTCATTCGTTCTTGATTTCATTCGTTCGTTCGTCCGTTATTTCGTTCGTTGATTCATTATTTCTTTCGTTCATTCATTATTTCGTTCGTTCGTTCATTCATTCGTTATATCGTTCGTTCGTTCGTTTGTTCATTTGTTTTTCGTTCGTTCGATCGGTCTTTCGTTCTTTCGTTCGTTCGTTCGTTCGTTTTTCGTTTGTTCGTTCATTCATTGTTTCGTTCGTTCATTCATTATTTCGTTCGTTCATTCGTTCGTTATATCGTTATTTCGTTTGTTCGTTCGTTATTTAGTTATTTCGATCGTTCTTTCGTTATTTCGTTCGTTTTTTTGTTCATTCTTTTGTCTTTCGTTCGTTATATCTTTTTTTCTTTCGGCCTTTCATTCGTTATTTCTTTCGTTCGTACGTTATTTCGTTCGTTCTTTCTTTCGTTCGTTCGTTCGTTCGTTATTTCGTTCGTTCGTTCGACCGTTCGTTCATTATTTCGTTCGCTCATTCGTTATGTCGTTCGTTCATTCACTATTTCGTTCGTTCGTTCATTCGTTCGTTATATCGTTTGTTCGTTTCTTTGTTCATTCGTTCGTTCGTTCGTTCGATATTTCGTTCGTTCTTTCGTTCGTTTGTTATTTCTTTCGTTTGTTCGTTATTTCATTCTTTTGTCCGTTCGTTCGTTATTTCGTTCGATCGTTCTTTCGTTCCTTCGTTCGTTTGTTCGTTCGTTTTTCGTTCGTTATTTCGTTCGTTCATTCATTCGTTCGTTATTTCCCTCGTTATTTCGTTCATTCGTTCGTTCGTTATTTCATTCGTTCGTTCGTTATTTCATTCGTTCATTGGCTCCTTATTTCATTCATTCATTCGTTCGTTCGTTCGTTCATTCTTTCGCTATTAATTCGTTATTTCGCTCGTTATTTCGTTCATTCGTTCGTTCTTTCGTTATTTCCTTCGTTCATTTGCTCAGTCATTCTTTCGTTCATTGTGTATTCCGTTCGTTCGTTATTTCTTTCCTTCGTTTGTTCGTTCGTTATTTCGTTCTTTCGTTATTTCGTTCGTTCGGTCGATTGTTATTTTGGTTGTTCGTTCCTTCTTTAGATCGTTCGTTATTTCGTTCGTTCGTTATTTCATTCGTTTGTCCGTTCGTTCATTCTCTCCTTATTTCACTCATTCATTCGTTCGTGCGTTCGTCCGTTCGATATTTCGTTCAGTTGTACTTTCGTTCGTTTGTCATTTCGTTCGTTTGTTCGTTATTTCATTCGTTTGTCCGGTCGTTCGTTTGTTCGTTTGTTCGTCCGTTCGTTCATTATTTCGTTCGCTCGTTCGTTATGTCGTTCGTTCGTCCGTTATTTCGTTCGTTCGTTCATTCATTATTTCGTTCGTTCATTCATTATTTCCTTCGTTCGTTCATTCGTTTGTTCATTTGTTTTTCGTTCGGTCGTTATTTCATTCGTTTGTCCGTTCGTTCATTTGCTCCTTATTTCATTCATTCATTCGTTCGTTCGTTCGTTCGATATTTCGTTCGTTCTTTCGTCCGTTTTTTATTTCGTTCGTTTGTTCGTTATTTCATTCATTTGTCCGTTCGTTCGTTATTTCGTTCGTTCGTTTTTCGTTCGTTATTTCGTTCGTTCATTCATTGTTTCGCTCGTTCATTCATTATTTCGTTCATTCATTCGTTCGTTATATCGTTCGTTATTTCGTTTGTTCGTTCGTTCATTCTTTCGCTATTTAGTTCGTTATTTCGCTCGTTATTTCGTTCATTCGTTCGTTCTTTCGTTATTTCATTCGTTCGTTCGTTATTTCATTCGTTCATTGGCTCCTTATTTCATTCATTCATTCGTTCGTTCGTTCGTTCGATATTTCGTTCGTTCTTTCGTTCGTTTGTTATTTCTTTCGTTTGTTCGTTATTTCATTCTTTTGTCCGTTCGTTCATTCTCTCCTTATTTCACTCATTCATTCGTTCTTTCGTTCGTTCGTTATTTCGTTCGTTCATTTGCTCAGTCATTCTTTCGTCCATTGTGTATTCCGTTCGTTCGTTATTTCGTTCCTTCGTTTGTTCGTTCGCTATTTCGTTCGTTCGTTATTTCATTCGATCCTTATTACGTTTGTTCGTTCGTTATTTCTTTCGTTCGTTCGTTATTTCGTTTATTCGTTCATTCGTTCGTTCGTTCGTTCCTTATTTCTTTCGTTCGTTCGTTCCTTATTTCGTTCGTTCATTATTTCGTTTGATCGATCGTTCATCCATAATTTCGTTCGTTCGTTTCTTCGTTAATTCGTTCTTTCGTTCTTTCGTTCATTCGTTATTTTGTTCGATGGTTATTTCGTTCGTTCGTTATTTCATTCGTTCTTTCGTTCGTTCTCCTTTTTCGTTCATTCGTTATTTCGTTCGTCCGGTCATTATGTCGTTCGTTCGATCATTCTTTCGTTCATTCGTTATTTCGTTCGTTCGTTATTTCGTTCGTTCTTTCGTTATTTATTTTGTTCGTTTGGTGTATCGTTAGTTCGGTCGTTCATTCGTTCGTTATTTCGTTCGATCCTTCATAATTTCGTTCGTTTTTTCGTTATTTATTTTGTTCGTTTGGTGTATCGTTAGTTCGGTCGTTCATTGGTTCATCATTTCGTTCGTTTGTTGGTCATTTCGTTCGTTCGTTGGTCATTGCGTACGTTCGTTGTTTCGTTATTTCGTGCGTTTGTTCGTTCGTTCGTTGTTTCGTTCGTTCATTATTTCGTTCGTTCGATCGTTCGTTATTTCGTTCGTTCGACCGGTCGTTATTTCGTTTGTTCGTTATTTCGTTCGATTGTTCGTTCTTTCGTTCATTCTTTCGTTCATTCGTTATTTCGTTCGATTATTCATTGGTTTGTTTGTTCGTTCGTTCATTCATTCATTCTTTCGTTCCTGATTTCGTTCGTTAATTCGTTCGTTCGTTATTTCGTTGGGTCGTTCGTTATGTCGTTCGTTCGTTTGTTATTTCATTCGTTCTTGATTTCATTCGTTCGTTCGTCCGTTATTTCGTTCGTTCATTCATTATTTCTTTCGTTCATTCATTATTTCGTTCGTTCGTTCATTCATTCGTTATATCGTTCGTTCGTTCGTTTGTTCATTTGTTTTTCGTTCGTTCGTTCATTCGCTCCTTATTTCATTCATTCATTCGTTCGTTCGTTCGATATTTCGTTCGTTCTTTCGTTATTTCTTTCGTTCGTTCGTTATTTCGTTCGTTCATTTGCTCAGTCATTCTTTCGTCCATTGTGTATTCCGTTCTTTCGTTATTTCGTTCCTTCGTTTGTTCGTTCGTTCGTTATTTCATTCGTTCGTTATTTCGTTTGTTCGTTCGTTTTTTTCTTTCGTTCGTTCGTTATTTCTTTTGTTCGTTCATTCGTTCGTTCGTTCATTCTTTCGTTCGTTCGCCATTTCGTTCGCGCCTTCATTCATTCGTTTGTTTTTTCGTTCGATCATTCGTTATTTCTATCACACTCTTGTTCGTTCCTTATTTCATTCATTCGTTCTTTCGTTCGTTCGTTCAATCTTTCGTTCGTTCCTTATTTCTTTCGTTCGTTCGTTGATTATTTCGTTTGATCGATCGTTCATCCATAATTTCGTTTCTTCGTTAATTCGTTCCTTCGTTCTTTCGTTCATTCGTTATTTTGTTCGATCGTTATTTCGTTCGTTCGTTATTTCATTCGTTCTTTCGTTCGTTCTTCTTTTTCGTTCGTTCGTTATTTCATTCGTTCTTTCGTTCGTTCTTCTTTTTCGTTCGTTCGTTATTTCGTTCGTTCGTTCGACCGTTCGTACATTATTTCGTTCGCTCATTCGTTATGTCGTTCGTTCATTCACTATTTCGTTCGTTCGTTCATTCGTTCGTTATATCGTTTGTTCGTTTCTTTGTTCATTCGTTCGTTCGTTCGTTCGATATTTCGTTCGTTTGTTATTTCTTTCGTTTGTTCGTTATTTCATTCTTTTGTCCGTTCGTTCATTATTTCGTTCGATCGTTCTTTCGTTCCTTCGTTCGTTTGTTCGTTCGTTTTTCGTTCGTTATTTCGTTCGTTCATTCATTCGTTCGTTATTTCCCTCGTTATTTCGTTCATTCGTTCGTTCTTTCGTTATTTCATTCGTTCGTTCGTTATTTCATTCGTTCGTTCGTTATTTCATTCGTTCATTGGCTCCTTATTTCATTCATTCATTCGTTCGTTCGTTCGTTCATTCTTTCGCTATTAATTCGTTATTTCGCTCGTTATCTCGTTCATTCGTTCGTTCTTTCGTTATTTCCTTCGTTCATTTGCTCAGTCATTCTTTCGTTCATTGTGTATTCCGTTCGTTCGTTATTTCATTCCTTCGTTTGTTCGTTCGTTATTTCGTTCTTTCGTTATTTCGTTCGTTCGGTCGATTGTTATTTTGGTTGTTCGTTCCTTCTTTAGATCGTTCGTTATTTCGTTCGTTCGTTATTTCATTCGTTTGTACGTTCGTTCATTCTCTCCTTATTTCACTCATTCATTCGTTCGTGCGTTCGTCCGTTCGATATTTCGTTCAGTTGTTCTTTCGTTCGTTTGTCATTTCGTTCGTTTGTTCGTTATTTCATTCGTTTGTCCGGTCGTTCGTTTGTTCGTTCGTTCGTCCGTTCGTTCATTATTTCGTTCGCTCGTTCGTTATGTCGTTCGTTCGTCCGTTATTTCGTTCGTTCGTTCATTCATTATTTCGTTCGTTCATTCATTATTTCCTTCGTTCGTTCATTCGTTTGTTCATTTGTTTTTCGTTCGGTCGTTTTTTCATTCGTTTGTTCGTTATTTCATTCGTTTGTCCGTTCGTTCATTTGCTCCTTATTTCATTCATTCATTCGTTCGTTCGTTCGTTCGATATTTCGTTCGTTCTTTCGTTCGTTTGTTATTTCGTTCGTTTGTTCGTTATTTCATTCATTTGTCCGTTCGTTCGTTATTTCGTTCGTTCGTTTTTCGTTCGTTATTTCGTTCGTTCATTCATTGTTTCGCTCGTTCATTCATTATTTCGTTCATTCATTCGTTCGTTATATCGTTCGTTATTTCGTTTGTTCGTTCGTTCATTCTTTCGCTATTTAGTTCGTTATTTCGCTCGTTATTTCGTTCATTCGTTCGTTCTTTCGTTATTTCATTCGTTCGTTCGTTATTTCATTCGTTCATTGGCTCCTTATTTCATTCATTCATTCGTTCGTTCGTTCGTTCGATATTTCGTTCGTTCTTTCGTTCGTTTGTTATTTCTTTCGTTTGTTCGTTATTTCATTCTTTTGTCCGTTCGTTCATTCTCTCCTTATTTCACTCATTCATTCGTTCTTTCGTTCGTTCGTTATTTCGTTCGTTCATTTGCTCAGTCATTCTTTCGTCCATTGTGTATTCCGTTCGTTCGTTATTTCGTTCCTTCGTTTGTTCGTTCGCTATTTCGTTCGTTCGTTATTTCATTCGATCCTTATTACGTTTGTTCGTTCGTTATTTCTTTCGTTCGTTCGTTATTTCGTTTATTCGTTCATTCGTTCGTTCGTTCGTTCAGTCTTTCGTTCGTTCGTTCATTCATTGTAATTTCTTTCGTTCCTTATTTCATTCATTCGTTCGTTCGTTCGTTCAATCTTTCGTTCGTTCCTTATTTCTTTCGTTCGTTCGTTCCTTATTTCGTTCGTTCATTATTTCGTTTGATCGATCGTTCATCCATAATTTCGTTCGTTCGTTTCTTCGTTAATTCGTTCCTTCGTTCTTTCTTTCATTCGTTATTTTGTTCGATGGTTATTTCGTTCGTTCGTTATTTCATACGTTCTTTCGTTCGTTCTCCTTTTTCGTTCATTCGTTATTTCGTTCGTCCGGTCATTATGTCGTTCGTTCGATCATTCTTTCGTTCATTCGTTATTTCGTTCGTTCGTTATTTCGTTCGTTCTTTCGTTATTTAGTTTGTTCGTTTGGTGTATCGTTAGTTCGGTCGTTCATTCGTTCGTTATTTCGTTCGATCCTTCATAATTTCGTTCGTTTTTTCGTTCGTTCGTCATTTCGTTCGTTCGTTCGTCATTTAGTTCGTTCGTCATTTCATTCGTTCGTTGGTCATTTCGTTCGTTCGTTGGTCATTGCGTACGTTCGTTGTTTCGTTATTTCGTGCGTTTGTTCGTTCGTTCGTTGTTTCGTTCGTTCATTATTTCGTTCGTTCGATCGTTCGTTATTTCGTTCGTTCGACCGGTCGTTATTTCGTTTTTCGTTATTTCGTTCGATTGTTCGTTCTTTCGTTCATTCTTTCGTTCATTCGTTATTTCGTTCGATTATTCATTGGTTTGTTCGTTCGTTCGTTCATTCATTCATTCTTTCGTTCCTGATTTCGTTCGTTAATTCGTTCGTTCGTTATTTCGTTGGGTCGTTCGTTATGTCGTTCGTTCGTTTGTTATTTCATTCGTTCTTGATTTCATTCGTTCGTTCGTCCGTTATTTCGTTCGTTCATTCATTATTTCTTTCGTTCATTCATTATTTCGTTCGTTCGTTCATTCATTCGTTATATCGTTCGTTCGTTCGTTTGTTCATTTGTTTTTCGTTCGTTCGTTCATTCGCTCCTTATTTCATTCATTCATTCGTTCGTTCGTTCGATATTTCGTTCGTTCTTTCGTTATTTCTTTCGTTCGTTCGTTATTTCGTTCGTTCATTTGCTCAGTCATTCTTTCGTCCATTGTGTATTCCGTTCTTTCGTTATTTCGTTCCTTCGTTTGTTCGTTCGTTCGTTATTTCATTCGTTCGTTATTTCGTTTGTTCGTTCGTTTTTTTCTTTCGTTCGTTCGTTATTTCTTTTCTTCGTTCATTCGTTCGTTCGTTCATTCTTTCGTTCGTTCGCCATTTCGTTCGCGCCTTCATTCATTCGTTTGTTTTTTCGTTCGATCATTCGTTATTTCTATCACACTCTTGTTCGTTCCTTATTTCATTCATTCGTTCGTTCGTTCGTTCGTTCGTTCAATCTTTCGTTCGTTCCTTATTTCTTTCGTTCGTTCGTTGATTATTTCGTTTGATCGATCGTTCATCCATAATTTCGTTTCTTCGTTAATTCGTTCCTTCGTTCTTTCGTTCATTCGTTATTTTGTTCGATCGTTATTTCGTTCGTTCGTTATTTCATTCGTTCTTTAGTTCGTTCTTCTTTTTCGTTCGTTCGTTATTTCATTCGTTCTTTCGTTCGTTCTTTATTTCGTTCGTTCGCTCGTTATTTCGTTCATTCGTTCGCTATTTAGTTCGTTATTTCGCTCGTTATTTCGTTCATTCGTTCGTTCTTTCGTTATTTCTTTCGTTCGTTCGTAATATCGTTCGTTCATTTGCTCAGTCATTCTTTCGTCCATTGTGTATTCCGTTCGTTCGTTATTTCGTTCCTTCGTTTGTTCGTTCGTTATTTCGTTCGTTCGTTATTACATTCGTTCGTTATTTCGTTTGTTCGTTCGTTTTTTCTTTCGTTCCTTCGTTATTTCGTTTATTCGTTCATTCGTTCGTTCGTTCGTTCATTCATTGTAATTTCTTTCGTTCGTTCGCCCTTTCGTTCGCGCCTTTGTTCGTTCGTTTGTTTTTTCGTTCGATCATTCCTTATTTCGTTCACACTCTTGTTCGTTCCTTATTTCATTCATTCGTTCGTTGAATCTTTCGTTCGTTCACTCTTTCGTTCGTTCAATCTTTCGTTCGTTCCTTATTTCTTTCGTTTGTTCGTTCCTTATTTCGTTCGTTCATCATTTCGTTCGATCGATCGTTCATCCATAATTTCGTTCGTTCGTTTCTTCGTTAATTCGTTCCTTCGTTCTTTCGTTCATTCGTTATTTTGTTCGATGGTTATATCGTTCGTTCGTTATTTCATTCGTTCTTTCGTTCGTTCTTCTTTTTCGTTCGTTCGTTATTTCGTTCGTCCGGTCATTATGTCGTGCGTTCGATCATTCTTTCGTTCATTCGTTATTTCGTTCGTTCGTTCGTTATTTCGTTATTTAGTTTGTTCGTTTGGTGTATCGTTAGTTCGGTCGTTCATTCATAATTTCGTTCGTTTTTTCGTTCGTTCGTCATTTCGTTCGTTCGTCATTTCGTTCGTTCGTCATTTCGTTCGTTCGTCATTTCGTTCGTTCGTTGGTCATTTCATTCGTTCATCATTTCGTTCGTTCGTTGGTCATTTCGTTCGTTCGTTGGTCATTGCATTCGTTCGTTGTTTCGTTATTTCGTGCGTTTGTTCGTTCGTTCGTTGTTTCGTTCGTTCATTATTTCGTTCGTTCGTTCGTTCGTTATTTCGTTCGTTCGTTATTTCGTTCGTTCATTTGCTCAGTCATTCTTTCGTCCATTGTGTATTCCGTTCGTTCGTTATTTCGTTCCTTCGTTTGTTCGTTCGTTCGTTATTTTATTCGTTCGTTATTTCGTTTGTTCGTTTGTTTTTTCTTTCGTTCGTTCGTTATTTTGTTTGTTCGTTCATTCGTTCGTTCGTTCATTCTTTCGTTCGTTCGCCATTTCGTTCGCGCCTTCGTTCATTCGTTTGTTTTTTCGTTCGATCATTCGTTATTTCTATCACACTCTTGTTCGTTCCTTATTTCATTCATTCGTTCCTTCGTTCTTTTGTTCGATCGTTATTTCGTTCGTTCATTATTTCATTCGTTCTTTCGTTCGTTCTTCTTTTTCGTTCGTTCGTTATTTCATTCGTTCTTTCGTTCGTTCTTCTTTTTCGTTCGCTCGTTATTTCGTTCATTCGTTCGTACGTTCGTTCGTTATTTCGTTCGTCCGGTCATTATGTCGTTCGTTCGATCATTCTTTCGTTCATTCGTTATTTCGTTCATTATTTCGTTCCTGATTTCGTTCGTTAATTCGTTAGTTCGTTATTTCGTTGGGTCGTTCGTTATGTCGTTCGTTCGTTTGTTATTTTATTCGTTCTTGATTTCATTCGTTCGTTCGTCCGTTATTTCGTTCGTTCATTCATTATTTCTTTCGTTCATTCATTATTTCGTTCGTTCGTTCATTCATTCGTTATATCGTTCGTTCGTTCGTTTGTTCATTTGTTTTTCGTTTTTTCTTTCGTTCGTTCGTTATTTCGTTTGTTCGTTCATTCGTTCGTTCGTTCATTCATTCGTTCGTTCGACATTTCGTTCGCGCCTTCGTTCGTTCGTTTGTTTTTTCGTTCGATCATTCGTTATTTCTATCACACTCTTGTTCGTTCCTTATTTCATTCATTCGTTCGTTCGTTCGTTCGTTCCTTCGTTCAATCTTTCGTTCGTTCCTTATTTTTTTCGTTCGTTCGTTCATTATTTCGTTTGATCGATCGTTCATCCATAATTTCGTTTCTTCGTTAATTCGTTCCTTCGGTCTTTCGTTCATTCGTTATTTTGTTCGATCGTTATTTCGTTCGTTCGTTATTTCATTCGTTCTTTCGTTCGTTCTTCTTTTTCGTTCGTTCGTTATTTCATTCGTCCTTTCGTTCTTTCGTTCGTTCTTCTTTTTCGTTCGTTCGTTATTTCGTTCGTTCGACCGGTCGATATTTCGTTTGTTCGTTCTTTCGTTCATTCTTTCGTTCATTCGTTATTTCGTTCGTTATATCGTTCTTTTTTTCTTTCGGCCTTTCATTCGTTATTTCGTTTGTTCGTTCGTTCATTCTTTCGCTATTTAGTTCGTTATTTCGCTTGTTATTTCGTTCATTCGTTCGTTCTTTCGTTATTTCTTTCGTTCGTTCGTTATTTCGTTCGTTCTTTCTTTCGTTCGTTCGTTCGTTCGTTCGTTATTTCTTTCGTTCGTTCGTTCGTCCGTTTGTTCATTATTTCGTTCGCTCATTCGTTATGTCGTTCGTTCATTCACTATTTTGTTCGTTCGTTCATTCGTTCGTTATATCGTTCGTTCGTTTCTTTGTACATTTGTTTTTCGTTCGTTCGTTATTTCATTCGTTGGTTCGTTATTTTATTCGTTTGTTCGTTATTTTATGCGTTTGTCCGTTTGTTCATTCGCTCCTTATTTCATTCATTCATTCGTTCGTTCGTTCGTTCTTTCGTTCGTTTGTTATTTCTTTCGTTTGTTCGTTATTTCATTCTTTTGTCCGTTCGTTCGTTATTTCGTTTGTTATTTCATTCGTTCGTTCGTTCGTTCGTTCGTTTTTCGTTCGTTATTTCATTCGTTCATTCATTGTTTCGTTCGTTCATTCATTATTTCGTTCGTTCATTCGTTCGTTATATCGTTCGTTATTTCGTTTGTTCGTTCGTTTATTCTTTCGCTATTTAGTTCGTTTTTTCGCCCGTTATTTCGTTCATTCGTTCGTTCTTTCGTTATTTCCTTCGTTCGTTCGTTATTTCGTTCGTTCATTTGCTCAGTCATTCTTTCGTTCATTGTGTATTCGTTTGTTCATTCGTTATTTCGTTCTTTCTTTATTTCGTTCGTTCGGTCGATTGTTATTTTGTTTGTTTTTTCCTTCTTTAGATCGTTCGTTATTTCGTTCGTTCGTTATTTCATTCGTTTGTCCGTTCGTTCATTCTCTCCTTATTTCACTCATTCATTCGTTCGTTCGTTCAATCTTTCGTTCGTTCGTTCGTCCGTTCGATATTTCGTTCGGTTGTCCTTTCGTTCGTTTGAGATTTCGTTCGTTTGTTCGTTATTTCATTCGTCTGACCGGTCGTTCGTTTGTTCGTTCGTTCGTCCGTTCGTTCATTATTTCGTTCGCTCGTTCGTTATGTCGTTCGTTCGTCCGTTATTTCGTTCGTTTGTTCATTCATTATTTCGTTCGTTCATTCATTATTTCGTTCGTTCGTTCATTCGTTCGTTATATCGTTCGTTCGTTCGTTTGTTCATTTGTTTTTCGTTCGTTCGTTATTTCATTCGTTTGTTTGTTATTTCATTCGTTTGTCCGTTCGTTCATTTGCTCCTTATTTCATTCATTCATTCGTTCGTTCGTTCCTTCGATATTTCGTATGTTCTTTTGTTCGTTTGTTATTTCGTTCGTTTCTTCGTTATTTCATTCATTTGTTCGTTCGTTCGTTATTTCGTTCGATCGTTCTTTCGTTCTTTCGTTCGTTCGTTCGTTCGTTCGTTTTTCGTTCGATCGTTATATCGTTGTTTCATTCATTGTTTCGTTCGTTCATTCATTATTTCGTTCGTTTATTCGTATGTTATATCGTTCGTTCTTTCGTTTGTTCGTTCGTTATTTAGTTATTTCGATCGTTCTTTCGTTATTTCGTTCGTTTTTTCGTTCATTCTTTTGTCTTTCGTTCGTTATATCGTTCTTTTTCTCTTTCGGAATTTCATTCGTTATTTCGTTTGTTCGTTCGTTCATTCGTTCGCTATTTAGTTCGTTATTTCGCTCATTATTTCGTTCATTCGTTCGTTCTTTCGTTATTCCTTTCATTCGTTCGTTATTTCGTTCGTTCATTTGCTCAGTCATTCTTTCGTCCATTGTGTATTCCGTTCGTTCGTTATTTCGTTCCTTCGTTTGTTCATTCGTTATTTCGTTCGTTCGTTCATTCATTCTTTCGTTCGTTCGTTCATTCATTGTAATTTCTTTCGTTCGTTCGCCCTTCGTTCGTTCGTTTGTTTTTTCATTCGATCATTCGTTATTTCGTTCATACTCTTGTTCGTTCCTTATTTCATTCATTCGTTCGTTCGTTCGTTCAATCTTTCGTTCGTTCCTTATTTCTTTCGTTCGTTCGTTCCGTATTTCGTTCGTTCATTATTTCGTTTGATCGATCGTTCATCCATAATTTCGCTCGTTCGTTTCTTCGTTAATTCCTTCCTTCGTTCTTTCGTTCATTCGTTATTTTGTTCGATGGTTATTTCGTTCGTTCGTTATTTCATTCGTTCTTCCGTTCGTTCTTCTTTTTCTTTCATTCGTTATTTCGTTCGTTCGTTCGTTATTTCTTTCGTTCGTTCGTTATTTAGTTTGTTCGTTCGGTGTATCGTTAGTTCGGTCGTTCATTCGTTCGTTATTTCGTTCGTTCCTTCATAATTTCGTTCGTTTTTTCGTTCATTCGTCATTTCGTTCGTTCCTTGGTCATTTCATTCGTTCGTTATTTCGTTGGGTCGTTCGTTATGTCGTTCGTTCGTTCGTTATTTCATTCGTTCTTGAATTCATTCGTTCGTTCATCCGTTATTTCTTTCGTTCATTCATTATTTCTTTCGTTCATTCATTATTTCGTTCGTTCGTTCATTCATTCGTTATATCGTTCGTTCTTTCGTTTGTTTATTTGTTTTTAGTTCGTTCCTTCGTTCATTCGCTGCTTATTTCATTCAATCATTCGTTCGTTCGTTCGATATTTCGTTCGTTCTTTCGTTCATTTGTTATTTCGTTCGTTTGTTCGTTATTTCCCTCGGTATTTCGTCTTTCGTTCGTTCTTTCGTTATTTCTTTCGTTCGTTCGTTTATTTCGTTCGTTCATTTGCTCAGTCATTCTTTCGACCATTGTGTATTCCGTTCGTTCCTTATTTCGTTCCTTCGTTTGTTCGTTCGTTCGTTATTTCATTTGTTCGTTATTTCGTTTGTTCGTTCGTTTTTTCTTTCGTTCGTTCGTTATTTCGTTTGTTCGTTCATTCGTTCGTTCGTTCATTCATTCGTTCGTTCGACATTTCGTTCGCGCCTTCATTCATTCGTTTGTTTTTTCGTTCGATCATTCGTTATTTCTATCACACTCTTGTTCGTTCCTTATTTCATTCATTCGTTCGTTCGTTCGTTCGTTCGTTCAATCTTTTGTTCGTTCCTTATTTCTTAGGTCGTTCGTTTATTATATCGATTGATCAATCGTTCATCCATAATTTCGTTTTTTCGTTAATTCGTTCATTCGTTCTTTCGTTCATTCGCTCGTTATTTCGTTCATTCGTTCGTATGTTCGTTCGTTATTTGGTTCGATCGTTACTTCGTTCGCTCGTGATTTCATTCGTTCTTTCGTTCGTTCTTCTTTTTCGTTCGTTCGTTATTTCATTCGTTCTTTCGTTCGTTCTTCTTTTTCGTTCGTTATTTCTTTCGTCGTTCGTTATTTCGTTCATTCGTTCGTACGTTCGTTCGTTATTTCGTTCGTCCGGTCATTATGTCGTTCGTTCGATCATTCTTTCGTTCATTCGTTATTTCGTTCGTTCGTTCGTTATTTCGTTCGTTCCTTCATAATTTCATTCGTTTGTTCGTTCGTTCGTCATTTCATTCGTTCGTTCGTCGGTCATTTCGTTCGTTCGTTGGTCATTGCGTTCGTTCGTTGTTTCGTTATTTCGTGCGTTTGTTCGTTCGTTCGTTCTTTCGTTCGTTCATTATTTCGTTCGTTCGATCGTTTGTTATTTCGTTCGTTCGACCGGTCGCTATTTCGTTTGTTCGTTATTTCATTCGATTGTTCGTTCTTTCCTTCATTCTTTCGTTCATTCGTTATTTCGTTCGTTTATTCCTTGGTTTTTTCGTTCGTTCGTTCATTCATTCATTATCTCGTTCCTGATTTCTTTCGTTAATTCATTCGTTCGTTATTTCGTTGGGTCGTTCGTTATGTCGTTCGTTCGTTCGTTATTTCATTCGTTGTTGATTTCATTCGTTCGTTCGTCCGTTATTTCGTTCGTTCATTCATTATTTCTTTCGTTCATTCATTATTTCGTTCGTTCGTTCATTCATACGTTATATCGTTCGTTCGTTCGTTTCTTCATTTGTTTTCGTTCGTTCGATCGGTCGTTTTTCGTTCGTTCATTCATTATTTCGTTCGTTCTTTCGTTCGTTATATCGTTATTTCGTTTGTTCGTTCGTTATTTAGTTATTTCGATCGTTCTTTCGTTATTTCGTTCGTTTTTTCGTTCATTCTTTTGTCTTTCGTTCGTTATATCGTTCTTTTTTTATTTCGGCCTTTCATTCGTTATTTCCTTTGTTCGTTCGTTCATTCGTTCGATATTTAGTTCGTTATTTCCCTTGTTATTTCGTTCATTCCTTCTTTCGTTATTTCTTTCATTAGTTTGTTGTTTCGTTCGTTCTTTCTTTCGTTCGTTCGTTCGTTCGTTCGTTATTTCGTTCGTTCGTTCGTTCGTCCGTTCGTTCATTATTTCGTTCGCTCATTCGTTATGTCGTTCGTTCATTCACTATTTCGTTCGTTCGTTCATTCGTTCGTTATATCGTTCGTTCGTTGTTTGTTCATTTGTTTTTCGTTCGTTTGTTATTTCATTCGTTTGTTCGTTATTTTATTCGTTTGTTCGTTATTTCATGCGTTTGTTCGTTTGTTCATTCGCTCCTTATTTCATTCATTCATTCGTTCGTTCGTTCGTTCGGTCGTTCGTTTTTCGTTCGATCGTTATTTCGTTCGTTCATTCATTGTTTCGTTCGTTCATTCATTATTTTTTTCATCGGCCTTTCCATTCATTTTGTCTTTCGTTCGTTATATCGTTCTTTTTCTCTTTCGGCCTTTCATTCGTTAGTTCGTTTGTTCGTTCGCTATTTAGTTCGTTATTTCGCTCGTTATTTCGTTCATTCGTTCGTTCTTTCGTTATTTCTTTCGTTCGTTCGTTATTTCGTTCCTTCGTTTGTTCGTTCGCTATTTCGTTCGTTCGTTATTTCATTCGTTCGTTATTTAGCTTGTTCGTTCGGTGTATCGTTAGTTCGGTCGTTCATTCGTTCGTTATTTCATTCGTTCCTTCATATTTTCGTTCGTTTATTCGTTCGTTCGTCATTTCGTTCGTTCGTCATTTCATACGTTCGTTGGTCATTTCATTCGTTCATCATTTCGTTCGTTCGTTGGTCATTTCGTTCGTTCGTTGGTCATTGCGTTCGTTCGTTGTTTCTTTATTTCGTGAGTTTGTTCGTTCGTTCGTTCATTATTTCGTTCGTTCGACCGGTCGTTATTTCGTTTGTTCGTTATTTCGTTCGATTGTTCGTCATTTCGTTCATTCTTTCGTTCATTCGTTATTTCGTTCGATTATTCATTGGTTTTTTTCGTTCGTTCGTTCATTCATTCATTATTTCGTTCGTCCATTCATTCGTTTGTTCATTTGTTTTTCGTTCGTTCGTTCGTTCATTCGCTCCTTATTTCATTCATTCATTCGTTCGTTCGTTCGATATTTCGTTCGTTCTTTCGTTCATTTGTTATTTCTTTCGTTTGTTCGTTATTTCCCTCGTTATTTCGTCTTTCGTTCGTTCTTTCGTTATTTCTTTCGTTCGTTCGTTATTTCGTTCGTTCATTTGCTCAGTCATTCTTTCGTCCATTGTGTATTCCGTTCGTTCGTTATTTCGTTCCTTCGTTTGTTCGTTCGTTATTTCGTTCGTTCGTTATTTCGTTTGTTCGTTCATTCGTTCGTTCGTTCATTCTTTCGATCGTTCGTTATTTCGTTCGTTCGACCGATCGTTATTTCGTTTGTTCGTTATTTCGTTCAATTGTTCGTTCTTTCGTTCATTCTTTCGTTATTTCGTTATTTCGTTCGATTATTCATTGGTTTGTTCGTTCGTTCGTTCATTCATTCATTATTTCGTTCCTGATTTCGTTCGTTAATTCGTTCGTTCGTTATTTCGTTGGGTCCTTCGTTATGTCGTTCGTTCGTTCGTTCATTCATTATTTCTTTCGTCCATTCATTATTTCGTTCGTTCGTTCATTCATTCGTTATATCGTTCGTTCGTTCGTTTGTTCATTTGTTTTTCGTTCGTTCGTTCGTTCATTCGCTCCTTATTTCATTCATTCATTCGTTCGTTCGTTCGATATTTCGTTCGATCTTTCGTTCATTTGTTATTTCGTTCGTTTGTTCGTTATTTCCCTCGTTATTTCGTCTTTCGTTCGTTCTTTCGTTATTTCTTTCGTTCGTTCGTTATTTCCTTCGTTCATTTGCTCAGTCATTCTTTCGTCCATTGTGTATTCCGTTCGTTCGTTATTTCGTTCCTTCGTTTGTTCGTTCGTTATTTCGTTCGTTCGTTATTTCGTTCGTTCGTTATTTCATTCGTTCGTTATTTCGTTCTTCCGTTCGTTCTTCTTTTTCGTTCGTTCGTTATTTCATTCGTTCTTTCGTTCTTTCTTCTTTTTCGTTCGTTCATTATTTCGTTCGTCGCTCGTTATTTCGTTCATTCTTTCGTACGTTCGTTCGTTATTTCGTTCGTCCGGTCATTATGTTGTTCGTTCGATCATTCTCTCGTTCATTCGTTATTTCTTTCGTTCCATCGTTATTTCGTTCGTTCCTTCATAATCTCGTTCCTTTGATCGTTCGTTCGTCATTTCTTTCGTTCGTTCGTCATTTCGTTCGTTCGTCATTTCGTTCGTTCGTCATTTCGTTCGTTCGTCATTTCGTTTGTTCGTTGGTCATTTCATTCGTTCATTATTTCGTTCGTTCGTCGGTCATTTTGTTCGTTCGTTGGCCATTGCGTTCGTTCGTTGTTTCGTTATTTCCTGCGTTTCTTCTTTCGTTCATTGTTTCGTTCGTTCATTATTTCGTTCGTTCGATCGTTCGTTATTTCGTTCGTTCGACCGGTCGTTATTTCGTTTGTTCGTTCTTTCCTTCATTCTTTCGTTCATTCGTTATTTCATTTGTTTTTCGTTCGTTCGTTATTTCATTCGTTTGTTCGTTATTTCATTCGTTTGTCCATTCGATCATTTGCTCCTTATTTCATTCATTCATTCGTTCGTTCGTTCGTTCGATATTTCGTTCGTTCTTTCGTTCGTTTGTTATTTCGTTCGTTCGTTCGTTATTTCATTCATTTGTCCGTTCGTTCGTTATTTCGTTCGATCGTTCTTTCGTTCTTTCGTTCGTTCGTTCCTTCGTTCGGTTTTCGTTCGATCGTTATTTCGTTGTTTCATTCATTGTTTCGTTCGTTCATTCATTATTTCGTTCGTTTATTACCATGTTATATCGTTCGTTCTTTCGTTTGTTCATTTGTTTTTTCATTCTTTCGTTCGTTATTTCGTTTCTTCGTTCGTTATTTTGTTATTTCGATCGTTCTTTCGTTATTTCATTCGTTTTTTCGTTCATTCTTTTGTCTTTCGTTCGTTATATCGTTCTTTTTCTCTTTCGGCCTTTCATTCGTTATTTCGTTTGTTCGTTCGTTCATTCGTTCGCTATTTAGTTCGTTATTTCGCTCGTTATTTCGTTCATTCGTTCGTTCTTTCGTTATTTCTTTCATTCGTTCGTTATTTCGTTCGTTCATTTGCTCAGTCATTCTTTCGTCCATTGTGTATTCCATTCGTTCGTTATTTCGTTCCATCGTTTGTTCGTTCGTTATTTCGTTCGTTCGTTATTTCTTCCGTTCGTTCGTTATTTCGTTTATTCGTTCATTCGTTCGTTCGTTCATTCTTTCGTTCGTTCGTTCATTCATTGTAATTTCTTTCGTTCCTTCGCGCTTTCGTTCGCGCCTTCGTTCGTTCGTTTGTTTTTTCATTCGATCATTCGTTATATCGTTCACACTCTTTTTCGTTCCTTATTTCATTCATTCGTTCGTTCGTTCGTTCAATCTTTCCTTCGTTCCTTATTTCTTTCGTTCGTTCGTTCATTATTTCGATTGATCGATCGTTCATCCATAATTTCGTTTCTTCGTTAATTCATTCATTCGTTCTTTCGTTCATTCGTTATTTTGTTCGATCATTATTTCGTTCGTTCGTTATTTCATTCGTTCTTTCGCTCGTTCTTCTTTTTCGTTCGTTCGTTATTTCATTCGTTCTTTCTTTCGTTCGTTATTTCATTCGTTCTTTCGTTCGTTCTTTGTTTTCGGTCGTTCGTTATTTCGTTCGTTCGCTCGTTATTTCGTTCATTCGTTCGTACGTTCGTTCGTTATTTCTTTCGTCCGGTAATTATGTCGTTCGGTCGATCATTCTTTCGTTCATTCGTTATTTCGTTCATTCGTTATTTGGTTCGATCGTTATTTCGTTCATTCCTTCGTACGTTCGTTCGTTATTTCGTTCGTCCGGTCATTATGTCGTTCGTTCGATCATTCTTTCGTTCATTCGTTATTTCGTTCGTTCCTTCATAATTTCGTTCATTCGTTATTTCGTTCGTTCGTTCGTCATTTCGTTCGTTCGTCATTTCTTTCGTTCGTCATTTCTTTCGTTCGTCATTTCGTTCGTTCGTTGGTCATTTCATTCGTTCATCATTTCGTTCGTTCGTCGGTCATTTCGTTCGTTCGTTGGTCATTGCGTTCGTTCGTTGTTTCGTTATTTCGTGCATTTGTTCGTTCGTTCTTTGTTTCGTTCGTTCATTATTTCGTTCGTTCGATCGTTCGTTATTTCGTTCGTTCGACCGGTCGTTATTTCGTTTGTTCGTTATTTCGTTCGATTGTTCGTTCTTTCCTTCATTCTTTCGTTCATTCGTTATTTCGTTCGTTTATTCCTTGGTTTTTTCGTTCGTTCGTTCATTCATTCATTATCTCGTTCCTGATTTCGTTCGTTAATTCATTCGTTCGTTATTTCGTTGGGTCGTTCGTTATGTCGTTCGTTCGTTCGTTATTTCATTCGTTGTTGATTTCATTCGTTCGTTCGTCCGTTATTTCGTTCGTTCATTCATTATTTTTTTCGTTCATTCATTATTTCGTTCGTTCATTCATTCATTCGTTATATCGTTCGTTCGTTCGTTTGTTCATTTGTTTTTCATTCGTTCGATCGGTCTTTCGTTCTTTCGTTCGTTCTTTCGTTCGTTTTTCGTTCGTTCGTTCATTCATTATTTCGTTCGTTCATTCGTTCGTTATATCGTTATTTCGTTTGTTCGTTCGTTTTTTCGTTCATTCTTTTGTCTTTCGTTCGTTATATCGTTCTTTTTTTCTTTCGGACTTTCATTCGTTATTTCGTTTGTTCGTTCGTTCATTCTTTCGCTATTTAGTTCGTTATTTCGCTTGTTAATTCGTTCATTCCTTCGTTCTTTCGTTATTTCTTTCATTCGTTCGTTGTTTCGTTCGTTCTTTCTTTCGTTCGTTCGTTCGTTCGTTATTTCGTTCGTTCGTTCGTCCGTTCGTTCATTATTTCGTTCGCTCAGTCGTTATGTCGTTCGTTCATTTGCTCCTTATTTCATTCATTCATTCGTTCGTTCGTTCGATATTTCGTTCGTCCTTTCGTTCGTTTGATATTTCGTTCGTTTGTTCGTTATTTCATTCATTTGTACGTTCCTTCGTTATTTCGTTCGATCGTTCTTTCGTTCTTTCGTTCGTTCGTTCGTTCGTTCGTTTTTCGTTCGATCGTTATTTCGTTCGTTCATTCATTGTTTCGTTCGTTCATTCATTATTTCGTTCGTTTATTCGTATGTTATATCGTTCGTTCTTTCGTTTGTTCATTTATTTTTTTATTCTTTTGTTCGTTATTTCGTTTGTTCGTTCGTTATTTAGTTATTTCGATCGTTCTTTCGTTATTTCATTCGTTATATCGTTCGTTCGTTCGTTTGTTCATTTGTTTTTCGTTCGTTCGTTCGTTATTTCGTTCTTTCGTTCGTTTGTTTTTTCGTTCGATCATTCGCTATTTCTATCACACTCTTGTTCGTTCCTTATTTCATTCATTCGTTCGTTCGTTCGTTCGTTTGTTCAATATTTCGTTCGTTCCTTATTTCTTTCGTTCGTTCGTTCATTATTTCGATTGATCGATCGTTCATCCATAATTTCGTTTCTTCGTTAATTCGTTCATTAGTTATTTTGTTCGATCATTATTTCGTTCGTTCGTTATTTCATTCGTTCTTTCGTTCGTTCTTCTTTTTCGTTCGTTCGTTATTTCATTCGTTCTTTCGTTCGTTCGTTATTTCATTCGTTCTTTCGTTCGTTCTTCGTTTTCGTTCGTTCGTTATTTCGTTCGTTCGCTCGTTATTTCGTTCATTCGTTATTTGGTTCGATCGTTATTTCGTTCATTGGTTAATTCGTTCATTCGTTCTTTCGTTCATTCGTTATTTTGTTCGATCATTATTTCGTTCGTTCGTTATTTCATTCGTTCTTTCGTTCGTTCTTCTTTTTCGTTCGTTCGTTATTTCATTCGTTCTTTCGTTCGTTCTTCTTTTTCGTTCGTTATTTCGTTCGTCGCTCATTATTTCGTTCATTCGTTCGTAGGTTCGTTCGTTATTTCGTTCGTCCGGTCATTATGTCGTTCGTTCGATCATTCTTTCGTTCGTTCGTTATTTCGTTCGTTCGTTCGTTATTTCGTTCGTTCCTTCATAATTTCGTTCGTTTGTTCGTTCGTTCGTCATTTCTTTCGTTCGTTCGTCATTTCGTTCGTTGGTCATTTCGTTCGTTCGTTGGTCATTGCGTTCGTTCGTTGTTTCGTTATTTCGTGCGTTTGTTCGTTCGTTCGTTGTTTCGTTCGTTCATTATTTCGTTCGTTCGATCGTTCGTTATTTCGTTCGTTCGAACGGAGGTTATTTCGATTGTTCGTTATTTCGTTCGTTTATTCCTTGGTTTTTTCGTTCGTTCGTTCATTCATTCATTATCTCGTTCCTGATTTCGTTCGTTAATTCATTCGTTCGTTATTTCGTTGGGTCGTTCGTTATGTCGTTCGTTCGTTATTTCATTCGTTGTTGATTTCATTCGTTCGTTCGTCCGTTATTTCGTTCGTTCATTCATTATTTCGTTCGTTCGTTCATTCATTCGTTATATCGTTCGTTCGTTCGTTTGTTCATTTGATTTTCGTTCGGTCGATCGGTCTTTCGTTCTTTCGTTCCTTCGTTCGTTCGTTCATTCATTGTTTCGTTCGTTCATTCATTATTTCGTTCGTTCATTCGTTCGTTATATCGTTATTTCGTTTGTTCGTTCGTTATTTAGTTATTTCGATCGTTCTTTCGTTATTTCGTTCGTTTTTTCGTTCATTCTTTTGTCTTTCGTTCGTTATATCGTTCTTTTTTCTTTCGGCCTTTCATTCGTTATTTCGTTTGTTCGTTCGTTCATTCTTTCGCTATTTAGTTCGTTATTTCACTTGTTATTTCGTTCATTCCTTCGTTCTTTCGTTATTTCTTTCGTTCGTTCGTTGTTTCGTTCGTTCTTTCTTTCGTTCGTTCGTTCGTTCGTTCGTTATTTCGTTCGTTCGTTCGTCCGTTCGTTCATTATTTCGTTCGCTCGTTCGTTATGTCGTTCGTTCGTTTGTTGTTTCGTTCGTTCTTGATTTCATTCGTTCGTTTATCCGTTATTTCGTTCGTTCATTCGCTCCATATTTCATTCATTCATTCGTTCGTTCGTTCGATATTTCGTTCGTTCTTTCGTTCATTTGTTATTTCGTTCGTTTTTCGTTATTTCGATCGTTCTTTCGTTATTTCGTTCGTTTTTTCGTTCATTCTTTTGTCTTTCATTCGTTATTTCGTTTGTTCGTTCGTTTTTTTCTTTCGTTCGTTCGTTATTTCGTTTATTCGTTCATTCGTTCGTTCGTTCATTCTTTCGTTCGTTCGTTCATTCATTGTAATTTCTTTCGTTCGTTCGCCCTTTCATTCGCGCCTTCGTTGGTTCGTTTGTTTTTTCGTTCGATCATTCGTTATTTTGTTCACACTCTTGTTCGTTCCTTATTTCATTCATTCGTTCGTTCGTTCGTTCAATCTTTCGTTCTTTCCTTATTTCATTCATTCGTTCCTTCGTTCGTTCAATCTTTCGTTCGTTCCTTATTTCTTTCGTTCGTTCGTTCCTTATTTCGTTCGTTCATTATTTCGTTTGATCGAACCTTCATCCATAATTTCGTTCGTTCGTTCATTCGTTATTTTGTTCGATGGTTATTTCGTTCGTTCGTTATTTCATTCGTTCTTTCGTTCGTTCTTCTTTTTCGTTCGTTCGTTATTTCCTTCGTCCGGTCATTATGTAGTTCGTTCGATCATTCTTTCGTTCATTCGTTATTTCGTTCTTTTGTTCGTTATTTAGTTCGTTCGTTCGTTATTTAGTTTGTTCGTTTGGTGTATCGTCAGTTCGGTAGTTCATTCGTTCGTTATTTCGTTCGTTCCTTCATAATTTCGTTCGTGTTTTCGTTCGTTCGTCATTTCGTTCGTTCGTTCGTCATTTCGTTCGTTCGTTGGTCATTTCATTCGTCCATCATTTCGTTCGTTCGTTCGTTGGTCATTGCGTTCGTTCGTTGTTTCGTTATTTCGTGCGTTTGTTCTTTCGTTCATTCTTTCATTCATTCATTATTTCGTTCGTTTATTCATTGGTTTGTTGGTTCGTTCGTTCATTCATTCATTATTTCGTTGGGTCGTTCGTTATGTCGTTCGTTCGTTTGTTATTTCATTCGTTCTTTCGTTCGTTCTTCTTTTTCGTTCGTTCGTTATTTCGTTCGTCGATCGTTATTTCGTTCATTCGTTCGTACGTTCGTTCGTTATTTCGTTCGTCCGGTCATTATCTCGTTCGTTCGATCATTCTTTCGTTCATTCGTTATTTCGTTCGTTCTTTATTTATTTCGTTCGTTCCTTCATAATTTCGTTCGTTTGTTCGTTCTTTCGTCATTTCCTTCGTTCGTTCGTCATTTCATTTGTTCGTCATTTCGTTCGTTCGTTGGTCATTTCGTTCGTTCGTTGGTCATTTCATTCGTTCATCATTTCGTTCGTTCGTTGGTCATTTCGTTCGTTCGTTGGTCATTGCGTTCGTTCGTTGTTTCGTTATTTCGTGCGTTTGTTCGTTCGTTCGTTCTTTCGTTCGTTCATTATTTCGTTCGTTCGATCGTTCGTTATTTCGTTCGTTCGACCGGTCGTTATTTCGTTTGTTCGTTATTTCGTTCGATTGTTCGTTCTTTCGTTCATTCTTTCATTCATTCATTATTTCGTTCGTTTATTCATTGGTTTGTTCGTTCGTTCGTTCATTCATTCATTATTTCGTTCCTGATTTCGTTCGTTATTTCGTTGGGTCGTTCGTTATGTCGTTCGTTCGTTTGTTATTTCATTCGTTCTTGATTTCATTCGTTCGTTCGTCCGTTATTTCGTTCGTTCATTCATTATTTCTTTCGTTCATTCATTATTTCGTTCGTTCGTTCATTCATTCGTTATATCGTTCGTTCGTTCGTTTGTTCATTTGTTTTTCGTTCGTTCGTTCGTTCATTCGCTCCTTATTTCATCCATTCATTCGTTCGTTCGTTCGATATTTCGTTCGTTCTTTCGTTCATTTGTTATTTCGTTCGTTTGTTCGTTATTTCCCTCGTTATTTCGTCTTTCGTTCGTTCTTTCGTTATTTCTTTCGTTCGTTTGTTATTTCGTTCGTTCATTTGCTCAGTCATTCTTTCGTCCATTGTGTATTCCGTTCTTTCGTTATTTCGTTCCTTCGTTTGTTCGTTCGTTATTTCGTTCGTTGGTTATTTCATTCGTTCGTTATTTCGTTTGTTCGTTCGTTTTTTCTTTCGTTCGTTCGTTATTTCGTTTGTTCGTTCATTCGTTCGTTCGTTCATTCTTTCGTTCGTTCGCCATTTCGTTCGCGCCTTCGTTCGTTCGTTTGTTTTTTCGTTCGATCATTCGTTATTTCTATCGAACTCTTGTTCGTCCCTTACTTCATTCATTCGTTCGTTCGTTCGTCCGTTTGTTCGTTCAATCTTTCGTTCGTTCCTTATTTCTTTCGTTCGTTTGTTCATTATTTCGTTTGATCGATCGTTCATCCATAATTTCGTTTCTTCGTTAATTCGTTCCTTCGTTCTTTTGTTCATTCGTTATTTTGTTCGATCGTTATTTCGTTCGTTCGTTATTTCATTCGTTATTTCGTTCGTTCTTCTTTTTCGTTCGTTCGTTATTTCATTCGTTGTTTCGTTCGTTCGTTATTTCATTCGTTCTTTCGTTCGTTCTTCTTTTTCGTTCGTTCGTTATTTCGTTCGTTCGTTCGTTATTTCGTTCGTTCGTTCGTTATTTCGTTCATCCGGACATTATGTCGTTCGTTCGATCATTCTTTCGTTCATTCGTTATTTCGTTCATTCGTTATTTTGTTCGATCGTTATTTCGTTCTTTCGTTATTTCATTCGTTCTTTCGTTCGTTCTTCTTTTTCGTTCGTTCGTTATTTCGTTCGTCGATCGTTATTTCGTTCATTCGATCGTACGTTCGTTCGTTATTTCGTTCGTCCAGTCATTATGTCGTTCGTTCGATCATTCTTTCGTTCATTCGTTATTTCGTTCGTTCGTTATTTATTTCGTTCGTTCCTTCATAATTTCGTTCGTTTGTTCGTTCTTTCTTCATTTCCTTCGTTCGTTCGTCATTTCATTTGTTCGTCATTTCGTTCGTTCGCTGGTCATTTCGTTCTTTCGTTCATTCTTTCATTCATTCATTATTTCGTTCGTTTATTCATTGGTTTGTTCGTTCGTTCGTTCATTCATTCATTATTTCGTTCCTGATTTCGTTCGTTATTTCGTTGGGTCGTTCGTTATGTCGTTCGGTCATTTGTTATTTCATTCGTTCTTGATTTCATTCGTTCGTTCGTCCGTTATTTCGTTCGTTCATTCATTATTTCTTTCGTTCATTCATTATTTCGTACGTTCGTTCATTCATTCGTTATATCGTTCGTTCGTTCGTTTGTTCATTTGATTTTCGTTCGTTCGTTCGTTCATTCGCTCCTTATTTCATCCATTCATTCGTTCGTTCGTTCGATATTTCGTTCGTTCTTTCGTTCATTTGTTATTTCGTTCGTTTGTTCGTTATTTCCCTCGTTATTCCGTCTTTCGTTCGTTCGTTATTTCGTTCGTTGGTTATTTCATTCGTTCGTTATTTCGTTTGTTCGTTCGTTTTTTCTTTCGTTCGTTCGTTATTTCGTTTGTTCGCCATTTCGTTCGCGCCTTCGTTCGTTCGTTTGTTTTTTCGTTCGATCATTCGTTATTTCTATCGCACTCTTGTTCGTTCCTTACTTCATTCATTCGTTCGTTCGTTTGTTCGTTCAATCTTTCGTTCGTTCCTTATTTCTTTCGTTCGTTTTTTCATTATTTCGTTTGATCGATCGTTCATCCATAATTTCGTTTCTTCGTTAATTCGTTCGTACGTTCGTTCGTTATTTCGTTCGTACGGTCATTATGTCGTTCGTTCGATCATTCTTTCGTTCATTCGTTATTTCGTTCGTTCGTTATTTATTTCGTTCGTTCTTTCATAATTTCGTTCGTTTGTTCGTTCTTTCGTCATTTCCTTTGTTCGTTCGTCATTTCGTTTGTTCGTCATTTCGTTCCTTCGTTGGTCATTTCGTTCGTTCGTTGGTCATTTCATTCGTTCATCATTTCGTTCGTTCGTTGGTCATTTCGTTCGTTCGTTGGTCATTGCGTTCGTTCGTTGTTTCGTTATTTCGTGCGTTTGTTCGTTCGTTCGTTGTTTCGTTCGTTCATTATTTCGTTCGTTCGATCGTTCGTTATTTCGTTCGTTCGACCGGTCGTTATTTCGTTTGTTCGTTATTTCGTTCGATTGTTCGTTTCTTCGTTAATTCGTTCCTTCGTTCTTTTGTTTATTCGTTATTTTGTTCGATCGTTATTTCGTTCGTTCGTTATTTCATTCGTTCTTTCGTTCGCTCTTCTTTTTCGTTCGTTCGTTTTTTCATTCGTTGTTTCGTTCGTTCGTTATTTCATTCGTTCTTTCGTTCGTTCTTCTTTTTCGTTCGTTCGTTATTTCGTTCGTTCGTTCGTTATTTCGTTCATCCGGACATTATGTCGTTCGTTCGATCATTCTTTCGTTCATTCGTTATTTCTTTCATTCGTTATTTTGTTCGATCGTTATTTCGTTCGTTCGTTATTTCATTCGTTCTTTCGTTCGTTCTTCTTTTTCGTTCATTCGTTATTTCGTTCGTCGATCGTTATTTCGTTCATTCGTTCGTACGTTCGTTCGTTATTTCGTTCGTACGGTCATTATGTCGTTCGTTCGATCATTCTTTCGTTCATTCGTTATTTCGTTCGTTCGTTATTTATTTCGTTCGTTCCTTCATAATTTCGTTCGTTTGTTCGTTCTTTCGTCATTTCCTTCGTTCGTTCGTCATTTCCTTCGTTCATTGGTCATTTCGTTCGTTCGTTGGTCATTTCATTCGTTCATCATTTCGTTCGTTCGTTGGTCATTTCGTTCGTTCGTTGGTCATTGCGTTCGTTCGTTGTTTGGTTATTTCGTGCGTTTGTTCGTTCGTTCGTTGTTTCGTTCGTTCATTATTTCGTTCGTTCGATCGTTCGTTATTTCGTTCGTTCGACCGGTCGTTATTTCGTTTGTTCGTTATTTCGTTCGATTGTTCGTTCTTTCGTTCATTCTTTCATTCATTCATTATTTCGTTCGTTTATTCATTGGTTTGTTCGTTCGTTCGTTCATTCATTCATTATTTCGTTCCTGATTTCGTTCGTTATTTCGTTGGGTCGTTCGTTATGTCGTTCGTTCGTTTGTTATTTTATTCGTTCTTGATTTCATTCGTTCGTTCGTCCGTTATTTCGTTCGTTCATTCATTATTTCTTTCGTTCATTCATTATTTCGTTCGTTCGTTCATTCATTCGTTATATCGTTCGTTCGTTCGTTTGTTCATTTGTTTTTCGTTCGTTCGTTCGTTCATTCTCTCCTTATTTCATCCATTCATTCGTTCGTTCGTTCGATATTTCGTTCGTTCTTTCGTTCATTTGTTATTTCGTTCGTTTGTTCGTTATTTCCCTCGTTATTTCGTCTTTCGTTCGTTCTTTCGTTATTTCTTTCGTTCGTTCGTTATTTCGTTCGTTCATTTGCTCAGTCATTCTTTCGTCCATTGTGTATTCCATTCTTTCGTTATTTCGTTCCTTCGTTTGTTCGTTCGTTATTTCGTTCGTTGGTTATTTCATTCGTTCGTTATTTCGTTTGTTCGTTCGTTTTTTCTTTCGTTCGTTCGTTATTTCGTTTGTTCGTTCATTCGTTCGTTCGTTCATTCTTTCGTTCGTTCGCCATTTCGTTCGCGCCTTCGTTCGTTCGTTTGATTTATCGTTCGATCATTCGTTATTTCTATCGCACTCTTGTTCGTTCCTTACTTCATTCATTCGTTCGTTCGTTCGTTCGTTTGTTCGTTCAATCTTTCGTTCGTTCCTTATTTCTTTCGTTCGTTTGTTCATTATTTCGTTTGATCGATCGTTCATCCATAATTTCGTTTCTTCGTTAATTCGTTCTTTTGTTCATTCGTTATTTTGTTCGATCGTTATTTCGTTCGTTCGTTATTTCATTCGTTATTTCCTTCGTTCGTTATTTCATTCGTTCTTTCGTTTGTTCTTCTTTTTCGTTCGTTCGTTATTTCATTCGTTGTTTCGTTCGTTCGTTATTTCATTCGTTCTTTCGTTCGTACTTCTTTTTCGTTCGTTCGTTATTTCGTTCGTTCGTACGTTATTTCGTTCATCCGGACATTATATCGTTCGTTCGATCATTCTTTCGTTCATTCGTTATTTCGTTCATTCGTTATTTTGTTCGATCGTTATTTCGTTCGTTCGTTATTTCATTCGTTCTTTCGTCCGTTCTTCTTTTTCGTTCGTTCGTTATTTCGTTCGTCGATCGTTATTTCGTTCATTCGTTCGTACGTTCGTTCGTTATTTCGTTCGTCCGGTCATTATGTCGTTCGTTCGATCATTCATTCGTTCATTCGTTATTTCGTTCGTTCGTTATTTATTTCGTTCGTTCCTTCATAATTTCGTTCGTTTGTTCGTTCTTTCGTCATTTCCTTCGTTCGTTCGTCATTTCGTTTGTTCGTCATTTCGTTCGTTCGTTGGTCATTTCGTTCGTTCGTTGGTCATTTCATTCGTTCATCATTTCGTTCGTTCGTTGGTCATTTCGTTCGTTCGTTGGTCATTGCGTTCGTTCGTTGTTTCGTTATTTCGTGCGTTTGTTCGTTCGTTCGTTGTTTCGTTCGTTTATTCATTGGTTTGTTCGTTCGTTCGTTTATTCATTCATTATTTCGTTCCTGATTTCGTTCGTTATTTCGTTGGGTCGTTCGTTATGTCGTTCGTTCGTTTGTTATTTCATTCGTTCTTGATTTCATTCGTTCGTTCGTCCGTTATTTCGTTCGTTCATTCATTATATCTTTCGTTCATTCATTATTTCGTTCGTTCGTTCATTCATTCGTTATATCGTTCGTTCGTTCGTTTGTTCATTTGTTTTTCGTTCGTTCGTTCGTTCATTCGCTCCTTATTTCATCCATTCATTCGTTCGTTCGTTCGATATTTCGTTCGTTCTTTCGTTCATTTGTTATTTCGTTTGTTTGTTCGTTATTTCCCTCGTGATTTCGTCTTTCGTTCGTTCTTTCGTTATTTCTTTCGTTCGTTCGTTATTTCGTTCGTTCATTTGCTCAGTCATTCTTTCGTCCATTGTGTATTCCATTCTTTCGTTATTTCGTTCCTTCGTTTGTTCGTTCGTTATTTCGTTCGTTGGTTATTTCATTCGTTCGTTATTTCGTTTGTTCGTTCGTTTTTTCTTTCGTTCGTTCGTTATTTCGTTTGTTCGTTCATTCGTTCGTTCGTTCATTCTTTCGTTTGTTCGCCATTTCGTTCGCGCCTTCATTCGTTCGTTTGTTTTTTCGTTCGATCATTCGTTATTTCTATCGCACTCTTGTTCGTTCCTTACTTCATTCATTCGTTCGTTCGTTTGTTCGTTCAATCTTTCGTTCGTTCCTTATTTCTTTCGTTCGTTTGTTCATTATTTCGTTTGATCGATCGTTCATCCATAATTTCGTTTCTTCGTTAATTCGTTCCTTCGTTCTTTTGTTCATTCGTTATTTTGTTCGATCGTTATTTCGTTCGTTCGTTATTTCATTCGTTATTTCGTTCGTTCGTTATTTCATTCGTTCTTTCGTTCGTTCTTCTTTTTCGTTCGTTCGTTATTTCATTCGTTGTTTCGTTCGTTCGTTATTTCATTCGTTCTTTCGTTCGTTCTTCTTTTTCGTTCGTTCGTTATTTCGTTCGTTCGTACGTTATTTCGTTCATCCGGACATTATATCGTTCGTTCGATCATTCTTTCGTTCATTCGTTATTTCTTTCATTCGTTATTTTGTTCGATCGTTATTTCGTTCGTTCGTTATTTCATTCGTTCTTTCGTCCGTTCTTCTTTTTCGTTCGTTCGTTATTTCGTTCGTCGATCGTTATTTCGTTCATTCGTTCGTACGTTCGTTCGTTATTTCGTTCGTCCGGTCATTATGTCGTTCGTTCGATCATTCTTTCGTTCATTCGTTATTTCGTTTGTTCGTTATTTATTTCGTTCGTTCCTTCATAATTTCGTTCGTTTGTTCGTTCTTTCGTCATTTCCTTCGTTCGTTCGTCATTTCCTTCGTTCATTGGTCATTTCGTTCGTTCGTTGGTCATTTCATTCGTTCATCATTTCGTTCGTTCGTTGGTCATTTCGTTCGTTCGTTGGTCATTGCGTTCGTTCGTTGTTTGGTTATTTCGTGCGTTTGTTCGTTCGTTCGTTGTTTCGTTCGTTCATTATTTCGTTCGTTCGATCGTTCGTTATTTCGTTCGTTCGACCGGTCGTTATTTCGTTTGTTCGTTATTTCGTTCGATTGTTCGTTCTTTCGTTCATTCTTTCATTCATTCATTATTTCGTTCGTTTATTCATTGGTTTGTTCGTTCGTTCGTTCATTCATTCATTATTTCGTTCCTGATTTCGTTCGTTATTTCGTTGGGTCGTTCGTTATGTCGTTCGTTCGTTTGTTATTTTATTCGTTCTTGATTTCATTCGTTCGTTCGTCCGTTATTTCGTTCGTTCATTCATTATTTCTTTCGTTCATTCATTATTTCGTTCGTTCGTTCATTCATTCGTTATATCGTTCGTTCGTTCGTTTGTTCATTTGTTTTTCGTTCGTTCGTTCGTTCATTCTCTCCTTATTTCATCCATTCATTCGTTCGTTCGTTCGATATTTCGTTCGTTCTTTCGTTCATTTGTTATTTCGTTCGTTTGTTCGTTATTTCCCTCGTTATTTCGTCTTTCGTTCGTTCTTTCGTTATTTCTTTCGTTCGTTCGTTATTTCGTTCGTTCATTTGCTCAGTCATTCTTTCGTCCATTGTGTATTCCATTCTTTCGTTATTTCGTTCCTTCGTTTGTTCGTTCGTTATTTCGTTCGTTGGTTATTTCATTCGTTCGTTATTTCGTTTGTTCGTTCGTTTTTTCTTTCGTTCGTTCGTTATTTCGTTTGTTCGTTCATTCGTTCGTTCGTTCATTCTTTCGTTCGTTCGCCATTTCGTTCGCGCCTTCGTTCGTTCGTTTGATTTTTCGTTCGATCATTCGTTATTTCTATCGCACTCTTGTTCGTTCCTTACTTCATTCATTCGTTCGTTCGTTCGTTCGTTTGTTCGTTCAATCTTTCGTTCGTTCCTTATTTCTTTCGTTCGTTTGTTCATTATTTCGTTTGATCGATCGTTCATCCATAATTTCGTTTCTTCGTTAATTCGTTCTTTTGTTCATTCGTTATTTTGTTCGATCGTTATTTCGTTCGTTCGTTATTTCATTCGTTATTTCCTTCGTTCGTTATTTCATTCGTTCTTTCGTTTGTACTTCTTTTTCGTTCGTTCGTTATTTCATTCGTTGTTTCGTTCGTTCGTTATTTCATTCGTTCTTTCGTTCGTACTTCTTTTTCGTTCGTTCGTTATTTCGTTCGTTCGTACGTTATTTCGTTCATCCGGACATTATATCGTTCGTTCGATCATTCTTTCGTTCATTCGTTATTTCGTTCATTCGTTATTTTGTTCGATCGTTATTTCGTTCGTTCGTTATTTCATTCGTTCTTTCGTCCGTTCTTCTTTTTCGTTCGTTCGTTATTTCGTTCGTCGATCGTTATTTCGTTCATTCGTTCGTACGTTCGTTCGTTATTTCGTTCGTCCGGTCATTATGTCGTTCGTTCGATCATTCATTCGTTCATTCGTTATTTCGTTCGTTCGTTATTTATTTCGTTCGTTCCTTCATAATTTCGTTCGTTTGTTCGTTCTTTCGTCATTTCCTTCGTTCGTTCGTCATTTCGTTTGTTCGTCATTTCGTTCGTTCGTTGGTCATTTCGTTCGTTCGTTGGTCATTTCATTCGTTCATCATTTCGTTCGTTCGTTGGTCATTTCGTTCGTTCGTTGGTCATTGCGTTCGTTCGTTGTTTCGTTATTTCGTGCGTTTGTTCGCTCGTTCGTTGTTTCGTTCGTTTATTCATTGGTTTGTTCGTTCGTTCGTTTATTCATTCATTATTTCGTTCCTGATTTCGTTCGTTATTTCGTTGGGTCGTTCGTTATGTCGTTCGTTCGTTTGTTATTTCATTCGTTCTTGATTTCATTCGTTCGTTCGTCCGTTATTTCGTTCGTTCATTCATTATATCTTTCGTTCATTCATTATTTCGTTCGTTCGTTCATTCATTCGTTATATCGTTCGTTCGTTCGTTTGTTCATTTGTTTTTCGTTCGTTCGTTCGTTCATTCGCTCCTTATTTCATCCATTCATTCGTTCGTTCGTTCGATATTTCGTTCGTTCTTTCGTTCATTTGTTATTTCGTTTGTTTGTTCGTTATTTCCCTCGTGATTTCGTCTTTCGTTCGTTCTTTCGTTATTTCTTTCGTTCGTTCGTTATTTCGTTCGTTCATTTGCTCAGTCATTCTTTCGTCCATTGTGTATTCCATTCTTTCGTTATTTCGTTCCTTCGTTTGTTCGTTCGTTATTTCGTTCGTTGGTTATTTCATTCGTTCGTTATTTCGATTGTTCGTTCGTTTTTTCTTTCGTTCGTTCGTTATTTCGTTTGTTCGTTCATTCGTTCGTTCGTTCATTCTTTCGTTCGTTCGCCATTTCGTTCGCGCCTTCATTCGTTCGTTTGTTTTTTCGTTCGATCATTCGTTATTTCTATCGCACTCTTGTTCGTTCCTTACTTCATTCATTCGTTCGTTCGTTCGTTCGTTTGTTCGTTCAATCTTTCGTTCGTTCCTTATTTCTTTCGTTCGTTTGTTCATTATTTCGTTTGATCGATCGTTCATCCATAATTTCGTTTCTTCGTTAATTCGTTCCTTCGTTCTTTTGTTCATTCGTTATTTTGTTCGATCGTTATTTCGTTCGTTCGTTATTTCATTCGTTCTTTCGTTCGTTCTTCTTTTTCGTTCGTTCGTTATTTCATTCGTTGTTTCGTTCGTTCGTTATTTCGTTCATTCGTTATTTTGTTCGATCGTTATTTCGTTCGTTCGTTATTTCATTCGTTCTTTCGTCCGTTCTTCTTTTTCGTTCGTTCGTTATTTCGTTCGTCGATCGTTATTTCGTTCATTCGTTCGTACGTTCGTTCGTTATTTCGTTCGTCCGGTCATTATGTCGTTCGTTCGATCATTCTTTCGTTCATTCGTTATTTCGTTCGTTCGTTATTTATTTCGTTCGTTCCTTCATAATTTCGTTCGTTTGTTCGTTCTTTCGTCATTTCCTTCGTTCGTTCGTCATTTCATTTGTTCGTCATTTCTTTCGTTCGTTGGTCATTTCGTTCGTTCGTTGGTCATTTCATTCGTTCATCATTTCGTTCGTTCGTTGGTCATTTCGTTCGTTCGTTGGTCATTGCGTTCGTTCGTTGTTTCGTTATTTCGTGCGTTTGTTCGTTCATTCGACCGGTCGTTATTTCGTTTGTTCGTTATTTCGTTCGATTGTTCGTTCTTTCGTTCATTCTTTCATTCATTCATTATTTCGTTCGTTTATTCATTGGTTTGTTCGTTCGTTCGTTCATTCATTCACTATTTCGTTCCTGATTTCGTTCGTTATTTCGTTGGGTCGTTCGTTATGTCGTTCGTTCGTTTTTTATTTCATTCGTTCTTGATTTCATTCGTTCGTTCGTCCGTTATTTCGTTCGTTCATTCATTATTTCTTTCGTTCATTCATTATTTCGTTCGTTTGTTCATTCATTCGTTATATCGTTCGTTCGTTCGTTTGTTCATGTGTTTTTCGTTCGTTCGTTCGTTCATTCGCTCCTTATTTCATCCATTCATTCGTTCGTTCGTTCGATATTTCGTTCGTTCTTTCGTTCATTTGTTATTTCGTTCGTTTGTTCGTTATTTCCCTCGTTATTTCGTCTTTCGTTCGTTCTTTCGTTATTTCTTTCGTTCGTTCGTTATTTCGTTCGTTCATTTGCTCAGTCATTCTTTCGTCCATTGTGTATTCCGTTTGTTCGTTATTTCGTTCCTTCGCTTGTTCGTTCGTTATTTCGTTCGTTCGTTATTTCATTCGTTCGTTATATCGTTTGTTCGTTCGTTTTTTCTTTCGTTCGTTCGTTATTTCGTTTGTTCGTTCATTCGTTCGTTCGTTCATTCTTTCGTGCGTTCGCCATTTCGTTCGCGCCTTCGTTCGTTCGTTCATTATTTCGTTTGATCGATCGTTCATCCATAATTTCGTTTCTTCTTTAATTCGTTCCTTCGTTCTTTCGTTCATTCGTTATATTGTTGGATCGTTATTTCGTTCGTTCGTTATTTCATTCGTTCTTTCGGTCGTTCTTCTTTTTCGTTCGTTCTTTCGTTCGTTCTTCTTTTTCCTTCGTTCTTCTTTTTCGTTCGTTCGTTATTTCGTTCGTTCGCTCGTTATTTCGTTCATTCGTTCGTACGTTCGTTCGTTATTTCGTTCGTCCGGTCATTATGTCGTTCATTCGATCATTCTTTCGTTCATTCGTTATTTTGTTCGATCGTTATTTCGTTCGTTCGTTATTTCATTCGTTATTTCGTTCGTTCTTCTTTTTCGTTCGTTGGTTATTTCGTTCGTCGCTCGTTATTTCGTTCATTCGTTCGTACGTTCGTTCGTTATTTCGTTCGTCCGGTCATTATGTCGTTCGTTCGATCATTCTTTCGTTCATTCGTTATTTCGTTCGTTCGTTCCTTCCTTCATAATTTCCTTCGTTTGTTCGTTCGTTCGTCATTTCTTTCGTTCGTTCGTCATTTCGTTCGTTCGTTGGTCATTTCATTCGTTCATCATTTCGTTCGTTCGTCGGTCATTTCGTTCGTTCGATGTTTCGTTATTTCGTGCGTTTGTTCGTTCGTTCGTTGTTTCGTTCGTTCATTATTTCGTTCGTTCGATCGTTCGTTATTTCGTTCGTTCGACAGGTCGTTATTTCGTTTGTTCGTTATTTCGTTCGATTGTTCGTTCTTTCGTTCATTATTTCATTCATTCATTATTTCGTTCGTTTATTCATTGATTTGTTCGTTCGTTCGTTCATTCATTCATTATTTCGTTCCTGATTTCGTTCGTTATTTCGTTGGGTCGTTCGTTATGTCGTTCGTTCGTTTGTTATTTCATTCGTTCTTGATATCATTCGTTCGTTCGTCCGTTATTTCGTTCGTTCATTCATTATTTCTTTCGTTCATTCATTATTTCGTTCGTTCGTTCATTCATTCGTTATATCGTTCGTTCGTTCGTTTGTTCATTTGTTTTTCGTTCGTTCGTTCGTTCATTCGCTCCTTATTTCATCCATTCATTCGTTCGTTCGTTCGATATTTCGTTCGTTCTTTCGTTCATTTGTTATTTCGTTCGTTTGTTCGTTATTTCCCTCGTTATTTCGTCTTTCGTTCGTTCTTTTGTTATTTCTTTCGTTCGTTCGTTATTTCGTTCGTTCATTTGCTCAGTCATTCTTTCGTCCATTGTGTATTCCATTCTTTCGTTATTTCATTCCTTCGTTTGTTCGTTCGTTATTTCGTTCGTTGGTTATTTCATTCGTTCGTTATTTCTTTTGTTCGTTCGTTTTTTCTTTCGTTCGTTCGTTATTTCGTTTGTTCGTTCATTCGTTCGTTCGTTCATTCTTTCGTTCGTTCGCCATTTCGTTCGCGCCTTCGTTCGTTCGTTTGATTTTTCGTTCGATCATTCGTTATTTCTATCGCACTCTTGTTCGTTCCTTACTTCATTCATTCGTTCCTTCGTTCGTTCGTTTGTTCGTTCAATCTCTCGTTCGTTCCTTATTTCTTTCGTTCGTTCGTTCATTATTTCGTTTGATCGATCGTTCATCCATAATTTCGTTTCTTCGTTAATTCGTTCCTTCGTTCTTTTGTTCATTCGTTATTTTGTTCGATCGTTATTTCGTTCGTTCGTTATTTCATTCGTTATTTCGTTCATTCGTTATTTCATTCGTTCTTTCGTTTGTTCTTCTTTTTCGTTCGTTCGTTATTTCATTCGTTGTTTCGTTCGTTCGTTATTTCATTCGTTCTTTCGTTCGTACTTCTTTTTCGTTCGTTCGTTATTTCGTTCGTTCGTACGTTATTTCGTTCATCCGGACATTATATCGTTCGTTCGATCATTCTTTCGTTCATTCGTTATTTCGTTCCTTCGTTCTTTTGTTCATTCGTTATTTTGTTCGATCGTTATTTCGTTCGTTCGTTATTTCATTCGTTATTTCGTTCGTTCGTTATTTCATTCGTTCTTTCGTTCGTTCTTCTTTTTCGTTCGTTCGTTATTTCATTCGTTGTTTCGTTCGTTATTTCATTCGTTCTTTCGTTCGTTCTTCTTTTTCGTTCGTTCGTTATTTCGTTCGTTCGTTCGTTATTTCGTTTGTTCGTTCATTCGTTCGTTCGTTCATTCCTTCGTGCGTTCGCCATTTCGTTCGCGCCTTCGTTCGTTCGTTCATTATTTCGTTTGATCGATCGTTCATCCATAATTTCGTTTCTTCGTTAATTCGTTCCTTCGTTCTTTTGTTCATTCGTTATTTTGTTCGATCGTTATTTCGTTCGTTCGTTATTTCATTCGTTATTTCGTTCGTTCGTTATTTCATTCGTTCTTTCGTTCGTTCTTCTTTTTCGTTCGTTCGTTATTTCATTCGTTGTTTCGTTCGTTCGTTATTTCATTCGTTCTTTCGTTCGTTCTTCTTTTTCGTTCGTTCGTTATTTCGTTCGTTCGTACGTTATTTCGTTCATCCGGACATTATATCGTTCGTTCGATCATTCTTTCGTTCATTCGTTATTTCGTTCATTCGTTATTTTGTTCGATCGTTATTTCGTTCGTTCGTTATTTCAGTCGTTCTTTCGTCCGTTCTTCTTTTTCGTTCGTTCGTTATTTCGTTCGTCGATCGTTATTTCGTTCATTCGTTCGTACGTTCGTTCGTTATTTCGTTCGTCCGGTCATTATGTCGTTCGTTCGATCATTCTTTCGTTCATTCGTTATTTCGTTCCTTCGTTATTTATTTCGTTCGTTCCTTCATAATTTCGTTCGTTTGTTCGTTCTTTCGTCATTTCCTTCGTTCGTTCGTCATTTCGTTTGTTCGTCATTTCGTTCGTTCGTTGGTCATTTCGTTCGTTCGTTGGTCATTTCATTCGTTCATCATTTCGTTCTTTCGTTGGTCATTTCGTTCGTTCGTTGGTCATTGCGTTCGTTCGTTGTTTCGTTATTTCGTGCGTTTGTTCGTTCGTTCGACCGGTCGTTATTTCGTTTGTTCGTTATTTCGTTCGATTGTTCGTTCTTTCGTTCATTCTTTCATTCATTCATTATTTCGTTCGTTTATTCATTGGTTTGTTCGTTCGTTCGTTCTTTCATTCACTATTTCGTTCCTGATTTCGTTCGTTATTTCGTTGGGTCGTTCGTTATGTCGTTCGTTCGTTTGTTATTTCATTCGTTCTTGATTTCATTCGTTCGTTCGTCCGTTATTTCGTTCGTTCATTCATTATTTCTTTCGTTCATTCATTATTTCGTTCGTTCGTTCATTCATTCGTTATATCGTTCGTTCGTTCGTTTGTTCATTTGTTTTTCGTTCGTTCATTCGCTCCTTATTTCATCCATTCATTCGTTCGTTCGTTCGATATTTCGTTCGTTCTTTCGTTCATTTGTTATTTCGTTCGTTTGTTCGTTATTTCCCTCGTTATTTCGTCTTTCGTTCGTTCCTTCGTTATTTCTTTCGTTCGTTCGTTATTTCGTTCGTTCATTTGCTCAGTCATTCTTTCGTCCATTGTGTATTCCGTTTGTTCGTTATTTCGTTCCTTCGCTTGTTCGTTCGTTATTTCGTTCGTTCGTTATTTCATTCGTTCGTTATATCGTTTGTTCGTTCGTTTTTTCTTTCGTTCGTTCGTTATTTCGTTTGTTCGTTCATTCGTTCGTTCGTTCATTCTTTCGTGCGTTCGCCATTTCGTTCGCGCCTTCGTTCGTTCGTTTGATTTTTCGTTCGATCATTCGTTATTTCTATCGCACTCTTGTTCGTTCCTTACTTCATTCATTCGTTCGTTCGTTCGTTCGTTTGTTCGTTCAATCTTTCGTTCGTTCCTTATTTCTTTCGTTCGTTCGTTCATTATTTCGTTTGATCGATCGTTCATCCATAATTTCGTTTCTTCGTTAATTCGTTCCTTCGTTCTTTTGTTCATTCGTTATTTTGTTCGATCGTTATTTCGTTCGTTCGTTATTTCATTCGTTATTTCGTTCGTTCGTTATTTCATTCGTTCTTTCGTTTGTTCTTCTTTTTCGTTCGTTCGTTATTTCATTCGTTGTTTCGTTCGTTCGTTATTTCATTCGTTCTTTCGTTCGTACTTCTTTTTCGTTCGTTCGTTATTTCGTTCGTTCGTACGTTATTTCGTTCATCCGGACATTATATCGTTCGTTCGATCATTCTTTCGTTCATTCGTTATTTCGTTCCTTCGTTCTTTTGTTCATTCGTTATTTTGTTCGATCGTTATTTCGTTCGTTCGTTATTTCATTCGTTATTTCGTTCGTTCGTTCGTTATTTCGTTTGTTCGTTCATTCGTTCGTTCGTTCATTCTTTCGTGCGTTCGCCATTTCGTTCGCGCCTTCGTTCGTTGGTTCATTATTTCGTTTGATCGATCGTTCATCCATAATTTCGTTTCTTCGTTCATTCGTTCCTTCGTTCTTTCGTTCATTCGTTGTATTGTTGGATCGTTATTTCGTTCGTTCGTTTTTTCATTCGTTCTTTCGGTCGTTCTTCTTTTTCGTTCGTTCTTTCGTTCGTTCTTCTTTTTCGTTCGTTCTTCTTTTTCGTTCGTTCGTTATTTCGTTCGTTCGCTCGTTATTTCGTTCATTCGTTCGTACGTTCGTTCGTTCGTTATTTCGTTCGTCCGGTCATTATGTCGTTCATTCGATCATTCTTACGTTCATTCGTTATTTTGTTCGATCGTTATTTCGTTCGTTCGTTATTTCATTCGTTATTTCGTTCGTTCTTCTTTTTCGTTCGTTGGTTATTTCGTTCGTCGCTCGTTATTTCGTTCATTCGTTCGTACGTTCGTTCGTTATTTCGTTCGTCTGGTCATTATGTCGTTCGTTCGATCATTCTTTCGTTCATTCGTTATTTCGTTCGTTCGTTCGTTCCTTCATAATTTCGTTCGTTTCTTCGTTCGTTCGTCATTTCCTTCGTTCGTTCGTCATTTCGTTCGTTCGTTGGTCATTTCGTTCGTTCATCATTTCATTCGTTCGTCGGTCATTTCGTTCGTTCGTTGTTTCGTTATTTCGTGCGTTTGTTCGTTCGTTCGTTGTTTCGTTCGTTCATTATTTCGTTCGTTCGATCGTTCGTTATTTCGTTCGTTCGACAGGTCGTTATTTCGTTTGTTCGTTATTTCGTTCGATTGTTCGTTCTTTCGTTCATTCTTTCATTCATTCATTATTTCCTTCGTTTATTCATTGGTTTGTTCGTTCGTTCGTTCATTCATTCATTATTTCGTTCCTGATTTCGTTCGTTATTTCGTTGGGTCGTTCGTTATGTCGTTCGTTCGTTTGTTATTTCATTCGTTCTTGATTTCATTCGTTCGTTCGTCCGTTATTTCGTTCGTTCATTCATTATTTCTTTCGTTCATTCATTATTTCGTTCGTTCGTTCATTCATTCGTTATATCGTTCGTTCGTTCGTTTGTTTATTTGTTTTTCGTTCGTTCGTTCGTTCATTCGCTCCTTATTTCATCCATTCATTCGTTCGTTCGTTCGATATTTCGTTCGTTCTTTCGTTCATTTGTTATTTCGTTCGTGTGTTCGTTATTTCCCTCGTTATTTCGTCTTTCGTTCGTTCTTTTGTTATTTCTTTCGTTCGTTCGTTATTTCGTTCGTTCATTTGCTCAGTCATTCTTTCGTCCATTGTGTATTCCATTCTTTCGTTATTTCATTCCTTCGTTTGTTCGTTCGTTATTTCGTTCGTTGGTTATTTCATTCGTTCGTTATTTCTTTTGTTCGTTCGTTTTTTCTTTCGTTCGTTCGTTATTTCGTTTGTTCGTTCATTCGTTCGTTCGTTCATTCTTTCGTTCGTTCGCCATTTCGTTCGCGCCTTCGTTCGTTCGTTTGATTTTTCGTTCGATCATTCGTTATTTCTATCGCACTCTTGTTCGTTCCTTACTTCATTCATTCGTTCCTTCGTTCGTTCGTTTGTTCGTTCAATCTTTCGTTCGTTCCTTATTTCTTTCGTTCGTTTGTTCATTATTTCGTTTGATCGATCGTTCATCCATAATTTCGTTTCTTCGTTAATTCGTTCCTTCGTTCTTTTGTTCATTCGTTATTTTGTTCGATCGTTATTTCGTTCGTTCGTTATTTCATTCGTTATTTCGTTCGTACGTTATTTCATTCGTTCTTTCGTTTGTTCTTCTTTTTCGTTCGTTCGTTATTTCATTCGTTGTTTCGTTCGTTCGTTATTTCATTCGTTCTTTCGTTCGTACTTCTTTTTCGTTCGTTCGTTATTTCGTTCGTTCGTACGTTATTTCGTTCATCCGGACATTATATCGTTCGTTCGATCATTCTTTCGTTCATTCGTTATTTCGTTCCTTCGTTCTTTTGTTCATTCGTTATTTTGTTCGATCGTTATTTCGTTCGTTCGTTATTTCATTCGTTATTTCGTTCGTTCGTTATTTCATTCGTTCTTTCGTTCGTTCTTCTTTTTCGTTCGTTCGTTATTTCATTCGTTGTTTCGTTCGTTATTTCATTCGTTCTTTCGTTCGTTCTTCTTTTTCGTTCGTTCGTTATTTCGTTCGTTCGTTCGTTATTTCGTTTGTTCGTTCATTCGTTCGTTCGTTCATTCTTTTGTGCGTTCGCCATTTCGTTCGCGCCTTCGTTCGTTCGTTCATTATTTCGTTTGATCGATCGTTCATCCATAATTTCGTTTCTTCGTTAATTCGTTCCTTCGTTCTTTCGTTCATTCGTTGTATTGTTGGATCGTTATTTCGTTCGTTCGTTATTTCATTCGTTCTTTCGGTCGTTCTTCTTTTTCGTTCGTTCTTTCGTTCGTTCTTCTTTTTCGTTCGTTCTTCTTTTTCGTTCGTTCGTTATTTCGTTCGTTCGCTCGTTATTTCGTTCATTCGTTCGTACGTTCGTTCGTTATTTCGTTCGTCCGGTCATTATGTCGTTCATTCGATCATTCTTTCGTTCATTCGTTATTTTGTTCTATCGTTATTTCGTTCGTTCGTTATTTCATTCGTTATTTCGTTCGTTCTTCTTTTTCGTTCGTTTGTTATTTCGTTCGTCGCTCGTTATTTCGTTCATTCGTTCGTACGTTCTTTCGTTATTTCGTTCGTCCGGTCATTATGTCGTTCGTTCAATCATTCTTTCGTTCATTCGTTATTTCGTTCGTTCGTTCGTTCCTTCATAATTTCGTTCGTTTGTTCGTTCGTTCGTCATTTCTTTCGTTCGTTCGTCATTTCGTTCGTTTGTTGGTCATTTCATTCGTTCATCATATCGTTCGTTCGTCGGTCATTTCGTTCGTTCGTTGGTCAATGCGTTCGTTCGTTGTTTCGTTATTTCGTGCGTTTGTTCGTTTGTTCGTTATTTCGTTCTATTGTTCGTTCTTTCGTTCATTCTTTCGTTCATTCGTTATTTCGTTCGTTTATTCCTTGGTTTTTTCGTTCGTTCGTTCATTCATTCATTATCTCGTTCTTGATTTCGTTCGTTAATTCGTTCGTTCGTTATTTCGTTCGGTCGTTCGTTATGACGTTCGTTAGTCCGTTATTTAGTTCATTCGTTCATTCATTTGTTATATCGTTCGTTTGTTCGTTTGTTCATTTGTTTTTCGTTCGTTCGATCGGTCTTTCGTTCTTTCGTTCGTTCGTTCGTTTTTCTTTCGTTCGTTCATTCAATGTTTCGTTCGTTCATTCATTATTTCGTTCGTTGATTCGTTCGTTATATCGTTATTTCGATTGTTCGTTCGTTATTTAGTTATTTCGATCGTTCTTTCGTTATTTCGTTCGTTTTTTCGTTCATTCTTTTGTCTTTCGTTCGTTATATCGTTCTTTTTTTCTTTCGGCCTTTCATTCGTTATTTCGTTTGTTCGTTCGTTCATTCTTTCGCTATTTAATTCGTTAGTTCGCTTGTTATTTCGTTCATTCCTTCGTTCTTTCGTTATTTCTTTCGTTCGTTCGTTCTTTCGTTATTTCGTTCGTTCGTTCTTTCGTTATTTCGTTCGTTCGTTCGTTCGTCCGTTCGTTCATTATTTCGTTCGCTCATTCGTTATGTCGTTCGTTCATTCACTATTTCGTTCGTTCGTTCATTCGTTCGTTATATCGTTCGTTCGTTTGTTTGTTCATTTGTTTTTCGTTCGTTCGTTATTTCATTCGGCTGTTCGTTATTTTATTCGTTTGTTCGTTATTTCATGCGTTTGTCCGTTTGTTCATTCGCTCCTTATTTCATTCATTCATTCGTTCGTTCGTTCGTTCGATATTTCGTTCGTTCGTTCGATATTTCGTTCGTTCGTTCGATATTTCGTTCGTTCGTTCTATATTTCGTTCGTTCTTTCGTTCGTTTGTTCTTTCTTTCGTTTGTTCGTTATTTCATTCTTTTGTCAGTTCGTTCGTTATTTCGTTCGATCGTTCTTAAGTTCCTTCGTTCGTTCGTTCGTTCGTTCGTTTTTCGTTCGTTCGTTATTTCGTTCGTTCATTCATTTCGTTCGTTCATTCGTTCGTTATATCGTTCGTTATTTCGTTTGTTCGTTCGTTCATTCTTTCGCTATTTAGTTCGTTATTTCGCTCGTTATTTCGTTCATTCATTCGTTCTTTCGTTATTTCCTTCGTTCGTTCGTTATTTCGTTCGTTCATTTGCTCAGTCATTCTTTCGTTTATTGTGTATTCCGTTCGTTCGTTATTTCGTTCCTTCGTTTGTTCGTTCGTTATTTCGTTCTTTCGTTATTTCGTTCGTTACTTTGTTTGTTCGTTCCTTCTTTAGATCGTTCTTTATTTCGTTCGTTCGTTATTTCATTCGTTTGTCCATTCGTTCATTCTCTCCTTATTTAGCTCATTTATTCGTTCGTTCGTTCAATCTTTCGTTCGTTCGTTCGTCCGTTCGAATTTCGTTCGGTTGTTCTTTCGTTCGTTTGTCATTTCGTTAGTTTCTCATTTCGTTCGTTTGTTCGTTATTTCATTCGTTTGTCCGGTCGTTCTTTTGTTCGTTCGTTCGGCCGTTCGTTCATTATTTCGTTCGCTCGTTCGTTATGTCGTTCGTTCGTCCGTTATTTCGTTCGTTCGTTCATTCATTATTTCGTTCGTTCATTCATTATTTCGCTCGTTCGTTCATTCGTTCGTTATATCGTTCGTTCGGTCGTTTGTTCATTTGTTTTTCGTTCGTTCGTTATTTCATTCGTTTGTCCGTTCGTTCATTTGCTCCTTATTTCATTCATTCGTTCGTTCGTTCGTTCGTTCGATATTTCGTTCGTTCTTTCGTTCGTTTGTTATTTCGTTCGTTTGTTTGTTATTTCATTCATTTGTCCGTTCGTTCGTTATTTCGTTCGATCGTTCTTTCGTTCTTTCGTTCGTTCGTTCGTTCGTTCGTTCGTTCGTCTTTCGTTCGATCGTTATTTCGTTCGTTCATTCATTGTTTCGTTCGTTCATTCATTATTTCGTTCGTTTATTCGTATGTTATATCGTTCGTTCTTTCGTTTGTTCATTTGTTTTTTCATTCTTTCGTTCGTTATTTCGTTTCTTCGTTCGTTATTTAGTTATTTCGATCGTTCTTTTGTTATTTCATTCGTTTTTTCGTTCATTCTTTTGTGTTTCGTTCGTTATATCGTTCTTTTTCTCTTTCGGCCTTTCATTCGTTATTTCGCTCGTTATTTCGTTCATTCGTTCGTTCTTTCGTTATTTCTTTCGTTCGTTCGTTATTTCGTTCGTTCATTTGCTCAGTCATTCTTTCGTCCATTGTGTTTCCGTTCGTTCGTTATTTCAATCTTTCGTTCTTTCCTTATTTCTTTCGTTCGTTCGTTCCTTATTTCGTTCGTTCATTATTTCGTTTGATCGATCGTTCATCCATAATTTCGTTCGTTCGTTTCTTCGGTAATTCGTTCCTTCGTTCTTTCGTTCATTCGTTATTTTGTTCGATGGTTATTTCGTTCGTTCGTTATTTCATTCGTTCTTTCGTTCGCTCTTCTTTTTCGTTCGTCCGGTCATTATGTAGTTCGTTCGATCATTCTTTCGTATATTCGTTATTTCGTTCGTTCGTTCGTTATTTCGTTCGTTCGTTCGTTATTTAGTTTGTTCGTTTGGTGTATCGTCAGTTCGGTCGTTCATTCGTTCGTTATTTCGTTCGTTCCTTCATGATTTCGTTCGGTTTTTCGTTCGTTCGTCATTTCGTTCGTTCGTTGGTCATTTCATTCGTTCATCATTTCGTTCGTTCGTCGGTCATTTCGTTCGATCCTTGGTCATTGCGTTCGTTCGTTGTTTCGTTATTTCGCGCGTTTGTTCGTTCCTTCGTTGTTTCGTTCGTTCATTATTTCGTTCGTTCGATCGTTCGTTATTTCGTTCGTTCGACCGGTCGTTATTTCGTTTGTTTATTCCTTGGTTTTTTCGTTCGTTCGTTCATTCATTCATTATCTCGTTCCTGATTTCGTTCGTTAATTCATTCGTTCGTTATTTCGTTGGGTCGTTCGTTATGTCGTTCGTTCGTTCGTTATTTCATTCGTTGTTGAATTCATTCGTTCGTTTGTCCGTTATTTCGTTCGTTCATTCATTATTTCTTTCGTTCATTCATTATTTCGTTCGTTCGTTCATTCATTCGTTGTATCGTTCGTTCGTTCGTTTGTTCATTTGTTTTTCGTTCGTTCGATCGGTCTTTCGTTCTTTCGTTCGTTCGTTCGTTCGTTTTTCGTTCGTTCGTTCATTCATTGTTTCGTTCGTTCATTCATTATTTCGTTCGTTCATTCGTTCGTTATATCGTTATTTCGTTTGTTCGTTCGTTCATTCTTTCGCTATTTAGTTCGTTATTTCGCTTGTTATTTCGTTCATTCCTTCGTTATTTCTTTCGTTCGTTCGTTATTTCGTTCGTTCTTTCTTTCGTTTGTTCGTTCGTTATTTCGTTCGTTCGTTCGTCCGTTCGTTCGTCCGTTCGTTCGTCCGTTCGTTCATTATTTCGTTCGCTCATTCGTTATGTCGTTCGTTCATTCACTATTTCGTTCGTTCGTTCATTCGTTCGTTATATCGTTCGTTCGTTTGTTTGTTCATTTGTTTTTCGTTTGTTCGTTATTTCATTCTTTTGTCCGTTCGTTCGTTATATCGTTCGATCGTTCTTTCGTTCAATCGTTCGTTCGTTCGTTCATTCGTTCGTTATATCGTTCGTTATTTCGTTTGTTCGTTCGTTCATTCTTTCGCTATTTAGTTCGTTATTTCGCTCATTATTTCGTTCATTCGTTCGTTCTTTTGTTATTTCTTTCGTTCGTTCGTTATTTCGTTCGTGCATTTGCTCGGTCATTCTTTCGTCCATTGTGTATTCCGTTCGTTCGTTATTTCGTTCCTTCGTTTGTTCGTTCGTTATTTCGTTCTTTCGTTATTTCGTTCGTTCGGTCGACTGTTATTTTGTTTGTTCGTTCCTTCTTTAGATCGTTCGTTATTTCTTTCATTCGTTATTTCATTCGTTTGTCCGTTCGTTCATTCTCTCCTTATTTCATTCATTCATTCGTTCGTTCGTTCAATCTTTCGTTCGTTCTTTCGTCCGTTCGATATTTCGTTCGGTTGTTCTTTCGTTCGTTTGTCATTTCGTTCGTTTGTTCGTTATTTCATTTGTTTGTCCGGTCGTTCGTTTGTTCGTTCGTTCGTCCGTTCGTTCATTATTTCGTTCACTCGTTCGTTATGTCGTTCGTTCGTCCGTTATTTCGTTCGTTCTTTCATTCATTATTTCGTTCGTTCATTCATTATTTCGCTCGTTCGTTCATTCCTTCGTTATATCGTTCGTTCGTTCCTTCGTTTGTTCATTTGTTTTTCGTTCGTTCGTTATTTCATTCGTTTGTTCGTTATTTCATTCGTTTGTCCGTTTGTTCATCGGCTCCTTATTTCATTCATTCATTCGTTCGTTCGTTCGTTCTTTCGTTCGTTCGTTATTTCGTTCGATCGTTCTTTCGTTCTTTCGTTCGTTCGTTTTTCGTTCGATCGTTATTCCGTTCGTTCATTCATTGTTTCGTTCGTTCATTCATTATTTCGTTCGTTTATTCTTATGTTATATCAATCGTTCTTTCGTTTGTTCATTTGTTTTTTCATTCTTTCGTTCGTTATTTCGTTTGTTCGTTCGTTATTTATTTATTTCGATCGTTCTATCGTTATTTCATTCGTTTTTTCGTTCATTCTTTTGTCTTTCGTTCGTTATATCGTTCTTTTTCTCTTTCGGCCTTTCATTCGTTATTTCGTTTGTTCGTTCGTTCATTCGTTCGCTGTTTAGTTCGTTATTTCGCTCGTTATTTCGTTCATTCGTTCGTTCTTTCATTATTTCTTTCGTTCGATCGTTATATCGTTCGTTCATTTGCTCAGACATTCTTTCGTCCATTGTGTATTCCGTTCGTTCGTTATTTCGTTCCTTCGATTGTTCGTTCGTTATTTCGTTCACACTCTTGTTCGTTCTTTATTTCATTCATTCGTTCGTTCGTTCGTTGAATCTTTCGTTCGTTCAATCTTTCGTTCGTTCAATCTTTCGTTCGTTCCTTATTTCATTCGTTCGTTCGTTCGTTCGTTCAATCTTTCGTTCGTTCCTTATTTCTTTCGTTCATTCGTTCCTTATTTCGTTCGTTCATTATTTCGTTCGATCGATCGTTCATCCACAATTTCGTTCGTTCGTTTCTTCGTCAATTCGTTCCTTCGTTCTTTCGTTCATTCGTTATTTTGTTCGATGGTTATTTCGTTCGTTCGTTATTTCATTCGTTCTTTCGTTCGTTCGTTATTTCGTTCGTCCGGTCATTATGTCGTTCGTTCGATCATTCCTTCGTTCATTCGTTATTTCGTTCGTTCGTTCGTTATTTCGTTCGTTCGTTCGTTATTTAGTTTGTTCGTTCGGTGTATCGTTAGTTCGGTCGTTCATTCGTTCGTTATTTCGTTCGACCCTTCATAATTTCGTTCGTTATTTCGTTCGTTCGTCATTTCGTTCGTTCGTCATTTCGTTCGTTCGTCATTTCGTTCGTTCGTTGGTCATTTCATTCGTTCATCATTTCGTTCGTTCGTTGGTCATTTCGTTCGTTCGTTGGTCATTGCGTTCGTTCGTTGTTTCGTTATTTCGTGCGTTTGTTCGTTCGTTCGTTGTTTCGTTCGTTCATTAATTCGTTCGTTCGATCGTTCGTTATTTCTTTCGTTCGACCGGTCGTTATTTCGTTTGTTCGTTATTTCGTTCGATTGTTCGTACTTTCGTTCATTCTTTCGTTCATTCGTTATTTCGTTCGTTTATTCATTGTGTTTGTTCGTTCGTTCGTTCATTCATTCATTATTTCGTTCCTGATTTCGTTCGTTAATTCGTTCGTTCGTTATTTCGTTGGGTCGTTCGTTATGTCGTTCGGTCGTTTGTTATTTCATTCGTTCGTTCGTCCGTTATTTCGTTCGTTGATCCATTATTTCTTTCGTTCATTCATTATTTCATTCGTTCGTTCATTCATTCGTTATATCGTTCGTTCGTTCGTTTGTTCATTTGTTTATCGTTCGTTCGATCGGTCTTTCGTTCGTTCGTTATTTCGTTGGGTCGTTCGTTATGTCGTTCGTTCGTTTGTTATTTCATTCGTTCGTTCATTCATTATTTCGTTCGTACATTCGTTCGTTATATCGTTATTTCGTTTGTTCGTTCGTTATTTAGTTATTTCGATCGTTCTTTCGTTATTTCGTTCGTTTTTTCGTTCGTTTGTTCGTTTGTTCGTTATTTCCCTCGTTATTTCGTCTTTAGTTCGTTGTTTCGTTATTTCTTTCGTTCGTTCGTTATATCGTTCTTTTTTTCTTTCGGCCTTTCATTCGTTATTTCGTTTGTTCGTTCGTTCATTCTTTCGATATTTAGTTCGTTATTTCGCTTGTTATTTCGTTCATTCGTTCGTTCGTTCAATCTTTCGTTCGTTCGTTCGATATTTCGTTCGGTTGTTCTTTCGTTCGTTTGTCATTTCGTTCGTTTGTTCGTTATTTCATTCGTTTGTCCGGTCGTTCGTTTCTTCGTTCGTTCGTCCGTTCGTTCATTATTTCGTTCGCTCGTTCGTTATGTCGTTCGTTCGTCCGTTATTTCGTTCGTTCATTCATTATTTCGTTCGTTTATTCATTATTTCGTTCGTTCGTTCATTCGTTCGTTATATCGTTCGTTCGTTCGTTTGTTCATTTGTTTTTCGTTCGTTATTTCATTCGTTTGTTCGTTATTTCATTCGTTTGTCCGTTCGTTCATTTGCTCCTTATTTCATTCATTCATTCGTTCGTTCGTTCGTTCGATATTTCGTTCGTTCTTTCGTTCGTTTGTTATTTCGTTCGTTTGTTCGTTATTTCATTCATTTGTCCGTTCGTTCGTTATTTCGTTCGATCGTTCTTTCTTTCTTTCGTTCGTTCGTTCGTTCGTTCGTTTTTCGTTCGATCGTTATTTCGTTCGTTCATTCATTGTTTCGTTCGTTCTTTCATTATTTCGTTCGTTTATTCGTATGTTATATCGTTCGTTCTTTCGTTTGTTCATTTGTTTTTTCATTCTTTTGTCTTTCGTTCGTTATATCGTTCTTTTTTTCTTTCGGCCTTTCATTCGTTATTTCGTTCATTCGTTCGTTCGTTCGTTATTTCGTTCGTTCGTTCGTTCGTCCGTTCGTTCATTATTTCGTTCGCTCATTCGTTATGTCATTCGTTCATTCTCTATTTCGTTCGTTCATTCGTTCGTTATATCGTTCGTTCGTTTGTTTGTTCATTTGTTTTTCGTTCGTTCGTTATTTCATTCGTTTGTTCGTTATTTTATTCGTTTGTTCGTTATTTCATGCGTTTGTCCGTTTGTTCATTCGCTCCTTATTTCATTCATTCATTCGTTCGTTCGTTCGTTCGATATTTCGTTCGTTCTTTCGTTCGTTTGTTATTTCTTTCGTTTGTTCGTTATTTCATTCTTTTGTCCGTTCGTTCGTTATTTCGTTCGATCGTTCTTTCGTTCCTTCGTTCGTTTGTCCGTTCGTTTTCCGTTCGTTATTTCGTTTGTTCATTCATTGTTTCGTTCGTTCATTCATTATTTCGTTCGTTCATTCGCACGTTATATCGTTCGTTATTTCGTTTGTTCGTTCGTTCATTCTTTCGCTATTTAGTTCGTTATTTCGCTCGTTATTTCGTTCATTCGTTCGTTCTTTCGTTATTTCCTTCGTTCGTTCGTTATTTAGTTCGTTCATTTGCTCAGTCATTCTTTCGTTTATTGTGTATTCCGTTCGTTCGTTATTTCGTTCCTTCGTTTGTTCGTTCGTTATTTCGTTCTTTCGTTATTTCGTTCGTTCGGTCGATTGTTCTTTTGTTTGTTCGTTCCTTCTTTAGATCGTTCGTTATTTCGTTTGTTCGTTATTTCATTCGTTTGTCCGTTCGTTCATTCTCTCCTTATTTCAGTCATTCATTCGTTCGTTCGTTCAATCTTTCGTCTGTTCTATATTTCGTTCGGTTGTTCTTTCGTTCGTTTGTCATTTCGTTCGTTTGTTCGTTATTTCATTCGTTTGTCCGGTCGTTCGTTTGTTCGTTCGTTCGTCCGTTCGTTCATTATTTCGTTCGCTCATTCGTTATGTTGTTCGTTCGTTATTTCATTCGTTTGTTCGTCATTTCATTCGTTTGTCCGTTCGTTCATTTGCTCCTTATTTCATTCATTCATTCGTTCGTTCGTTCATTCGATATTTCTTTCGTTCCTTCGTTCGTTTGTTCGTTATTTCATTCATTTGTCCGTTCGTTCGTTATTTCGTTCGATCGTTCTTTCGTTCTTTCGTTCGTTCGTTCGTTCGTACGTACGTTTTTCGTTCGATCGTTATTTCGTTCGTTCATTCATTGTTTCGTTCGTTCATTCATTATTTCGTTCGTTTATTCGTATGTTATATCGTTCGTTCTTTCGTTTGTTCATTTGTTTTTTCATTCTTTCGTTCGTTATTTCGTTTGTTCGTTCGTTATTTAGTTATTTCGATCGTTCTTTTGTTATTTCATTCGTTTTTCGTTCATTCTTTTGTCTTTCGTTCGTTATATCGTTCTTTTTCTCTTTCGTCCATTGTGTATTCCGTTCGTTCGTTATTTCGTTCCTTCGTTTGTTCGTTCGTTATTTCGTTCGTTCGTTATTCCATTCGTTCGTTATTTCGTTTGTTCGTTCGTTTTTTCTTTCGTTCGTTCGTTATTTCGTTTATTCGTTCATTCGTTCGTTCGTTCGTTCATTCAATGTAATTTCTTTCGTTCGTTCGCCCATTCGTTCGCGCCTTCATTCGTTCGTTTGTTTTTTCGTTCGATCATTCGTTATTTCGTTCACACTCTTGTTCGTTCCTTATTTCATTCATTCGTTCGTTCGTTCGTTCAATCTTTCGTTCGTTCAATCTTTCGTTCGTTCAATCTTTCGTTCGTTCGTTATTTCGTTCGTTCATTCGTTATTTAGTTTGTTCGTTCGGTGTATCGTTAGTTCGGTCGTTCATTCGTTCGTTATTTCGTTCGTTCCTTCATAATTTCGTTCGTTTTTTCGTTCGTTCGTCATTTCGTTCGTTCGTTGGTCATTTCATTCGTTCATCATTTCGTTCGTTCGTTGGTCATTTCGTTCGTTCGTTGGTCATTGCGTTCGTTCGTTGTTTCGTTATTTCGTGCGTTTGGTCGTTCGTTCGTTGTTTTGTTCGTTCATTATTTCGTTCGTTCGATCGTTCGTTATTTCGTTCGTTCGACCGGTCGTTATTTCGTTCGTTCGTTATTTCGTTGGGTCGTTCGTTATGTCGTTCGTTCGTTCGTTATTTCATTCGTTCTTGATTTCATTCGTTCGTTCGTCCGTTATTTCATTCGTTCATTCATTATTTCTTTCGTTCATTCATTATTTCGTTCGTTCTTTCGTTCATTTGTTATTTCGTTCGTTTGTTCGTTATTTCCCTCGTTATTTCGTCTTTCGTTCGTTCTTTCGTTATTTCTTTCGTTCGTTCGTTATTTCGTTCGTTATTTCGTTTGTTCGTTCGATTTTTCTTTCGTTCGTTCGTTATTTCATTTGTTCGTTCATTCGTTCGTTCGTTCTTTCTTTCGTTCGTTCGCCGTTTCGTTCGCGCCTTCGTACGTTCGTTTGTTTTTTCGTTCGATCATTCGTTATTTCTATCACACTCTTGTTCGTTCCTTATTTCATTCATACGTTCGTTCGTTCGTTCGTTCGTTCAATCTTTCGTTCGTTCCTTATTTCTTTCATTCGTTCGTTCATTATTTCGATTGATCGATCAATCATCCATAATTTCGTTTCTTCGTTAATTCGTTCCTTCGTTCTTTATTTCATTCGTTATTTTGTTCGATCGTAATTTCGTTCGTTCGTTATTTCATTCGTTCTTTCGCTCGTTATTTCGTTCATTCGTTCGTACGTTCGTTCGTTACTTCGTTCGTTCGGTCATTATGTCGTTCGTTCGATCATTCTTTCGTTCATTCGTTATTTCGTTCATTCGTTATTTTGTTCGATCGTTATTTCGTTCGTTCGTTATTTCATTCGTTCTTTCGTTCGTTCTGTTCGTTGGTTCGTCATTTCTTTCGATCGTTCGTTGTTTCGTTATTTCGTGCGTTTGTTCGTTCGTTCGTTGTTTCGTTCGTTCATTATTTCGTTCGTTCGATCGTTCGTTATTTCGTTCCTTCGACCGGTCGTTATTTCGTTTGTTCGTTCGTTCATTCATTCATTATCTCGTTCCTGATTTCGTTCGTTAATTCATTCGTTCGTTATTTCGTTGGGTCGTTCGTTATGTCGTTCGTTCGTTCGTTATTTCATTCGTTGTCGATTTCATTCGTTCGTTCGTCCGTTATTTTGTTCGTTCATTCATTATTTCTTTCGTTCGTTCATTATTTCGTTCATTCATTCGTTCGTTATATTGTTATTTCCTTTGTTCGCTCGTTATTTAGTTATTTCGATCATTCTTTCGTTATTTCGTTCGTTTTTTCGTTCATTCTTTTGACTTTCGTTCGTTATATCGTTCTTTTTTTTCGGCCTTTCATTCGTCATTTCGTTTGTTCGTTCGTTCATTCTTTCGCTATTTAGTTCGTTATTTCGCTTGTTATTTCGTTCATTCCTTCGTTCTTTCGTTATTTCTTTCGTTCGTTCGTTATTTCGTTCGTTCTTTCTTTCGTTCGTTCGTTCGTTATTTCGTTCGTTCGTTCGTTCATTCGTCCGTTCATTCATTATTTCGTTCGCTCATTCGTTATGTCGTTCGTTCATTCACTATTTCGTTCGTTCGTTCATTCGTTCGTTATATCGTTCGTTCGTTTGTTTGTTCATTTTTTTTTCGTTCGTTCGTTATTTCATTCGTTTGTTCGTTATTTTATTCGTTTGTTCGTTATTTCATGCGTTTGTCCGTTTGTTCATTCTGTCCTTATTTCATTCATTCATTCGTTCGTTCGTTCTTTCGTTATTTCCTTCGATCGTTCGTTATTTCGTTCGTTCATTTGCTCAGTCATTCTTTCGTTCATTTTGTATTCCGCTCGTTCGCTATTTCGTTCCTTCGTTTGTTCGTTCGTTATTTCGTTCGTTCGGTCGATTGTTATTTTGTTTGTTCGTTCCTTCTTTAGATCGTTCGTTATTTCGTTCGTTCGTTATTTCATTCGTTTGTCCGTTCGTTCATTCTCTTTTTATTTCACTCATTCATTCGTTCGTTCGTTCAATCTTTCGTTTTTTCGTTCGTCCGTTCGATATTTCGTTCGGTTGTTCTTTCGTTCGTTTGTCATTTCGTTCGTTTATTCGTTCGTTCGTCCGTTCGTTCATTATTTCGTTCGCTCGTTCGTTATGTCGTTCGTTCGTTCGTTCATTCATTATTTCGTTCGTTCATTCATTATTTCGTTCAATCGTTCATTCTTTCGTTATATCGTTCGTTCGTTCGATATTTCGTTCGTTCTTTTGTTCGTTCGTTATTTCGTTCGATCGTTCTTTCGTTCTTTCGTTCGTTCGTTCGTTCGTTCGTACGTTCGTTTTTCGTTCGATCGTTATTTCATTCGTTCATTCATTGTTTCGTTCGTTCATTTATTATTTCGTTCGTTTATTCGTATGTTATATCGTTCGTTCTTTCGTTTGTTCATTTGTTTTTTCATTCTTTCGTTCGTTATTTCGTTTGTTCGTTCGTTATTTAGTTATTTCGATCGTTCTTTTGTTATTTCATTCGTTTTTCGTTCATTCTTTTGTCTTTCGTTCGTTATATCGTTCTTTTTCTCTTTCGTCCATTGTGTATTCCGTTCGTTCGTTATTTCGTTCCTTCGTTTGTTCGTTCGTTATTTCGTTCGTTCGTTATTTCATTCGTTCGTTATTTCGTTTGTTCGTTCGTTTTTTCTTTCGTTCGTTCGTTATTTCGTTTATTCGTTCATTCGTTCGTTCGTTCGTTCATTCTTTCGTTCGTACGTTCATTCAATGTAATTTCTTTCGTTCGTTCGCCCATTCGTTCGCGCCTTCATTCGTTCGTTTGTTTTTTCGTTCGATCATTCGTTATTTCGTTCACACTCTTGTTCGTTCCTTATTTCATTCATTCGTTCGTTCGTTCGTTCAATCTTTCGTTCGTTCAATCTTTCGTTCGTTCAATCTTTCGTTCGTTCGTTATTTCGTTCGTTCATTCGTTATTTAGTTTGTTCGTTCGGTGTATCGTTAGTTCGGTCGTTCATTCGTTCGTTCCTTCATAATTTCGTTCGTTTTTTCGTTCGTTCGTCATTTCGTTCGTTCGTTCGTCATTTCATTCGTTCATCATTTCGTTCGTTCGTTGGTCATTTCGTTCGTTCGTTGGTCATTGCGTTCGTTCGTTGTTTCGTTATTTCGTGCGTTTGTTCGTTCGTTCGTTGTTTTGTTCGTTCATTATTTCGTTCGTTCAATCGTTCGTTATTTCGTTCGTTCGACCGGTCGTTATTTCGTTCGTTCGTTATTTCGTTGGGTCGTTCGTTATGTCGTTCGATCGTTCGTTATTTCATTCGTTCTTGATTTCATTCGTTCGTTCTTCCGTTATTTCATTCGTTCATTCATTATTTCTTTCGTTCATTCATTATTTCGTTTGTTCGTTCATTCATTCGTTATATCGTTCGTTCGTTCGTTTGTTCATTTGTTTTTCGTTCGTTCGTTCGTTCATTCGCTCCTTATTTCATTCATTCATTCGTTCGTTCGTTCGATATTTCGTTCGTTCTTTCGTTCATTTGTTATTTCGTTCGTTTGTTCGTTATTTCCCTCGTTATTTCGTCTTTCGTTCGTTCTTTCGTTATTTCTTTCGTTCGTTCGTTATTTCTTTCGTTATTTCGTTTGTTCGTTCGATTTTTCTTTCGTTCGTTCGTTATTTCATTTGTTCGTTCATTCGTTCGTTCGTTCTTTCTTTCGTTCGTTCGCCGTTTCGTTCGCGCCTTCGTACGTTCGTTTGTTTTTTCGTTCGATCATTCGTTATTTCTATCACACTCTTGTTCGTTCCTTATTTCATTCATACGTTCGTTCGTTCGTTCGTTCCTTATTTCTTTCGTTCGTTCGTTCATTATTTCGATTGATCGATCAATCATCCATAATTTCGTTTCTTCGTTAATTCGTTCCTTCGTTCTTTATTTCATTCGTTATCTTGTTCGATCGTAATTTCGTTCGTTCGTTATTTCATTCGTTCTTTCGCTCGTTATTTCGTTCATTCGTTCGTACGTTCGTTCGTTACTTCGTTCGTTCGGTCATTATGTCGTTCGTTCGATCATTCTTTCGTTCATTCGTTTTTTCGTTCATTCGTTATTTCGTTCATTCGTTATTTCATTCGTTGTCGTTTTCATTCGTTCGTTCGTCCGTTATTTTGTTCGTTCATTCATGATTTCTTTCGTTCGTTCATTATTTCGTTCGTTCATTCGTTCGTTATATTGTTATTTCGTTTGTTCGCTCGTTATTTAGTTATTTCGATCATTCTTTCGTTATTTCGTTCGTTTTTTCGTTCATTCTTTTGACTTTCGTTCGTTCGTTCATTCGTTCGTTATATCGTTCGTTCGTTTGTTTGTTCATTTTTTTTTCGTTCGTTCGTTATTTCATTCGTTTGTCCGTTTGTTCATTCGGTCCTTATTTCATTCATTCATTCGTTCGTTCGTTCTTTCGTTATTTCCTTCGATCGTTCGTTAGTTCGTTCGTTCATTTGCTCAGTCATTCTTTCGTTCATTGTGTATTCCGCTCGTTCGCTATTTCGTTCCTTCGTTTGTTCGTTCGTTATTTCGTTCGTTCGGTCGATTGTTATTTTGTTTGTTCGTTCCTTCTTTAGATCGTTCGTTATTTCGTTCGTTCGTTATTTCATTCGTTTGTCCGTTCGTTCATTCTCTCTTTATTTCACTCATTCATTCGTTCGTTCGTTCAATCTTTCGTTTTTTCGTTCGTCCGTTCGATATTTCGTTCGGTTGTTCTTTCGTTCGTTTGTCATTTCGTTCGTTTATTCGTTCGTTCGTCCTTTCGTTCATTATTTCGTTCGCTCGTTCGTTATGTCGTTCGTTCGTTCGTTCATTCATTATTTCGTTCGTTCATTCATTATTTCGTTCAATCGTTCATTCTTTCGTTATATCCTTCGTTCGTTCGATATTTCGTTCGTTCGTTTGTTCGTTCGTTATTTCGTTCGATCGTTCTTTCGTTCTTTCGTTCGTTCGTTCGTTCGTACGTTCGTTTTCGTTCGATCGTTATTTCGTTCGTTCATTCATTGTTTCGTTCGTTCATTCATTATTTCGTTCGTTTATTCGTATGTTATATCGTTCGTTCTTTCGTTTGTTCATTTGTTTGTTCATTCTTTCGTTCGTTATTTCGTTTGTTCGTTCGTTATTTAGTTATTTCGATCGTTCTTTCGTTATTTCATTCGTTCTTTCGTTCATTCTTTTGTCCTTCGTTCGTTATATCGTTCTTTTTCTCTTTCGGCCTTTCATTCGTTCGCTATTTAGTTCGTTATTTCGCTCGTTATTTCGTTCATTCGTTCGTTCTTTCGTTATTTCTTTCGTTCGTTCGTTATTTCGTTCGTTCATTTGCTCAGTCATTCTTTCGTCCATTGTGTATTCCGTTCGTTCGTTATTTCGTTCCTTCGTTTGTTCGTTCGTTATTTCGTTCGTTCGTTATTTCATTCGTTCGTTATTTCGTATGTTCGTTCGTTTTTTCTTTCGTTCGTTCGTTATTTCGTTTATTTGTTCATTCGTTCGTTCGTTCATCCTTTCGTTCGTTCGTTCATTCATTGTAATTTCTTTCGTTCGTTCGCCCTTTCGTTCGCGCCTTCGTTCGTTCGTTTGTTTTTTCGTTCGATCATTCGTTATTTCGTTCACACTCTTGATCGTTCCTTATTTCATTCATTCGTTCGTTCGTTCGTTCAATCTTTCGTTCGTTCCTTATTTCTTTCGTTCGTTCGTTCCTTATTTCGTTCGTTCATTTTTTCGTTTGATCGATCGTTCATCCATAAATTCGTTCGTTCGTTTCTTCGTTAATTCGTTCCTTCGTTCTTTCGTTCATTCGTTATTTTGTTCGATGGTTATTTCGTTCGTTCCTTATTTCATTCATTCGTTCGTTCGTTCGTTCAATCTTTCGTTCGTTCCTTATTTCTATCGTTCGTTCGTTCATTCCTTATTTCGTTCGTTTATTATTTCGTTTGATCGATCGTTCATCCATAATTTCGTTCGTTCGTTTCTTCGTTAATTCGTTCCTTCGTTCTTTCGTTCATTCGTTATTTTGTTCGATGGTTATTTCGTTCGTTCGTTTTTTCGTTCGTTCGTCATTTCGTTCGTTCGTTCGTCATTTCGTTCGTTCGTTGGTCATTTCATTCATTCATCATTTCGTTCGTTCGTTCGTCATTTCGTTCGTTCGTTGGTCATTGCGTTCGTTCGTTGTTTCGTTATTTCGTGCGTTTGTTCGTTCGTTCGTTGTTTCGTTCGTTCATTATTTCGTTCGTTCGATCGTTCGTTATTTCGATCGTTCGACCGGTCGTTATTTCGTTTGTTCGTTATTTCGTTCGATTGTTCGTTCTTTCGTTCATTCTTTCGTTCATTCGTTATTTCGTTCGTTTATTCATTGGTTTGTTCGTTCGTTCGTTCATTCATTCATTATTTCGTTCCTGAATTCATTCGTTAATTCGTTCGTTCGTTATTTCGTTCCTTCGTTTCTTCGTTCGTTATTTCGTTTCTTCGTTTGTTCGTTCGTTATTTCGTTCGTTCGTTATTTCATTCGTTCGTAATTTCGTTTGTTCGTTCGTTTTTTCTTTCGTTCGTTCGTTATTTCGTATGTTCGTTCATACGTTCGTTCAATCTTTCCTTCGTTCCTTATTTCTTTCGTTCGTTTGTTCATTATTTCGTTTGATCGATCGTTCATCCATAATTTCGTTCCTTCGTTCTTTTGTTCTTTCGTTATTTTGTTCGATCGTTATTTCGTTCGTTCGTTATTTCATTCGTTCTTTCGTTCGTTCTTCTTTTTCGTTCGTTCGTTATTTCATTCGTTCTTTCGTTCGTTCGTTATTTCATTCGTTCTTTCGTTCGTTCTTCTTTTTCGTTCGTTTGTTATTTCGTTCGTTCGCTCCTTATTTCGTTCATTCGTTCGTACGTTCGTTCGTTATTTCGTTCGTCCGGTCATTATGTCGTTCGTTCCTTCATAATTCCGTTCGTTTGTTCTTTCGTTCGTCATTTCTTTCGTTCGGTCGTCATTTCGGTCGTTCATTTCGTTCGTTCGTTGGTCATTTCATTCGTTCAGCATTTCGTTCGTTCGTCGGTCATTTCGTTCGTTCGTTGGTCATTGCGTTCGTTCGTTGTTTCGTTATTTCGTGCGTTTGTTCGTTCGTTCGTTGTTTCGTTCGTTCATTCGTTCGTTATATCGTTCGTTCGTTTGTTTGTTCATTTGTTTTTCGTTCGTTCGTTATTTCATTCGTTTGTTCGTTATTTTATTCGTGTGTTCGTTATTTCATGCGTTTGTCCGTTTGTTCATTCGCTCCTTATTTCATTCATTCATTCGTTCGTTCGTTCATTCGATATTTCGTTCGTTCGTTCGATATTTCGTTCGTTCTTTCGTTCCTTTGTTATTTCTTTCGTTTGTTCGTTATTTCATTCTTTTGTCCGTTTGTTCGTTATTTCATTCGATCGTTCGTTTCTTCCATCGTTCGTTCGTTCGTTCGTTTTTCGTTCGTTCGTTATTTCGTTCGATCATTCATTGTTTCGTTCGTTCATTCATTATTTCGTTCGTTCATTCGTTCGTTATATCGTTCGTTATTTCGTTTGTTCGTTCGTTCATTCTTTCGCTATTTAGTTCGTTATTTCGCTCGTTATTTCGTTCATTCGTTCGTTCTTTCGTTATTTCCTTCGTTCCATCGTTATTTCGTTCGTTCGTTCGTTCGTCCGTTCGATATCTCGTTAGGTTGTTCTTTCGTTCGTTTGTCATTTCGTTCGTTTGTTCGTTATTTCATTCGTTTTTCCGGTCGTTCGTTTGTTCGTTCGTTCGTCCGTTCGTTCATTATTTCGTTCGCTCGTTCGTTATGTCGTTCGTTCGTCCGTTATTTCGTTCGTTTGTTATTTGGTTCGTTTGTTATTTCGTTCGTTTGTTCGTTTTTTCATTCATTTGTCCGTTCGTTCATTTGCTCCTTATTTCATTCATTCATTCGTTCGTTCGTTCGATATTTCGTTCGTTCTTTCGTTCGTTTGTTATTTCGTTCGTTTGTTCGTTATTTCATTCATTTGTCCGTTCGTTCGTTTTTCGTTCGATCGTTATTTCGTTCGTTCATTCATTATTTCGTTCGTTCGTTCATTCGTTCGTTATATCGTTCGTTCGTTTGTTTGTTCATTTGTTTTTCGTTCGTTCGTTATTTCATTCGTTTGTTCGTTATTTTATTCGTGTGTTTGTTATTTCATGCGTTTGTCCGTTTGTTCATTCGCTCCTTATTTCATTCATTCATTCGTTCGTTCGTTCGTTCATTCGATATTTCGTTCGTTCGTTCGATATTTCGTTCGTTCTTTCGTTCGTTTGTTATTTCTTTCGGTTGTTCGTTATTTCATTCTTTTGTCCGTTCGTTCGTTATTTCGTTCGATCGTTCTTTTGTTCGTTCGTTCGTTCGTTCGTTCGTTTTTCGTTCGTTCGTTATTTCGTTCGTTCATTCATTGTTTCGTTCGTTCATTCATTATTTCGTTCGTTCATTCGTTTGTCATATCGTTCGTTATTTCGTTTGTTCGTTCGTTTATTCTTTCGCTATTTAGTTCGTTATTTCGTTCGCTATTTCGTTCATTCGTTCGTTCTTTCGTTATTTCCTTCGTACCTTCGTTATTTCGTTCGTTCATTTGCTCAGTCATTCTTTCGTCCATTGTGTATTCCGTTCGTTCGTTATTTCGTTCCTACGTTTGTTCGTTCGTTAATTCGTTCGTTCGTTATTTCATTCGTTTGTCCGTTCGTTCATTCTCTCCTTATTTCACTCATTCATACGTTCGTTCGTTCAATCTTTCGTTCGTTCGTTCGTCCGTTCGATATTTCGTTCGGTTGTTCTTTCGTTCGTTTGTCATTTCGTTCGTTTGTTCGTTATTTCATTCGTTTTTTCCGGTCGTTCGTTTGTTCGTTCGTTCGTCCGTTCGTTCATTATTTCGTTCGCTCGTTCGTTATGTCGTTCGTTCGTCCGTTATTTCGTTCGTTTGTTATTTCGATCGTTTGTTCGTTATTTCATTCATTTCTCCGTTCGTTCATTTGCTCCTTATTTCATTCATTCATTCGTTCGTTCGTTCGTTCGTTCGATATTTCGTTCGTTCTTTCGTTCGTTTGTTATTTGGTTCGTTTGTTCGTTATTTAATTCATTTGTCCGTTCGTTCGTTTTTCGTTCGATCGTTATTTCGTTCGTTCATTCATTATTTCGTTCGTTCGTTCATTCGTTCGTTATATCGTTCGTTCGTTCGTTTGTTCATCTGTTTTTCGTTCGTTCGTTATTTCATTCGTTTGTTCGTTATTTTATTCCTTTGTCCGTTCGTTCATTGGCTCCTTATTTCATTCATTCATTCGTTCGTTCGTTCGTTCGATATTTCGTTCGTTCTTTCGTTCGTTTGTTATTTCGTTCGTTTGTTCGTTATTTCATTCATTTGTCCGTTCGTTCGTTATTTCGTTCGATCGTTCTTTCGTTCTTTCGTTCGTTCGTTCGTTCGTTCGTTTTTCATTCGATCGTTATTTCGTTCGTTCATCAATTGTTTCGTTCGTTCATTCATTATTTCGTTCGTTTATTCGTATGTTATATCGTTCGTTCTTTCGTTTGTTCATTTGTTTTTTCATTCTTTCGTTCGTTATTTCGTTCGTTCGTTATTTCGTTCGTTCGTTATTTCGTTTGTTCGTTCGTTTTGTCTTTCGTTCGTTCGTTATTTCGTTTATTCGTTCATTCGTTCGTTCGTTCATTCTTTCGTACGTTCGCCCTTTCGTTCGCGCCTTCGTTCGTTCGTTTGCTTTTTCGCTCGATCATTCGTTATTTCGTTCACACTATTGTTCGTTCCTTATTTCATTCATTCGTTCCTTCGTTCGTTCAATCTTTCGTTCGTTCAATCTTTCGTTCGTTCGTTCGTTCATTCGTTCAATCTTTCGTTCGTTCCTTATTTCTTTCGTTCGTTCTTTTTTTTCGTTCGTTCATTCGTTATTTCGTTTGTTCGTTCGTTATTTAGTTATTTCGATCGTTATATCGTTCTTTTTCTCTTTCGGCCTTTTATTCGTTATTTCGTTTGTTCGTTCGTTCATTCGTTCGCTATTTAGTTCGTTATTTCGATCGTTATTTCGTTCATTCGTTCGTTCTTTCGTTATTTCTTTCGTTCGTTCGTTATTTCGTTCGTTCATTTGATCAGTCATTCTTTCGTCCATTGTGTATTTCGTTCGTTCGTTATTTCGTTCCTTCGTTTGTTCGTTCGTTATTTCGTTCGTTCGTTATTTCGTTCGTTCGTTATTTCATTCGTTCGTTATTTCGTTTGTTCGTTCGTTTTGTCTTTCGTTCGTTCGTTATTTCGTTTATTCGTTCATTAGTTCGTTCGTTCATTCTTTCCTTCGTTCGCCCTTTCGTTCGCGCCTTTGTTCGTTCGTTTGTTTTTTCGTTCGATCATTCGTTATTTCGTTCACACTCTTGTTCGTTCCTTATTTCATTCATTCGTTCCCTCGTTCGTTCAATCTTTCGTTCGTTCAATCTTTCGTTCGTTCGTTCGTTCATTCGTTCAATCTTTCGTTCGTTCCTTATTTCTTTCGTTCGTTCTTTTTTTTCGTTCGTTCATTCGTTTGTTCGTTCGATTTGTCTTTCGTTCGTTCGTTATTTCGTTTATTCGTTCATTCGTTCGTTCGTTCATTCTTTCGTTCGTTCGCCCTTTCGTTCGCGCCTTCGTTCGTTCGTTTGCTTTTTCGCTCGATCATTCGTTATTTCGTTCACACTATTGTTCGTTCCTTATTTCATTCATTCGTTCCTTCGTTCGTTCAATCTTTCGTTCGTTCTTTTTTTTCGTTCGTTCATTCGTTATTTCGTTTGTTCGTTCGTTATTTAGTTATTTCGATCGTTCTTTCGTTATTTCATTCGTTCTTTCGTTCATTCTTTTGTCTTTCGTTCGTTATATCGTTCTTTTTCTCTTTCGGCCTTTTATTCGTTATTTCGTTTGTTCGTTCGTTCATTCGTTCGCTATTTAGTTCGTTATTTCGCTCGTTATTTCGTTCATTCGTTCGTTCTTTCGTTATTTCTTTCGTTCGTTCGTTATTTCGTTCGTTCATTGGATCAGTCATTCTTTCGTCCATTGCGTATTTCGTTCGTTCGTTATTTCGTTCCTTCGTTTGTTCGTTCGTTATTTCGTTCGTTCGTTATTTCGTTCGTTCGTTATTTCATTCGTTCGTTATTTCGTTTGTTCGTTCGTTTTGTCTTTCGTTCGTTCGTTATTTCGTTTATTCGTTCATTCGTTCGTTCGTTCATTCTTTCCTTCGTTCGCCCTTTCGTTCGCGCCTTCGTTCGTTCGTTTGTTTTATCGTTCGATCATTCGTTATTTCGTTCACACTCTTGTTCGTTCCTTATTTCATTCATTCGTTCCCTCGTTCGTTCAATCTTTCGTTCGTTCGTTCGTTCATTCGTTCAATCTTTCGTTCGTTCCTTATTTCTTTCGTTCGTTCTTTTTTTTCGTTCGTTCATTCGTTATTTCGTTTGTTCGCTCGTTATTTCGTTCGTTATTTCGTTCGTTCGCTCGTTCTTTCCTTCATTCGTTCGTACGTTCGTTCGTTATTTCGTTCATTCTTTCGTTCTTTCGTTCATTCGTTCGTTCTTTCGTTCGTTCGTTATTTAGATAGTTCGTTCTTTTTTTAGTTCGTTCTTTCGTTATTTCGTTCGTTCGCTCGTTATTTCCTTCATTCGTTCGTACGTTCGTTCGTTATTTCGTTCATTCGTTCGTTCTTTCGTTCATTCGTTCGTTCTTTCGTTCGTTCCTTATTTAGATAGTTCGTTCTTTTTTTAGTTCGTTCTTTCGTTATTTCGTTCGTTCGTTATTTCGTTCGTTCGTTCATTCGATCGTTCGTTATTTCGTTCGTTCGTACGTTCGTTATTTCGTTCCTTCGTTCATTATTTGATTCGTTCGTTCGTTTGTTATTTCGTTCGTTTGTTCGTTATTTCATTCGTTTGTTCGTTATTTCATTCGTTTATCCGTTCGTTCATTCTCTCCTTATTTCACTCATTCATTCGTTCGATCGATATTTCGTTCGGTCGTTCTTTCGTTCGTTTGTTATTTCGTTCGTTTGTTCGTTATTTCATTCGTTTGTCCGGTCGTTCGTTCGTTCGTTTGTTCGTTATTTCGTTCTTTCGTTCGTTCGTTCGCTATTTCGTTCGTTCGTTCGTTCGTCCGTTCGTTCATTATTTCGTTTGCTCATTCGTTATGTAGTTCGTTCATTCACTATTTCGTTCGTTCGTTCATTCGTTCGTTATATCGTTCGTTCGTTTGTTTGTTCATTTGTTTTTCTTTCGTTCGTTATTTCATTCTTTTGTTCGTTATTTTATTCGTTTGTTCGTTATTTCATGCGTTTGTCCGTTTGTTCATTTGCTCCTTATTTCATTCATTCATTTGTTCGTTCGTTCGTTCGAGATTTCGTTCGTTCTTTCGTTCGTTTGTTATTTCGTTCGTTTGTTCGTTATTTCATTTATTTGTCCGTTCGTTCGTTATTTCGTTCGATCGTTCTTTCGTTCTTTCGTTCGTTCGTTCGTACGTTCGTTTTTCGTTCGATCGTTATTTCGTTCGTTCATTCATTGTTTCGTTCGTTCATTCATTATTTCGTTCGTTTATTCGTATGTTATATCGTTCGTTCTTTCGTTTGTTCATTTGTTTTTTCATTCTTTCGTTCGTTATTTCGTTCCTTCGTTTGTTCGTTCGTTATTTCGTTCGTTCGTTATTTCATTCGTTCGTTATTTCGTTTGTTCGTTCGTCTTGTCTTTCGTTCGTTCGTTATTTCGTTTATTCGTTCATTCGTTCGTTCGTTCATTCTTTCGTTCGTTCGCCCTTTCGTTCGCACCTTCGTTCGTTCGTTTGCTTTTTCGCTCGATCATTCGTTATTTCGTTCACACTCTTGTTCGTTCCTTATTTCATTCATTCGTTCGTTCATTCGTTCAATCTTTTGTTCGTTCCTTATTTCTTTCGTTCGTTCTTTTTTTTCGTTTGTTCATTCGTTATTTCGTTTGTTCGTTCGTTATTTCGTTCGTTCGCTCGTTATTTCGTTCATTCGTTCGTACGTTCGTTCGTTATTTCGTTCATTCGTTCGTTCTTTCGTTCGTTCGTTATTTAGATAGTTCGTTCTTTTTTTCGTTCGTTCGTTCGTTCGTTATTTCGTTCGTTCGTTATTTCGTTCGTTCGTTATTTCGTTCGTTCGTTCATTCGATCGTTCGTTATTTCGTTCGTTCGTTCGGTCGTTATTTCGTTCTTTCGTTCGTTCGTTCGTTCATTTTTTTCTTCCGCTCATTCGTTCCTCAGTAAATTCGTTCGTTCGTACATTCGTTATTTCGTTCCTTCGTTCATTATTTCATTCGTTCGTTCGTTTGTTATTTCGTTCGTTTGTTCATTATTTCATTCGTTTATCCGTTCGTTCATTCTCTCCTTATTTCACTCATTCATTCGTTCGTTCAATCGATATTTCGTTCGGTCGTTCTTTCGTTCGTTTGTTATTTCGTTCGTTTGTTCGTTATTTCATTCGTTTGTCCGGACGTTCGTTCGTTCGTTTGTTCGTTATTTCGTTCTCTCGTTCGTTCGTTCGTTATTTCGTTCGTTCGTTCTTCCGTTCGTTCATTATTTCTTTCGCTCATTCGTTATGTCGTTCGTTCATTCACTATTTCGTTCGTTCGTTCATTTGTTCGTTATATCGTTCGTTCGTTTGTTTGTTCATTTGTCTTTCGTTCGTTCGTTATTTCATTCGTTTGTTCGTTATTTTATTCGTTTGTTCGTTATTTCATGCGTTTGTCCGTTTGTTCATTCGCTCCTTATTTCATTCATTCATTCGTTCGTTCGTTCGTTCGATATTTCGTTCGTTCTCTCGTTCGTTTGTTATTTCTTTCGTTTGTTCGTTATTTCATTCTTTTGTCCGTTCGTTCGTTATTTCGTTCGATCGTTCTTTCGTTCCTTCGTTCGTTTGTTCGTTCGTCTTTCGTTCGTCATTTCGTTCGTTCATTCATTGTTTCGTTCGTTCATTCTTTCGCTATTTAGTTCGTTATTTCGGTTCGTTATTTCGTTCATTCGTTCGTTCTTTCGTTATTTCCTTCGTTCGTTCGTTATTTCGTTCGTTCATTTGCTCAGTCATTCTTTCGTTCATTGTGTATTCCGTTCGTTCGTTATTTCGTTCCTTCGTTTGTTCGTTCGTTATTTCCTTCTTTCGTTATTTCGTTCGTTCGGTCGATTGCTATTTTGTTGGTTCGCTCCTTCTTTAGATCGTTCGTTATTTCGTTCGTTTGTTATTTCATTCGTTTATCCGTTCGTTCATTCTCTCCTTATTTCACTCATTCATTCGTTCGTTCGTTCAATCATTCGTTCGTTCGTTCGTCCGTTCGATATTTCGTTCGGTTGTTCTTTCGTTCGTTTGTCATTTCGTTCGTTTGTTCGTTATTTCATTCGTTTGTCCCGTCGTTCGTTTGTTCGTTCGTTTGTCCGTTCGTTCATTATTTCGTTCGCTCGTTCGTTATGTCGTTCGTTCGTCCGTTATTTCGTTCGTTCGTTCATTCGTTCGTTATATCGTTCGTTCGTTCATTCATTATTTCGTTCGTTTATTCGTATGTAATATCGATCGTTCTTTCGTTTGTTCATTTGTTTTTTCATTCTTTCGTTTCGTTATTTCGTTTGTTCGTTCGTTATTTAGTTATTTCGATCGTTCTTTCGTTATTTCATTCGTTTTTTCGTTCATTCTTTTGTCTTTCGTTCGTTATATCGTTCTTTTTCTCTTTCGGCCTTTCATTCGTTATTTCGTTTGTTCGTTCGTTCATTCGTTCGCTATTTAGTTCGTTCTTTCGCTCGTTATTTCGTTCATTCGTTCGATCTTTCGTTAGTTCTTTCGTTCGTTCGTTATTTCGTTCGTTCATTTGCTCAGTCATTCTTTCGTCCATTGTGTATTCCGTTCGTTCCTTATTTCGTTCCTTCGTTTGTTCGTTCGTTATTTCGTTCGTTCGTTATTTCGTTTGTTCGTTCGTTCTTTCTTTCGTTCGTTCGTTATATCGTTTATTCGTTCATTCGTTCGTTCGTTCGTTCATTCTTTCGTTCGTTCGTTCATTCATTGTAATTTATTTCGTTTGTTCACCCTTTCGTTCGCGCCTTCGTTCGTTCGTTTGTTTTTTCGTTCGATCATTCGTTATTTCGTTCACACTCTTGTTCGTTCCTTATTTCATTCATTCGTTCGTTCGGTCAATCTTTCGTTCGTTCAATCTTTCGTTCGTTCAAACTTTCGTTCGTTCGTTATTTCGTTCGTTCCTTCATAATTTCGTTCGTTTTTTCGTTCGTTCGTCATTTCGTTCGTTCGTCATTTCGTCCGTTCGTCATTTCGTTGTTCGTTGGTCATTTCATTCGTTCATCATTTCGTTCGTTCGTTGGTCATTTCGTTCGTTCGTTGGTCAATGCGTTCGTTCGTTGTTTCGTTATTTCGTGCGTTTGTTCGTTCGTTCGTTGTTTCGTTCGTTCATTATTTCGTTCGTTCGATCGTTCGTTATTTCGTTCGTTCGACCGGTCGTTATTTCGTTTATTCGTTATCTCGTTCGATTGTTCGTTCTTTCGCTCATTCTTTCATTCATTCGTTATTTCGTTCGTTTATTCATTGGTTTGTTCCTTCGTTCCTTCATTCATTCATTAATTCGTTCCTGATTTCGTTCGTTAATTCGTTCGTTCGTTATTTCATTGGGTCGTTCCTTATGTCGTTCGTTCGTTAGTTCATTTGTTTTTTGTTCGTTCGTTCGTTCATTCGCTCCTTATTTCATTCATTCATTCTTTCGTTCGTTCGATATTTCGTTCGTTCTTTTGTTCATTTGTTATTTCGTTCGTTTGTTCGTTATTTCCCTCGTTATTTCGTCTTTCGTTCGTTCTTTCGTTATTTCTTTCGTTCGTTCGTTATTTCGTTCGTTCATTTGCTCAGTCATTCTTTCGTCCATTGTGTATTCCGTTCGTTCGTTATTTCGTTCCTTCGTTTGTTCGTTCGTTATTTCGTTCGTTCGTTATTTCATTCGTTCGTTATTTCGTTTGTTCGTTCGATTTTTCTTTCGTTCGTTCGTTATTTCATTTGTTCGTTCATTCGTCCGTTCGTTCTTTCTTTCGTTCGTTCGCCATTTCGTTCGAGCCTTCGTTCGTTTGTTTGTTTTTTCGTTCGATCATTCGTTATTTCTATCACACTCTTGTTCGTTCCTTATTTCATTCATTCGTTCGTTCGTTCGTTCGTTTGTTCGTTCAATCTTTCGTTCGTTCCTTATTTCTTTCGTTCGTTCGTTCATTATTTCGATTGATTGATCAATCATCCATAATTTCGTTTCTTCGTTAATTCGTTCCTTCATTCTTTATTTCATTCGTTATTTTGTTCGATCGTTATTTCGTTCGTTCGTTATTTCATTCGTTCTTTCCTTCGTTCTTCTTTTTCGTTCGTTTGTTATATCATTCGTTCTTTCGTTCGTTCTTCTTTTTCGTTTGTTCGTTATTTCGTTCGTTCGCTCGTTATTTCGTTCATTCGTTCGTACGTTCGTTCGTTATTTCGTTCGTCCGGTCATTATGTCGTTCGTTCGATCATTCTTTCGTTCATTCGTTATTTCGTTCATTCGTTATTTTGTTCGATCGTTATTTCGTTCGTTCTTCTTTTTCGTTCGTTATTTCGTTCGTCGCTCGTTATTTCGTTCATTCGTTCGTACGTTCGTTCGTTATTTCGTTCGTCCGGTCATTATGTCGTTCGTTCGATCATTCTTTCGTTCATTCGTTATTTCGTTCGTTCGTTTGTTATTTCGTTCGTTCGATCGTTCGTTATTTCGTTCGTTCGACCGGTCGTTATTTCGTTTATTCGTTATTTCGTTCGATTGTTCGTTCTTTCCTTCATTCTTTCGTTTGTTCGTTATTTCGTTAGTTCGTTCGTTCATTCATTCATTATCTCGTTCCTGATTTCGTTCGTTAATTCATTCGTTCGTTATTTCGTTGGGTCGTTCGTTATGTCGTTCGTTCGTTCGTTATTTCATTCGTTGTTGATTTCATTCGTTCGTTTGTCCGTTATTTCGTTCGTTCGTTCATTATTCCTTTCGTTCATTCATTATTTCGTTCGTTCGTTCATTCATTCGTTATATCGTTCGTTCGTTTGTTCGTTTGTTTTTCGTTCGTTCGATCGGTCTTTCGTTCGTTCGTTCGTTCGTTTTTCATTCGGTCGTTCATTCATTGTTTCGTTCGTTCATTCATTATTTCGTTCGTTCATTCGTTCGTTATATCGTTATTTCGTTTGTTCGTTCGTTTTTTCGTTCATTCTTTTGTCTTTCGTTCGTTATATCGTTCTTTTTTTCTTTCGGCCTTTCATTCGTCATTTCGTTTGTTCGTTCGTTCATTCTTTCGCTATTTAGTTCGTTATTTCGCTTGTTATTCCGTTCATTCGTTCGTTCTTTCGTTCGTTCGTTCTTTCGTTCGTTCGTTCGTTATTTCGTTCGTTCATTTGCTCAGTCATTCTTTCGTCCATTGTGTATTCCGTTCGTTCGTTATTTCGTTCCTTCGTTTGTTCGTTCGTTATTTCATTCGTTCGTTATTTCGCTTGTTCGTTCGATTTTTCTTTCGTTCGTTCGTTATTTCATTTGTTCGTTCATTCGTTCGTTCGTTCTTTCTTTCGTTCGTTCGCCATTTCGTTCGAGCCTTCGTTCGTTTGTTTGTTTTTTCGTTCGATCATTCGTTATTTCTATCACACTCTTGTTCGTTCCTTATTTCATTCATTTGTTCGTTCGTTCGTTCGTTTGTTCGTTCAATCTTTCGTTCGTTCCTTATTTCTTTCGTTCGTTCGTTCATTATTTCGATTGATCGATCAATCATCCATAATTTCGTTTCTTCGTTAATTCGTTCCTTCATTCTTTATTTCATTCGTTATTTTGTTCGATCGTTATTTCGTTCGTTCGTTATTTCATTCGTTCTTTCCTTCGTTCTTCTTTTTCGTTCGTTTGTTATTTCATTCGTTCTTTCGTTCGTTCTTCTTTTTCGTTTGTTCGTTATTTCGTTCGTTCGCTCGTTATTTCGTTCATTCGTTCGTACGTTCGTTCGTTATTTCGTTCGTCCGGTCATTATGTCGTTCGTTCGATCATTCTTTCGTTCATTCGTTATTTCGTTCATTCGTTATTTTGTTCGATCGTTATTTCGTTCGTTCGTTATTTCATTCGTTCGTTCGTTATTTCATTCGTTCTTTCGTTCGTTCTTCTTTTTCGTTCGTTATTTCGTTCGTCGCTCGTTATTTCGTTCATTCGTTCGTACGTTCGTTCGTTATTTCGTTCGTCCGGTCATTATGTCGTTCGTTCGATCATTCTTTCGTTCATTCGTTATTTCGTTCGTTCGTTTGTTATTTCGTTCGTTCGATCGTTCGTTATTTCGTTCGTTCGACCGGTCGTTATTTCGTTTATTCGTTATTTCGTTCGATTGTTCGTTCTTTCCTTCATTCTTTCGTTTCTTCGTTATTTCGTTAGTTCGTTCGTTCATTCATTCATTATCTCGTTCCTGATTTCGTTCGTTAATTCATTCGTTCGTTATTTCGTTGGGTCGTTCGTTATGTCGTTCGTTCGTTTGTTATTTCATTCGTTGTTGATTTCATTCGTTCGTTCGTCCGTTATTTCGTTCGTTCATTCATTATTCCTTTCGTTCATTCATTATTTCGTTCGTTCGTTCATTCATTCGTTATATCGTTCGTTCGTTTGTTCATTTGTTTTTCGTTCGTTCGATCGGTCTTTCGTTCGTTCGTTCGTTCGTTTTTCATTCGGTCGTTCATTCATTGTTTCGTTCGTTCATTCATTATTTCGTTCGTTCATTCGTTCGTTATATCGTTATTTCGTTTGTTCGTTCGTTTTTTCGTTCATTCTTTTGTCTTTCGATCGTTATATCGTTCTTTTTTCTTTCGGCCTTTCATTCGTCATTTCGTTTGTTCGTTCGTTCATTCTTTCGCTATTTAGTTCGTTATTTCGCTTGTTATTCCGTTCATTCGTTCGTTCTTTCTTTCGTTCGTTCTTTCGTTCGTTCGTTCGTTCGTTCGTCCGTTCATTCATTATTTCGTTCGCTCATTCGTTATGTCGTTCGTTCATTCACTATTTTGTTCGTTCGTTCATTCGTTCGTTATGTCGTTCGTTCGTTTCTTTGTTCATTTGTTTTTCGTTCGTTCGATATTTCATTCGTTTGTTCGTTATTTTATTCGTTTGTTCGTTATTTCATGCGTTTGTCCGTTTGTTCATTCGCTCCTTATTTCATTCATTCATTCGTTCGTTCTTTCTTTCGTTTTTTCCTTCGTTCGTTCGTTATTTCGTTCGTTCATTTGCTCAGTCATTCTTTCGTTCATTGTGTATTCCGTTCGTTTGTTATTTCGTTCCTTCGTTTGTTCGTTCGTCCGTTCGATATTTCGTTCGGTTGTTCTTTCGTTCGTTTGTCATTTCGTTCGTTTGTTCGTTATTTCATTCGTTTGTCCGGTTGTTCGTTTGTTCGTTCGTTCGTCCGTTCGTTCATTATTTCGTTCATTCATTATTTCGTTCGTTCATTCATTATTTCGTTCGTTCGTTCATTCGTTCGTTATATCGTTCGTTCGTTCGTTTGTTCATCTGTTTTCGTTCGTTCGTTATTTCATTCGTTTGTTCGTTATTTCATTCGTTTGACCGTTCGTTCATTTGCTCCTTATTTCATTCATTCATTCGTTCGTTCGTTCGTTCGATATTTCGTTCGTTCTTTTGTTCGTTTGTTATTTCGTTCGTTTGTTCGTTATTTCATTCATTTGTCCGTTCGTTCGTTATTTCATTCGATCGTTCTTTCGTTCTTTCGTTCGTTCGTTCGTTCGTTTTTCGTTCGATCGTTATTTCGTTCGTTCATTCATTGTTTCGTTCGTTCATTCATTATTTCGTTCGTTTATTCGTATGTTATATCGTTCGTTCTTTCGTGTGTTCATTTGTTTTTTCATTCTTTCGTTCGTTATTTCGTTTGTTCGTTCGTTATTTAGTTATTTCGATCGTTCTTTCGTTATTTCTTTCGTTCGTTCGCCCTTTCGTTCGCGCCTTCGTTCGTTCGTTTGTTTTTTCGTTCGATCATTCGTTATTTCGTTCACACTCTTGTTCGTTCCTTATTTCATTCATTCATTCGTTCGTTCGTTCAATCTTTCGTTCGTTCCTTATTTCATTCATTCGTTCGTTCGTTCGTTCAATCTTTCGTTCGTTCCTAATTTCTTTCGTTCGTTCGTTCCTTATTTCGTTCGTTCATTATTTCGTTTGATCGATCGTTCATCCATAATTTCGTTCGTTCGTTTCTTCGTTAATTCGTTCCTTCGTTCTTTCGTTCATTCGTTAGTTTGTTCGATGGTTATTTCGTTCGTCCGTTATTTCATTCGTTCTTTCGTTCGTTCTACTTTTTCGTTCGTTCGTTATTTAGTTTGTTCGTTCGGTGTATCGTTAGTTCGGTCGTTCATTCGTTCGTTATTTCGTTCGTTCCTTCATAATTTCGTTCGTTTTTTCGTTCGTTCGTCATTTCGTTCGTTCGTTGGTCATTTCGTTCGTTCGTTGGTCATTGCGTTCGTTCGTTGTTTCGTTATTTCGTGCATTTGTTCGTTCGTTCGTTGTTTCGTTTGTTCATTATTTCGTTCGTTCGATCGTTCGTTATTTCGTTCGTTCGACCGGTCGTTATTTCGTTTGTTCGTTATTTCGTTCGAGTGTTCGTTCTTTCGTTCATTCTTTCGTTCATTCGTTATTTCGTTCGTTTATTCATTGGTTTGTTCGTTCGTTCGTTCATTCTTTCATTATTTCGTTCCTGATTTCGTTCGTTAATTCATTCGTTCGGTATTTCGGTGGGTCGTTCGTTATGTCGTTCGTTCGTTCGTTATTTCATTCGTTCTTGATTTCATTCGTTCGTTCGTCCGTTATTTCATTCGTTCAGTCATTATTTCTTTCGTTCATTCATTATTTAGTTCGGTCGTTCATTCATTCGTTATATCGTTCGTTCGTTCGTTTGTTCATTTGTTTTTCGTACGTTCGATCGGTCTTTCGTTCTTTCGTTCGTTCGTTCGTTTTTCATTCGTTCGTTCATTCATTGTTTCGTTCGTTCATTCATTATTTCGTTTGTTCATTCGTTCGTTATATCGTTATTTCGTTTGTTCGTTCGTTATTTAGTTATTTCGATCGTTCTTTCGTTATTTCGTTCGTTTTTTCGTTCATTCTTTTGTCTTTCGTTCGTTATATCGTTCTTTTTTTCTTTCGGCCTTTCATTCGTTATTTCGTTTGTTCTTTCGTTCATTCTTTCGCTATTTAGTTCGTTATTTCGGTTGTTATTCCGTTCATGCGTTCGTTCTTTCGTTATTTCTTTCGTTCGTTCGTTATTTCGTTCGTTCTTTCTTTCGTTCGTTCGTTCGTTCGTTCGTTATTTCGTTCGTTCGTTCGTCCGTTCGTTCATTATTTCGTTCGCTCATTCGTTATGTCGTTCGTTCATTCACTCTTTCGTTCATTCGTTCATTCGTTCGTTATATCGTTCGTTCGTTTGTTTGTTCATTTGTTTTTCGTTCGTTCGTTATTTCATTCGTTTGTTCGTTATTTTATTCGTTTGTTCGTTATTTCATGCGTTTATCCGTTTGTTCATTCGCTCCTTAATTCATTCATTCATTCGTTCGTTCGTTCGTTCGATATTTCGTTCGTTCTTTTGTTCGTTTGTTATTTCTTTCGTTTGTTCGTTATTTCATTCTTTTGTCCGTTCGTTCGTTATTTCGTTCGATCGTTCTTTCGTTCCTTCGTTCGATTGTTCGGTCGTTTTTCGTTTATTATTTCGTTCGTTCATTCATAGTTTCGTTCGTTCATTCATTATTTCGTTCGTTCCTTCGTTCGTTATATCGTTCGTTATTTCGTTTGTTCGTTCGTTCATTCTTTCGCTATTAATTCGTTATTTCGCTCGTTATTTCGTTCATTCGTTCGTTCGGTCGATTGTTATTTTGTTTGTTCGTTCCTTCTTTAGATCGTTCGTTATTTCGTTCGTTCGTTATTTCATTCGTTTGTCCGTTCGTTCATTTTCTCCTTATTTCACTCATTCATTCGTTCGGTCGTTCAATCTTTTGTTCGTTCGTTCGTCCGTTCGATATTTCGTTCGTACGTTCGCCCTTTCGTTCGTTCGTTTGTTTTTTCGTTCGATCATACGTTATTTCGTTCACACTCTTGTTCGTGCCATATTTCATTCATTCGTTCGTTCGTTCATGCAATCTTTCGTTCGTTCCTTATTTCTTTCGTTCGTTCGTTCCTTATTTCGTTCGTGCATTATTTCGTTTGATCGATCGTTCATCCATAATTTCGTTCGTTCGTTCTATCGTTAATTCGTTCCTTCGTTCTTTCGTTCGTTCTTTATTTTGTTCGATGGTTATTTCGTTCGTTCGGTCGTTATTTCGTTCGTTCGGTCGTTATTTAGTTTGTTCGTTCGGTGTATCGTTAGTTCGGTCGTTCATTAGTTCGTTATTTCGTTCGTTCCTTCATAATTTCGTTCGTTTTTTCGTTCGTTCGTCATTTCGTTCGTTCGTCATTTCGTTCGTTCGACCGGTCGTTATTTCGTTTGTTCGTTCTTTCGTTCATTCTTTCGTTCATTCGTTATTTCGTTCGTTTATTCATTGGTTTGTTCGTTCGTTCATTCATTCATTCATTATTTCGTTTCTGATTTCGTACGTTAATTCGTTCGTTCGTTATTTCGTTCATTCATTATTTCGTTCGTTCATTCATTATTTCGTTCGTTCGTTCATTCGTTCGTTATATCGTTCGTTCGTTCGTTTGTTCATCTGTTTTTCGTTCGTTCGTTATTTCATTCGTTTGTTCGTTATTTCATTCGTTTGTCCGTTCGTTCATTTGCTCCTTATTTCATTCATTCATTCGTTCGTTCGTTCGTTCGATATTTCGTTCGTTCTTTTGTTCGTTTCTTATTTCGTTCGTTTGGTCGTTATTTCATTCATTTGTCCGTTCTTTCGTTATTTCATTCGATCGTTCTTTCGTTCTTTCGTTCGTTCGTTCGTTCGTTCGTTTTTCGTTCGATCGATATTTGGTTCGTTCATTCATTGTTTCGTTCGTTCATTCATTATTTCGTTCGTTTATTCGTATGTTATATCGTTCGTTCGATCATTCTTTCGTTCATTCGTTATTTCGTTCATTCGTTATTTTGTTCGATCGTTATTTCGTTCGTTCGTTATTTCATTCGTTCGTTCGTTATTTCATTCGTTCTTTCGTTCGTTCTTCTTTTTCGTTCGTTATTTCGTTCGTCGCTCGTTATTTCGTTCATTCGTTCGTACGTTCGTTCGATCTTTCGTTCGATCGTTATTTCGTTCGTTCATTCATTGTTTCGTTCGTTCATTCATTATTTCGTTCGTTTATTCGTATGTTATATCGTTCGTTCTTTCGTTTGTTCATTTGTTTTTTCATTCTTTCGTTCGTTATTTCGTTTGTTCGTTCGTTATTTAGTTATTTCGATCGTTCTTTCGTTATTTCTTTCGTTCGTTCGCCCTTTCGTTCGCGCCTTCGTTCGTTCGTTTGTTTTTTCGTTCGATCATTCGTTATTTCGTTCACACTCTTGTTCGTTCCTTATTTCATTCATTCATTCGTTCGTTCGTTCAATCTTTCGTTCGTTCCTTATTTCATTCATTCGTTCGTTCGTTCGTTCAATCTTTCGTTCGTTCCTTATTTCTTTCGTTCGTTCGTTCCTTATTTCGTTCGTTCATTATTTCGTTTGATCGATCGTTCATCCATAATTTCGTTCGTTCGTTTCTTCGTTAATTCGTTCCTTCGTTCTTTCGTTCATTCGTTAGTTTGTTCGATGGTTATTTCGTTCGTCCGTTATTTCATTCGTTCTTTCGTTCGTTCTACTTTTTCGTTCGTTCGTTATTTCGTTCGTCCGGTCATTATGTCGTTCGTTCGATCATTCTTTCGTTCATTCGTTATTTCGTTCGTTCGTTCGTTATTTCGTTCGTTCGTTCGTTATTTCGTTCGTTCGTTCGTTATTTAGTTTGTTCGTTCGGTGTATCGTTAGTTCGGTCGTTCATTCGTTCGTTATTTCGTTCGTTCCTTCATAATTTCGTTCGTTCGTCATTTCGTTCGTTCGTTGGTCATTTCGTTCGTTCGTTGGTCATTGCGTTCGTTCGTTTGTTCATTATTTCGTTCGTTCGATCGTTCGTTATTTCGTTCGTTCGACCGGTCGTTATTTCGTTTGTTCGTTATTTCGTTCGATTGTTCGTTCTTTCGTTCATTCTTTCGTTCATTCGTTATTTCGTTCGTTTATTCATTGGTTTGTTCGTTCGTTCGTTCATTCTTTCATTATTTCGTTCCTGATTTCGTTCGTTAATTCATTCGTTCGATATTTCGTTGGGTCGTTCGTTATGTCGTTCGTTCGTTCGTTATTTCATTCGTTCTTGATTTCATTCGTTCGTTCGTCCGTTATTTCATTCGTTCATTCATTATTTCTTTCGTTCATTCATTATTTAGTTCGGTCGTTCATTCATTCGTTATATCGTTCGTTCGTTCGTTTGTTCATTTGTTTTTCGTTCGTTCGATCGGTCTTTCGTTCTTTCGTTCGTTCGTTCGTTTTTCATTCGTTCGTTCATTCATTGTTTCGTTCGTTCATTCATTATTTCGTTCGTTCATTCGTTCGTTATATCGTTATTTCGTTTGTTCGTTCGTTATTTAGGTATTTCGATCGTTCTTTCGTTATTTCGTTCGTTTTTTCGTTCATTCTTTTGTCTTTCGTTCGTTATATCGTTCTTTTTTTCTTTCGGCCTTTCATTCGTTATTTCGTTTGTTCGTTCGTTCATTCTTTCGCTATTTAGTTCGTTTTTTCGGTTGTTATTCCGTTCATTCGTTCGTTCTTTCGTTATTTCTTTCGTTCGTTCGTTATTTCGTTCGTTCTTTCTTTCGTTCGTTCGTTCGTTCGTTCGTTATTTCGTTCGTTCGTTAGTTCGTCCGTTCGTTCATTATTTCGTTCGCTCATTCGTTATGTCGTTCGTTCATTCACTATTTCGTTCATTCGTTCATTCGTTCGTCATATCGTTCGTTCGTTTGTTTGTTCATTTGTTTTTCATTCGTTCGTTATTTCATTCGTTTGTTCGTTATTTTATTCGTTTGTTCGTTATTTCATGCGTTTGTCCGTCTGTTCATTCGCTCCTTATTTCATTCATTCATTCGTTCGTTCGTTCGTTCGATATTTCGTTCGTTCTTTCGTTCGTTTGTTATTTCTTTCGTTTGTTCGTTATTTCATTCTTTTGTCCGTTCGTTCGTTATTTCGTTCGATCGTTCTTTCGTTCCTTCGTTCGATTGTTCGTTCGTTTTTCGTTCGTTATTTCGTTCGTTCATTCATAGTTTCGTTCGTTCATTCATTATTTCGTTCGTTCCTTCGTTCGTTATATCGTTCGTTATTTCGTTCATTCGTTCGTTCGGTCGATTGTTATTTTGTTTGTTCGACCGGTCATTATTTCGTTTGTTCGTTCTTTCGTTCATTCTTTCGTTCATTTGTTATTTCGTTCGTTTATTCACACTCTTGTTCGTTCCATATTTCATTCATTCGTTCGTTCGTTCATTCAATCTTTCGTTCGTTCCTTATTTCTTTCGTTCGTTCGTTCCTTATTTCGTTCGTTCATTATTTCGTTTGATCGATCGTTCATCCATAATTTCGTTAATTCGTTCCTTCGTTCTTTCGTTCGTTCTTTATTTTGTTCGATGGTTATTTCGTTCGTTCGGTCGTTATTTCGTTCGTTCGTTCGTTATTTAGTTTGTTCGTTCGGTGTATCGTTAGTTCGGTCGTTCATTCGTACGTTATTTCGTTCGTTCCTTCATAATTTCGTTCGTTTTTTCGTTCGTTCGTCATTTCGTTCGTTCGTCATTTCGTTCGTTCGACCGGTCATTATTTCGTTTGTTCGTTCTTTCGTTCATTCTTTCGTTCATTTGTTATTTCGTTCGTTTATTCATTGGTTTGTTCGTTCGTTCATTCATTCATTCAATATTTCGTTTCTGATTTCGTTCGTTAATTCGTTCGTTCGTTATTTCGTTCATTCATTATTTCGTTCGTTCATTCATTATTTCGTTCGTTCGTTCATTCGTTCGTTATATCGTTCGTTCGTTTGTTTGTTCATCTGTTTTTCGTTCGTTCGTTATTTCATTCGTTTGTTCGTTATTTCATTCGTTTGTCCGTTCGTTCATTTGCTCCTTATTTCATTCATTCATTCGTTCGTTCGTTCGTTCGATATTTCGTTCGTTCTTTTGTTCGTTTCTTATTTCGTTCGTTTGTTCGTTATTTCATTCATTTGTCCGTTCGTTCGTTATTTCATTCGATCGTTCTTTCGTTCTTTCGTTCGTTCGTTCGTTCGTTTTTCGTTCGATCGTTATTTCGTTCGTTCATTCATTGTTTCGTTCGTTCATTCATTATTTCGTTCGTTTATTCGTATGTTATATCGTTCGTTCTTTCGTTTGTTCATTTGTTTTTTCATTCTTTCGTTCGTTATTTCGTTTGTTCGTTCGTTATTTAGTTATTTCGATCGTTCTTTCGTTATTTCTTTCGTTCGCGCCTTCGTTCGTTCGTTTGTTTTTTCGTTCGATCATTCGTTATTTCGTTCACACTATTGTTCGTTCCTTATTTCATTCATTCATTCGTTCGTTCGTTCGTTCAATCTTTCGTTCGTTCCTTATTTCTTTCGTTCGTTCGTTCCTTATTTCGTTCTTTCATTATTTCGTTTGATTGATCGTTCATCCATAATTTCGTTCGTTCGTTTCTTCGTTAATTCGTTCGTTCGTTATTTCGTTCGTCCGGTCATTATGTCGGTCGTTCGATCATTCTTCCGTTCATTCGTTATTTCGTTCGTTCGTTCGTTATTTCGTTCGTTCGTTCGTTATTTAGTTTTTTTCGTTCGGTGTATCGTTAGTTCGGTCGTTCATTCGTTCGTTATTTCGTTCGTTCCTTCATAATTTCGTTCGTTTTTTCGTTCGTTCGTCATTTCGTTCGTTCGTTCGTCATTTCGTTCGTTCGTTCGACATTTCATTCGTTCATCATTTCGTTCGTTCGTTCGTTCGTTCGATATTTCTTTCGTTCTTTCGTTCATTTGTTATTTCGTTCGTTTGTTCGTTATTTGCCTCGTTATTTCGTCTTTCGATCGTTCTTTCGTTATTTCTTTCGTTCGTTCGTTATTTCGTTCGTTCATTTGCTCAGTCATTCTTTCGTCCATTGTGTATTCCGTTCGTTCGTTATTTCGTTCCTTCGTTTGTTCGTTCGTTCGTTATTTTATTCGTTCGTTATTTCGTTTGTTCGTTCGTTTTTTCTTTCGTTCGTTCGTTATTTCGTTTATTCGTTCAATCGTTCGTTCGTTCATTCTTTCGTTCGTTCTACTTTTTCGTTCGTTCGTTATTTCGTTCGTCCGGTCATTATGTCGTTCGTTCGATCATTCTTTCGTTCATTCGTTATTTCGTTCGTTCGTTCGTTATTTCGTTCGTTCGTTCGTTATTTAGTTTTTTCGTTCGGTGTACCGTTAGTTCGGTCGTTCATTCGTTCGTTATTTCGTTCGTTCCTTCATAATTTCGTTCGTTTTTTCGTTCGTTCGTCATTTCGTTCGTTCGTTCGTCATTTCGTTCGTTCGTTCGACATTTCATTCGTTCATCATTTCGTTCGTTCGTTGGTCATTTCGTTCGTTCGTTGGTCATTGCGTTCGTTCGTTGTTTCGTTCGTTCATTATTTCGTTCGTTCGATCGTTCGTTATTTCGTTCGTTCGACCGGTCGTTGTTTCGTTTGATCGTTATTTCGTTCGATTGTTCGTTCTTTCGTTCATTCGTTCGTTCATTCTTTCGCTATTTAGTTCTTTATTTCGGTTGTTATTCCGTTCATTCGTTCGTTCTTTCGTTATTTCTTTCGTTCATTCGTTATTTTGTTCGATGGTTATTTCGTTCGTCCGTTATTTCATTCGTTCTTTCGTTCGTTCAACTTTTTCGTTCGTTCGTTATTTCGTTCGTTCGACATTTCATTCGTTCATCATTTCGTTCGTTCGTTTGTTCGTTCGATATTTGGTTCGTTCTTTCGTTCATTTGTTATTTCGTTCGTTTGTTCGTTATTTGCCTCGTTATTTCGTCTTTCGTTCGTTCTTTCGTTATTTCTTTCGTTCATTCGTTATTTCGTTCGTTCATTTGCTCAGTCATTCTTTCGTCCATTGTGTATTCCGTTCGTTCGTTATTTCGTTCCTTCGTTTGTTCGTTCGTTCGTTATTTTATTCGTTCGTTATTTCGTTTGTTCGTTCGTTTTTTCTTTCGTTCGTTCGTTATTTCGTTTGTTCGTTCAATCGTTCGTTCGTTCATTCTTTCGTTCGTTCTACTTTTTCGTTCGTTCGTTATTTAGTTTTTTCGTTCGGTGTATCGTTAGTTCGGTCGTTCATTCGTTCGTTATTTCGTTCGTTCCTTCATAATTTCGTTCGTTTTTTCGTTCGTTCGTTTTTTCATTCATTCGTTATATCGTTCGTTCGTTCATTTGTTTTCGTTCGTTCGATCGGTGTTTCGTTCTTTCGTTCGTTCGTTCGTTCGTTTTTCGTTTGTTCGTTCATTCATTGTTTCGTTCGTTCATTCATTATTTCGTTCGTTCATTCGTTCGTTATATCGTTATTTCGTTTGTTCGTTCGTTATTTAGTTATTTCGATCGTTCTTTCGTTATTTCGTTCGTTTTTTTGTTCATTCTTTTGTCTTTCGTTCGTTATATCGTTCTTTTTTTCTTTCGGCCTTTCATTCGTTATTTCTTTCGTTCGTTCGTTATTTCGTTCGTTCTTTCTTTCGTTCGTTCGTTCGTTCGTTCGTTATTTCGTTCGTTCGTTCGACCGTTCGTTCATTATTTCGTTCGCTCATTCGTTATGTCGTTCGTTCATTCACTATTTCGTTCGTTCGTTCATTCGTTCGTTATATCGTTTGTTCGTTTCTTTGTTCATTCGTTCGTTCGTTCGTTCGATATTTCGTTCGTTCGATATTTCGTTCGTTCTTTCGTTCGTTTGTTATTTCTTTCGTTTGTTCGTTATTTCATTCTTTTGTCCGTTCGTTCGTTATTTCGTTCGATCGTTCTTTCGTTCCTTCGTTCGTTCGATATTTCGTTCGTTCTTTCGTTCGTTTGTTATTTCGTTCGTTTGTTCGTTATTTCATTCATTTGTCCGTTCGTTCGTTATTTCGTTCGTTCGTTTTTCGTTCGTTACTTCGTTCGTTCATTCATTGTTTCGCTCGTTCATTCATTATTTCGTTCATTCATTCGTTCGTTATATCGTTCGTTATTTCGTTTGTTCGTTCGTTCATTCTTTCGCTATTTAGTTCGTTATTTCGCTCGTTATTTCGTTCATTCGTTCGTTCTTTCGTTATTTCATTCGTTCGTTCGTTATTTCATTCGTTCATTGGCTCCTTATTTCATTCATTCATTCGTTCGTTCGTTCGTTCGATATTTCGTTCGTTCTTTCGTTCGTTTGTTATTTCTTTCGTTTGTTCGTTATTTCATTCTTTTGTCCGTTCGTTCATTCTCTCCTTATTTCACTCGTTCATTCGTTCTTTCGTTCGTTCGTTATTTCGTTCGTTCATTTGCTCAGTCATTCTTTCGTCCATTGTGTATTCCGTTCGTTCGTTATTTCGTTCCTTCGTTTGTTCGTTCGCTATTTCGTTCATTCGTTATTTCATTCGATCCTTATTACGTTTGTTCGTTCGTTATTTCTTTCGTTCGTTCGTTATTTCGTTTATTCGTTCATTCGGTTCGTTCGTTCGTTCAGTCTTTCGTTCGTTCCTTATTTCTTTCGTTCGTTCGTTCCTTATTTCGTTCGTTCATTTTTTCGTTTGATCGATCGTTCATCCATAATTTCGTTCGTTCGTTTCTTCGTTAATTCGTTCCTTCGTTCTTTCGTTCATTCGTTATTTTGTTCGATGGTTATTTCGTTCGTTCGTTATTTCATTCGTTCTTTCGTTCGTTCTCCCTTTTCGTTCGTTCGTTATTTCGTTCGTTCATTTGCTCAGTCATTCTTTCGTCCATTGTGTATTCCGTTCGTTCGTTATTTCGTTCCTTCGTTTGTTCGTTCGTTCGTTATTTTATTCGTTCGTTATTTCGTTTGTTCGTTCGTTTTTTCTTTCGTTCGTTCGTTATTTCGTTTGTTCGTTCAATCGTTCGTTCGTTCATTCTTTCGTTCGTTCGCCATTTCGTTCGCGCCTTCGTTCGTTCGTTTGTTTTTTCGTTCGATCATTCGTTATTTCTATCACACTCTTGTTCGTTCCTTATTTCATTCATTCGTTCGTTCGTTCGTTCGTTCAATCTTTCGTTTGTTCCTTATTTTTTCGTTCGTTCGTTCATTATTTCGTTTGATCGATAGTTCATCCATAATTTCGTTTCTACGTTAATTCGTTCCTTCGTTCTTTCGTTCATTCGTTATTTTGTTCGATCGTTATTTTGTTCGTTCGTTATTTCATTCGTTCTTTCGTTCGTTCTTCTTTTTCGTTCGTTCGTTATTTCATTCGTTCTTTCGTTAGTTCGTTATTTCATTCGTTCTTTCGTTCTTCTTTTTCGTTCGTTCGTTATTTCGTTCGTTCGCTCGTTATTTCGTTCATTCGTTCGTACGTTCGTTCGTTATTTCGTTCGATCGTTATTTCGTTCGATCGTTATTTCGTTCGTTCTTTCGTTCGTTCTTCTTTTTCGTTCGTTCGTTATTTCGTTCATTCGTTCGTACGTTCGTTCGTTATTTCGTTCGTTCGTTATTTCGTTCGTCCGGTCATTATGTCGTTCGTTCGATCATTCTTTCGTTCATTCGTTATTTCGTTCATTCGTTATTTTGTTCGATCGTTATTTCGTTCGTTCGTTATTTCATTCGTTCTTTCGTTCGTTCTTCTTTTTCGTTCGTGCGTTATTTCATTCGATCTTTCGTTCGTTCTTCTTTTTCGTTTGTTCGTTATTTCGTTCGTCGCTCGTTATTTCGTTCATTCGTTCGTACGTTCGTTCGTTATTTCGTTCGTCCGGTCATTATGTCGTTCGTTCGATCATTCTTTCGTTCATTCGTTATTTCGTTCGTTCGTTCGTTATTTCGTTCGTTCCTTCATAATTTCGTTCGTTTGTTCGTTCGTTCGTCATTTATTTCGTTCGTTCGTCATTTCGTTCGTTCACTATTTCGTTCGTTCGACCGGTCGTTATTTCGTTTTTCGTTATTTCGTTCGATTGTTCGTTATATCCTTCATTCTTTCGTTCATTCGTTATTTCGTTCGTTTATTCCTTGGTTTTTTCGTTCGTTCGTTCATTCATTCATTATCTCGTTCCTGATTTCGTTCGTTAATTCGTTCGTTCGTTATTCCGTTGGGTCGTCCGTTATGTCGTTCGTTCGTTCGTTATTTCATTCGTTCTTGATTTCATTCGTTCGTTCGTCCGTTATTTCGTTCGTTGATTCATTATTTCTTTCGTTCATTCATTATTTCGTTCGTTCGTTCATTCATTCGTTATATCGTTCGTTCGTTCGTTTGTTCATTTGTTTTTCGTTCGTTCGATCGGTCTTTCGTTCTTTCGTTCGTTCGTTCGTTCGTTATTTCGTTCGATCGTTCTTTCGTTCCTTCGTTCGTTTGTTCGTTCGTTTTTCGTTCGTTATTTCGTTCGTTCATTCATTCGTTCGTTATTTCCCTCGTTATTTCGTTCATTCGTTCGTTCTTTCGTTATTTCATTCGTTCGTTCGTTATTTCATTCGTTCGTTCGTTATTTCATTCGTTCATTGGCTCCTTATTTCTTTCATTCATTCGTTCGTTCGTTCGTTCATTCTTTCGCTATTAATTCGTTATTTCGCCCCTTATTTCGTTCATTCGTTCGTTCTTTCGTTATTTCCTTCGTTCATTTGCTCAGTCATTCTTTCGTTCATTGTGTATTCCGTTCGTTCGTTATTTCTTTCCTTCGTTTGTTCGTTCGTTATTTCGTTCTTTCGTTATTTCGTTCGTTCGGTCGATTGTTATTTTGGTTGTTCGTTCCTTCTTTAGATCGTTCGTTATTTCGTTCGTTCGTTATTTCATTCGTTTGTCCGTTCGTTCATTCTCTCCTTATTTCACTCATTCATTCGTTCGTGCGTTCGTCCGTTCGATATTTCGTTCAGTTGTTCTTTCGTTCGTTTGTCATTTCGTTCGTTTGTTCGTTATTTCATTCGTTTGTCCGGTCGTTCGTTTGTTCGTTCGTTCGTCCGTTCGTTCATTATTTCGTTCGCTCGTTCGTTATGTCGTTCGTTCGTCCGTTATTTCGTTCGTTCGTTCATTCATTATTTCGTTCGTTCATTCATTATTTCCTTCGTTCGTTCATTCGTTTGTTCATTTTTCGTTCGGTCGTTATTTCATTCGTTTGTTCGTTATTTCATTCGTTTGTCCGTTCGTTCATTTGCTCCTTATTTCGTTCATTCATTCGTTCGTTCGTTCGTTCGATATTTCGTTCGTTCTTTCGTTCGTTCATTCTTTCGCTATTTAGTTCGTTATTTCGCTCGTTATTTCGTTCATTCGTTCGTTCTTTCGTTATTTCATTCGTTCGTTCGTTATTTCATTCGTTCATTGGCTCCTTATTTCATTCATTCATTCGTTCGTTCGTTCGAAATTTCGTTCGTTCTTTCGTTCGTTTGTTATTTCTTTCGTTTGTTCCTTATTTCATTCTTTTGTCTGTTCGTTCATTCTCTCCTTATTTCACTCATTCATTCGTTCTATCGTTCGTTCCTTATTTCGTTCGTTCATTTGCTCAGTCATTCTTTCGTCCATTGTGTATTCCGTTCGTTCGTTATTTCGTTCCTTCGTTTGTTCGTTCGCTATTTCGTTCGTTCGTTATTTCATTCGATCCTTATTACGTTTGTTCGTTCGTTATTTCTTTCGTTCGTTCGTTATTTCGTTTATTCGTTCATTCGTTCGTTCGTTCGTTCAGTCTTTCGTTCGTTCGTTCATTCATTGTAATTTCTTTCGTTCCTTATTTCATTCATTCGTTCGTTCGTTCGTTCAATCTTTCGTTCGTTCCTTATTTCTTTCGTTCGTTCGTTCCTTATTTCGTTCGTTCATTATTTCGTTTGATCGATCGTTCATCCATAATTTCGTTCGTTCGTTTCTTCGTTAATTCGTTCCTTCGTTCTTTCGTTCATTCGTTATTTTGTTCGATGGTTATTTCGTTCGTTCGTTATTTCATTCGTTCTTTCGTTCGTTCTCCTTTTTCGTTCATTCGTTATTTCGTTCGTCCGGTCATTATGTCGTTCGTTCGATCATTCTTTCGTTCATTCGTTATTTCGTTCGTTCGTTATTTCGTTCGTTCTTTCGTTATTTAGTTTGTACGTTTGGTGTATCGTTAGTTCGGTCGTTCATTCGTTCGTTATTTCGTTCGATCCTTCATAATTTCGTTCGTTTTTTCGTTCGTTCGTCATTTCGTTCGTTCGTTCGTCATTTCGTTCGTTCGTCATTTCATTCGTTCGTTGGTCATTTCATTCGTTCATCATTTCGTTCGTTTGTTGGTCATTTCGTTCGTTCGTTGGTCATTGCGTACGTTCGTTGTTTCGTTATTTCGTGCGTTTGTTCGTTCGTTCGTTGTTTCGTTCGTTCATTATTTCGTTCGTTCGATCGTTCGTTATTTCGTTCGTTCGACCAGTCGTTATTTCGTTTGTTCGTTATTTCGCTCGATTGTTCGTTCTTTCGTTCATTCTTTCGTTCATTCGTTATTTCGTTCGATTATTCATTGGTTTGTTCGTTCGTTCGTTCATTCATTCATTCTTTCGTTCCTGATTTCGTTCGTTAATTCGTTCGTTCGTTATTTCGTTGGGTCGTTCGTTATGTCGTTCGTTCGTTTGTTATTTCATTCGTTCTTGATTTCATTCGTTCGTTCGTCCGTTACTTCGTTCGTTCATTCATTATTTCTTTCGTTCATTCATTATTTCCTTCGTTCGTTCATTCATTCGTTATATCGTTCGTTCGTTCGTTTGTTCATTTGTTTTTCGTTCGTTCGTTCATTCGCTCCTTATTTCAATCATTCATTCGTTCGTTCGTTCGATATTTCGTTCGTTCGTTTGTTCATTTGTTTTTCGTTCGTTCGTTCATTCGCTCCTTATTTCATTCATTCATTCGTTCGTTCGTTCGATATTTCGTTCGTTCTTTCGTTATTTCTTTCGTTCGTTCGTTATTTCGTTCGTTCATTTGCTCAGTCATTCTTTCGTCCATTGTGTATTCCGTTCTTTCGTTATTTCGTTCCTTCGTTTGTTCGTTCGTTCGTTATTTCATTCGTTCGTTATTTCGTTTGTTCGTTCGTTTTTTTCTTTCGTTCGTTCTTTATTTCTTTTGTTCTTTCATTCGTTCGTTCGTTCATTCTTTCGTTCGTTCGCCATTTCGTTCGCACCTTCATTCATTCGTTTGTGTTTTCGTTCGATCATTCGTTATTTCTATCACACTCTTGTTCGTTCCTTATTTCATTCATTCGTTCGTTCGTTCGTTCGTTCGTTCAATCTTTCGTTCGTTCCTTATATCTTTCGTTCGTTCGTTGATTATTTCGTTTGATCGATCGTTCATCCATAATTTCGTTTCTTCGTTAATTCGTTCCTTCGTTCTTTCGTTCATTCGTTATTTTGTTCGATCGTTATTTCGTTCGTTCGTTATTTCATTCGTTCTTTCGTTCGTTCTTCTTTTTCGTTCGTTCGTTATTTCATTCGTTCTTTCGTTCGTTCTTTATTTCGTTCGTTCGCTCGTTATTTCGTTCATTCGTTCGCTATTTAGTTCGTTATTTCGCTCGTTATTTCGTTCATTCGTTCGTTCTTTCGTTATTTCTTTCGTTCGTTCGTTATTTCGTTCGTTCATTTGCTCAGTCATTCTTTCGTCCATTGTGTATTCCGTTCGTTCGTTATTTCGTTCCTTCGTTTGTTCGTTCGTTATTTCGTTCGTTCGTTATTTCATTCGTTCGTTATTTCGTTTGTTCGTCCGTTTTTTCTTTCGTTCCTTCGTTATTTCGTTTATTCGTGCATTCGTTCGTTCGTTCGTTCATTCTTTCGTTCGTTCGTTCATTCATTGTAATTTCTTTCGTCCGTTCGCCCTTTCGTTCGCGCCTTTGTTCGTTCGTTTGTTTTTTCGTTCGATCATTCCTTATTTCGTTCACACTCTTGTTCGTTCCTTATTTCTTTCATTCGTTCGTTGAATCTTTCGTTCGTTCACTCTTTCGTTCGTTCAATCTTTCGTTCGTTCAATCTTTCGTTCGTTCCTTATTTCTTTCGTTCGTTCGTTCCTTATTTCGTTCGTTCATTATTTCGTTCGATCGATCGTTCATCCATAATTTCGTTCGGTCGTTTCTTCGTTAATTCGTTCCTTCGTTCTTTCGTTCATTCGTTATTTTGTTCGATGGTTATATCGTTCGTTCGTTATTTCATTCGTTCTTTCGTTCGTTCTTCTTTTTCGTTCGTTCGTTATTTCGTTCGTCCGGTCATTATGTCGTTCGTTCGATCATTCTTTCGTTCATTCGTTATTTCGTTCGTTCGTTCGTTATTTCGTTATTTCGTTCGTTATTTAGTTTGTTCGTTTGGTGTATCGTTAGTTTGGTCGTTCATTCATAATTTCGTTCGTTTTTTCGTTCGTTCGTCATTTCGTTCGTTCGTCATTTCGTTCGTTCGTCATTTCGTTCGTTCGTCATTTCGTTCGTTCGTTGGTCATTTCGTTCGTTCGTTGGTCATTGCATTCGTTCGTTGTTTCGTTATTTCGTGCGTTTGTTCGTTCGTTCGTTATTTCGTTCGTTCATTATTTCGTTCGTTCGCCCGGTCGTTATTTCGTTTGTTCGTTATTTCTTTCGATTGTTCGTTCTTTCGTTCATTCTTTCGTTCATACGTTATTTCGTTCGTTTATTCATTGGTTTGTTCGTTATTTCGTTGGGTCGTACGTAATGTCGTTCGTTCGTTTGTTATTTCATTCGTTCTTGATTTCATTCGTTTGTTCGTCCGTTATTTCGTTCGTTCATTCATTATTTCTTTCGTTCATTCATTATTTCGTTCGTTCGTTCATTCATTCGTTATATCGTTCGTTCGTTCGTTTGTTCATTTGTTTTTCGTTCGTTCGTTCGTTCATTCGCTCCTTATTTCATTCATTCATTCGTTCGTTCGTTCGATATTTCGTTCGTTCGTTCGTTATTTCGTTCGTTCATTTGCTCAGTCATTCTTTCGTCCATTGTGTATTCCGTTCGTTCGTTATTTCGTTCCTTCGTTTGTTCGTTCGTTCGTTATTTTATTCGTTCGTTATTTCGTTTGTTCGTTCGTTTTTTCTTTCGTTCGTTCGTTATTTCGTTTGTTCGTTCATTCGTTCGTTCGTTCATTCTTTCGTTCGTTCGCCATTTCGTTCGCGGCTTCGTTCATTCGTTTGTTTTTTCGTTCGATCATTGGTTATTTCTATCACACTCTTGTTCGTTCCTTATTTCATTCATTCGTTCCTTCGTTCTTTCGTTCATTCGTTATTTTGTTCGATCGTTATTTCGTTCGTTCGTTATTTCATTCGTTCTTTCGTTCGTTCTTCTTTTTCGTTCGTTCGTTATTTCATTCGTTCTTTCGTTCGTTCGTTATTTCATTCGTTCTTTCGTTCTTTCGTTCGTTCTTCTTTTTCGTTCGTTCGTTATTTCGTTTGTTCGCTCGTTATTTCGTTCATTCGTACGTACGTTCGTTCGTTATTTCGTTCGTCCGGTCATTATGTCGTTCGTTCGATCATTCTTTCGTTCATTCCTTATTTTGTTCGATCGTTATTTCGTTCGTTCGTTATTTCATTCGTTCTTTCGTTCGTTCTTCTTTTTCGTTCGCTCGTTATTTCGTTCATTCGTTCGTACGTTCGTTCGTTATTTCGTTCGTCCGGTCATTATGTCGTTCGTTCGATCATTCTTTCGTTCATTCGTTATTTCGTTCGTTATTTCGTTCGTTCCTTCATAATTTCGTTCGTTTGTTCGTTCCTTCGTCATTTCTTTCGTACGTTCGTCATTTCGTTCGTTCGTCATTTCGTTCGTTCGTCATTTCGTTCGTTCGTTGGTCATTTCATTCGTTCATCATTTCGTTCGTTCGTCGGTCATTTCGTTCGTTCGTTGTTCATTGCGTTCGTTCGTTGTTTCGTTATTTCGTGCGTTTGTTCGTTCGTTCGTTGCTTCGTTCGTTCATTATTTCGTTCGTTCGATCGTTCGTTATTTAGTTCGTTCGACCGGTCGTTATTTCGTTTGTTCGTTATTTCGTTCGATTGTTCGTTCTTTCGTTCATTCTTTCGTTCATTCGTTATTTCGTTCGTTAATTCGTTCGTTCGTTATTTCGTTGGGTCGTTCGTTATGTCGTTCGTTCGTTCGTTATTTCATTCGTTCTTGATTTGATTCGTTCGTTCGTCCGTTATTTCGTTCGTTCATTCATTATTTCTTTCGTTCATTCATTATTTCGTTCGTTCGTTCATTCATTCGTTATATCGTTCGTTCGTTCTTTCGTTTTTCGTTCGTTCGTTCATTCATTGTTTCGTTCGTTCATTCATTATTTCGTTCGTTCATTCGTTTGTTATATCGTTATTTCGTTTGTTCGTTCGTTATTTAGTTATTTCGATCGTTCTTTAGTTATTTCGTTCGTTTTTTCGTTCATTCTTTTGTCTTTCGTTCGTTATATCGTTCTTTTTCTCTTTCGGCCTCTCATTCGTTATTTCGTTTGTTCGTTCATTCATTCGTTCGTTATTTAGTTCGTTATTTCGCTCGTTATTTCGTTCATTTTTTCGTTCTTTCGTTATTTCTTTCGTTCGTTCGTGATTTCGTTCGTTCATTTGCTCAGTCATTCTTTCGTCCATTGTGTATTCCGTTCGTTCGTTATTTCGTTCCTTCGTTTGTTCGTTCGTTATTTCGTTCGTTCGTTCGTTATTTCATTCGTTCGTTATTTCGTTTGTACGTTATTTCGTTCGATTGTTCGTTCTTTCGTTCATTCTTTCGTTCATTCGTTATTTCGTTCGTTTATTCATTGGTTTGTTCGTTCGTTCGTTCATTCATTCATTATTTCGTTCCTGATTTCGTTCGTTAATTCGTTAGTTCGTTATTTCGTTGGGTCGTTCGTTATGTCGTTCGTTCGTTTGTTATTTTATTCGTTCTTGATTTCATTCGTTCGTTCGTCCGTTATTTCGTTCGTTCATTCATTATTTCTTTCGTTCATTCATTATTTCGTTCGTTCGTTCATTCATTCGTTATATCGTTCGTTCGTTCGTTTGTTCATTTGTTTTTCGTTCGTTTGTTCGTTCATTCGCTCCTTATTTCATTCATTCATTCGTTCGTTCGTTCGTTCTTTCGTTCATTTGTTATTTCCTTCGTTTGTTCGTTATTTCCCTCGTTTTTTCGTCTTTCGTTCGTTCTTTCGTTATATCTTTCGTTCGTTCGTTATTTCGTTCGTTCATTTGCTCAGTCATTCTTTCGTCCATTATGTATTCCGTTCGTTCCTTCGTTTGTTCGTTTGTTCGTTATTTCGTTCGTCCTGTCATTATGTCGTTCGTTCGATCATTCTTTCGTTCATTCGTTATTTCGTTCGTTCGTTCGTTCGTTATTTAGTTTGTTCGTTTGGTGTATCGTTAGTTCGGTCGTTCATTCGTTCGTTATTTCGTTCGTTCCTTCATAATTTCGTTCGTTCGTCATTTCGTTCGTTCGTTCCTTATTTCATTCATTCGTTCGTTCGTTCCTTATTTCTTTCGTTCGTTCGTTCCTTATTTCTTTCGTTCATTATTTCGTTTGATCGATCGTTCATCCATAATTTCGTTCGTTCGTTTCTTCGTTAATTCGTTCCTTCGTTCTTTCGTTCATTCGTTATTTTGTTCGATGGTTATTTCGTTCGTTCTTTCGTTCGTTCTTTTTCGTTTGTTCGTTATTTCGTTCGTCCGGTCATTATGTCGTTCGTTCGATCATTCTTTCGTTCATTCGTTATTTCGTTCGTTCTTTCGTTATTTCGTTCGTTCGTTCGTTATTTAGTTTGTTCGTTTGGTGTATCGTTAGTTCGGTCGTTCATTCGTTCGTTATTTCGTTCGTTCGTCATTTCGTTCGTTCGTTCGTCATTTCGTTCGTTCGTTTGTCATTTCGTTCGTTCGTCATTTCGTTCGTTCGTCATTTCGTTCGTTCGTCATTTCGTTCGTTCGTTGGTCATTTCATTCGTTCATCATTTCGTTCGTTTGTTGGTCATTTCGTTCGTTCGTTGGTCATTGCGTTCGTTCGTTGTTTCGTTATTTCGTTCGTTCGTTCGTTATTTAGTTTGCTCGTTCGGTGTATCGTTAGTTCGATCGTTCATTCGTTCGTTATTTCGTTCGTTCCTTCATAATTTCCTTCGTTTTTTCTTTCATTCGTCATTTCGTTCGTTCGTTGGTCATTTCATTCGTTCATCATTTCGTTCGTTCGTTGGTCATTTCGTTCGTTCGTAGGTCATTGCGTTCCTTCGTTGTCTCGTTATTTCGTGCGTTTGTTCGTTCGTTCGTTGTCTCGTTCGTTCATTATTTCGTTCGTTCGATCGTTCGTTATTTCGTTCGTCCGACCGGTCGTTATTTCGTTTGTTCGTTATTTCGTTCGATTGTTCGTTCTTTCGTTCATTCTTTCGTTCATTCGTTATTTCGTTCGTTTATTCATTGGTTTGTTCGTTCGTTCGTTCATTCATTCATTATTTCGTTCCTGATTTCGTTCGTTAATTCGTTAGTTCGTTATTTCGTTGGGTCGTTCGTTATGTCGTTCGTTCGTTTGTTATTTTATTCGTTCTTGATTTCATTCGTTCGTTCGTCCGTTATTTCGTTCGTTCATTCATTATTTCTTTCGTTCATTCATTATTTCGTTCGTTCGTTCATTCATTCGTTATATCGTTCGTTCGTTCGTTTGTTCATTTGTTTTTCGTTCGTTTGTTCGTTCATTCGCTCCTTATTTCATTCATTCATTCGTTCGTTCGTTCGTTCTTTCGTTCATTTGTTATTTCGTTCGTTTGTTCGTTATTTCCCTCGTTTTTTCGTCTTTCGTTCGTTCTTTCGTTATTTCTTTCGTTCGTTCGTTATTTCGTTCGTTCATTTGCTCAGTCATTCTTTCGTCCATTATGTATTCCGTTCGTTCGTTATTTCGTTCCTTCGTTTGTTCCTTTGTTCCTTATTTCGTTCGTCCGGTCATTATGTCGTTCGTTCGATCATTCTTTCGTTCATTCGTTATTTCGTTCGTTCGTTCGTTATTTCGTTCGTTCGTTCGTTATTTAGTTTGTTCGTTTGGTGTATCGTTAGTTCGGTCGTTCATTCGTTCGTTATTTCGTTCGTTCCTTCATAATTTCGTTCGTTTTTTCGTTCGTTCGTCATTTCGTTCGTTCGTTCGTCATTTCGTTCGTTCGTCATTGCGTTCGTTCGTTGGTCATTTCATTCGTTCATCATTTCGTTCGTTCGTTGGTCATTTCGTTCGTTCTTTGGTCATTGCGTTCGTTCGTTGTTTCGTTATTTCGTTCGTTCGTTCGTTATTTAGTTTGTTCGTTCGGTGTATCGTTAGTTCGATCGTTCATTCGTTCGTTATTTCGTTCGTTCCTTCATAATTTCCTTCGTTTTTTCTTTCATTCGTCATTTCGTTCGTTCGTTGGTCATTTCATTCGTTCGTTGGTCATTTCGTTCGTTCGTAGGTCATTGCGTTCGTTCGTTGTTTCGTTATTTCGTGAGTTTCTTCGTTCGTTCGTTGTTTCGTTCGTTCATTATTTCGTTCGTTCGATCGTTCGTTATTTCGTTCGTTCGACCGGTCGTTATTTCGTTTGTTCGTTATTTCGTTCGATTGTTCGTTCTTTCGTTCATTCTTTCGTTCATTCGTTATTTCGTTCGTTTATTCATTGGTTTGTTCGTTCGTTCGTTCATTCATTCATTATTTCGTTCCTGATTTCGTTCGTTAATTCGTTAGTTCGTTATTTCGTTGTGTCGTTCGTTATGTCGTTCGTTCGTTTGTTATTTTATTCGTTCCTGATTTCATTCGTTCGTTCGTCCGTTATTTCGTTCGTTCATTCATTATTTCTTTCGTTCATTCATTATTTCGTTCGTTCGTTCATTCATTCGTTATATCGTTCGTTCGTTCGTTTGTTCATTTGTTTTTCGTTCATTTGTATTTCATTCATTCATTCGTTCGTTCGTACGATATTTCGTTCGTTCATTCATTATTTCTTTCGTTCATTCATTATTTCGTTCGTTCGTTCATTCATTCGTTATATCGTTCGTTCGTTCGTTTGTTCATTTGTTTTTCGTTCGTTTGTTCGTTCATTCGCTCCTTATTTCATTCATTCATTCGTTCGCTCGTTCGTTCTTTCGTTCATTTGTTATTTCGTTCGTTTGTTCGTTATTTCCCTCGTTTTTTCGTCTTTCGTTCGTTCTTTCGTTATTTCTTTCGTTCGTTCGTTATTTCGTTCGTTCATTTGCTCAGTCATTCTTTCGTCCATTATGTATTCCGTTCGTTCGTTATTTCGTTCCTTCGTTTGTTCGTTTGTTCCTTATTTCGTTCGTCCGGTCATTATGTCGTTCGTTCGATCATTCTTTCGTTCATTCGTTATTTCGTTCGTTCGTTCGTTATTTCGTTCGTTCGTTCGTTATTTAGTTTGTTCGTTTGGTGTATCGTTAGTTCGGTCGTTCATTCGTTCGTTATTTCGTTCGTTCCTTCATAATTTCGTTCGTTTTTTCGTTCGTTCGTCATTTCGTTCGTTCGTTCGTCATTTCGTTCGTTCGTCATTGCGTTCGTTCGTTGGTCATTTCATTCGTTCATCATTTCGTTCGTTCGTTGGTCATTTCGTTCGTTCGTTGGTCATTGCGTTCGTTCGTTGTTTCGTTATTTCGTTCGTTCGTTCGTTATTTAGTTTGTTCGTTCGGTGTATCGTTAGTTCTATCGTTCATTCGTTCGTTATTTCGTTCGTTCCTTCATAATTTCCTTCGTTTTTTCTTTCATTCGTCATTTCGTTCGTTCGTTGGTCATTTCATTCGTTCGTTGGTCATTTCGTTCGTTCGTAGGTCATTGCGTTCGTTCGTTGTTTCGTTATTTCGTGAGTTTCTTCGTTCGTTCGTTGTTTCGTTCGTTCATTATTTCGTTCGTTCGATCGTTCGTTATTTCGTTCGTTCGACCGGTCGTTATTTCGTTTGTTCGTTATTTCGTTCGATTGTTCGTTCGTTTCTTCGTTAATTCGTTCCTTCGTTCTTTCGTTCATTCGTTATTTTGTTCGATGGTTATTTCGTTCGTTCGTTATTTCATTCGTTCTTTCGTTCGTTCTCCTTTTTCGTTCATTCGTTATTTCGTTCGTGCGGTCATTATGTCGTTCGTTCGATCATTCTTTCGTTCATTCGTTATTTCGTTCGTTCGTTATTTCGTTCGTTCTTTCGTTATTTAGTTTGTTCGTTTGGTGTATCGTTAGTTCGGTCGTTCATTCGTTCGTTATTTCGTTCGATCCTTCATAATTTCGTTCGTTTTTTCGTTCGTTCGTCATTTCGTTCGTTCGTTCGTCATTTCGTTCGTTCGTCATTTCATTCGTTCGTTGGTCATTTCATTCGTTCATCATTTCGTTCGTTTGTTGGTCATTTCGTTCGTTCGTTGGTCATTGCGTACGTTCGTTGTTTCGTTATTTCGTGCGTTTGTTCGTTCGTTCGTTGTTTCGTTCGTTCATTATTTCGTTCGTTCGATCGTTCGTTATTTCGTTCGTTCGACCGGTCGTTATTTCGTTTGTTCGTTATTTCGCTCGATTGTTCGTTCTTTCGTTCATTCTTTCGTTCATTCGTTATTTCGTTCGATTATTCATTGGTTTGTTCGTTCGTTCGTTCATTCATTCATTCTTTCGTTCCTGATTTCGTTCGTTAATTCGTTCGTTCGTTATTTCGTTGGGTCGTTCGTTATGTCGTTCGTTCGTTTGTTATTTCATTCGTTCTTGATTTCATTCGTTCGTTCGTCCGTTACTTCGTTCGTTCATTCATTATTTCTTTCGTTCATTCATTATTTCCTTCGTTCGTTCATTCATTCGTTATATCGTTCGTTCGTTCGTTTGTTCATTTGTTTTTCGTTCGTTCGTTCATTCGCTCCTTATTTCAATCATTCATTCGTTCGTTCGTTCGATATTTCGTTCGTTCGTTTGTTCATTTGTTTTTCGTTCGTTCGTTCATTCGCTCCTTATTTCATTCATTCATTCGTTCGTTCGTTCGATATTTCGTTCGTTCTTTCGTTATTTCTTTCGTTCGTTCGTTATTTCGTTCGTTCATTTGCTCAGTCATTCTTTCGTCCATTGTGTATTCCGTTCTTTCGTTATTTCGTTCCTTCGTTTGTTCGTTCGTTCGTTATTTCATTCGTTCGTTATTTCGTTTGTTCGTTCGTTTTTTTCTTTCGTTCGTTCTTTATTTCTTTTGTTCTTTCATTCGTTCGTTCGTTCATTCTTTCGTTCGTTCGCCATTTCGTTCGCACCTTCATTCATTCGTTTGTGTTTTCGTTCGATCATTCGTTATTTCTATCACACTCTTGTTCGTTCCTTATTTCATTCATTCGTTCGTTCGTTCGTTCGTTCGTTCAATCTTTCGTTCGTTCCTTATATCTTTCGTTCGTTCGTTGATTATTTCGTTTGATCGATCGTTCATCCATAATTTCGTTTCTTCGTTAATTCGTTCCTTCGTTCTTTCGTTCATTCGTTATTTTGTTCGATCGTTATTTCGTTCGTTCGTTATTTCATTCGTTCTTTCGTTCGTTCTTCTTTTTCGTTCGTTCGTTATTTCATTCGTTCTTTCGTTCGTTCTTTATTTCGTTCGTTCGCTCGTTATTTCGTTCATTCGTTCGCTATTTAGTTCGTTATTTCGCTCGTTATTTCGTTCATTCGTTCGTTCTTTCGTTATTTCTTTCGTTCGTTCGTTATTTCGTTCGTTCATTTGCTCAGTCATTCTTTCGTCCATTGTGTATTCCGTTCGTTCGTTATTTCGTTCCTTCGTTTGTTCGTTCGTTATTTCGTTCGTTCGTTATTTCATTCGTTCGTTATTTCGTTTGTTCGTTCGTTTTTTCTTTCGTTCCTTCGTTATTTCGTTTATTCGTGCATTCGTTCGTTCGTTCGTTCATTCTTTCGTTCGTTCGTTCATTCATTGTAATTTCTTTCGTCCGTTCGCCCTTTCGTTCGCGCCTTTGTTCGTTCGTTTGTTTTTTCGTTCGATCATTCCTTATTTCGTTCACACTCTTGTTCGTTCCTTATTTCATTCATTCGTTCGTTGAATCTTTCGTTCGTTCACTCTTTCGTTCGTTCAATCTTTCGTTCGTTCAATCTTTCGTTCGTTCCTTATTTCTTTCGTTCGTTCGTTCCTTATTTCGTTCGTTCATTATTTCGTTCGATCGATCGTTCATCCATAATTTCGTTCGGTCGTTTCTTCGTTAATTCGTTCCTTCGTTCTTTCGTTCATTCGTTATTTTGTTCGATGGTTATATCGTTCGTTCGTTATTTCATTCGTTCTTTCGTTCGTTCTTCTTTTTCGTTCGTTCGTTATTTCGTTCGTCCGGTCATTATGTCGTTCGTTCGATCATTCTTTCGTTCATTCGTTATTTCGTTCGTTCGTTCGTTATTTCGTTATTTCGTTCGTTATTTAGTTTGTTCGTTTGGTGTATCGTTAGTTTGGTCGTTCATTCATAATTTCGTTCGTTTTTTCGTTCGTTCGTCATTTCGTTCGTTCGTCATTTCGTTCGTTCGTCATTTCGTTCGTTCGTCATTTCGTTCGTTCGTCATTTCGTTCGTTCGTTGGTCATTTCATTCGTTCATTATTTCGTTCGTTCGTTGGTCATTTCGTTCGTTCGTTGGTCATTGCATTCGTTCGTTGTTTCGTTATTTCGTGCGTTTGTTCGTTCGTTCGTTATTTCGTTCGTTCATTATTTCGTTCGTTCGCCCGGTCGTTATTTCGTTTGTTCGTTATTTCTTTCGATTGTTCGTTCTTTCGTTCATTCTTTCGTTCATACGTTATTTCGTTCGTTTATTCATTGGTTTGTTCGTTCGTTCGTTCATTCATTCATTATTTCGTTCCTGATTTCGTTCGTTAATTCGTTCGTTCGTTATTTCGTTGGGTCGTACGTAATGTCGTTCGTTCGTTTGTTATTTCATTCGTTCTTGATTTCATTCGTTTGTTCGTCCGTTATTTCGTTCGTTCATTCATTATTTCTTTCGTTCATTCATTATTTCGTTCGTTCGTTCATTCATTCGTTATATCGTTCGTTCGTTCGTTTGTTCATTTGTTTTTCGTTCGTTCGTTCGTTCATTCGCTCCTTATTTCATTCATTCATTCGTTCGTTCGTTCGATATTTCGTTCGTTCGTTCGTTATTTCGTTCGTTCATTTGCTCAGTCATTCTTTCGTCCATTGTGTATTCCGTTCGTTCGTTATTTCGTTCCTTCGTTTGTTCTTTCGTTCGTTATTTTATTCGTTCGTTATTTCGTTTGTTCGTTCGTTTTTTCTTTCGTTCGTTCGTTATTTCGTTTGTTCGTTCATTCGTTCGTTCGTTCATTCTTTCGTTCGTTCGCCATTTCGTTCGCGGCTTCGTTCATTCGTTTGTTTTTTCGTTCGATCATTGGTTATTTCTATCACACTCTTGTTCGTTCCTTATTTCATTCATTCGTTCCTTCGTTCTTTCGTTCATTCGTTATTTTGTTCGATCGTTATTTCGTTCGTTCTTTATTTCATTCGTTCTTTCGTTCGTTCTTCTTTTTCGTTCGTTCGTTATTTCATTCGTTCTTTCGTTCGTTCGTTATTTCATTCGTTCTTTCGTTCTTTCGTTCGTTCTTCTTTTTCGTTCGTTCGTTATTTCGTTTGTTCGCTCGTTATTTCGTTCATTCGTACGTACGTTCGTTCGTTATTTCGTTCGTCCGGTCATTATGTCGTTCGTTCGATCATTCTTTCGTTCATTCCTTATTTTGTTCGATCGTTATTTCGTTCGTTCGTTATTTCATTCGTTCTTTCGTTCGTTCTTCTTTTTCGTTCGCTCGTTATTTCGTTCATTCGTTCGTACGTTCGTTCGTTATTTCGTTCGTCCGGTCATTATGTCGTTCGTTCGATCATTCTTTCGTTCATTCGTTATTTCGTTCGTTATTTCGTTCGTTCCTTCATAATTTCGTTCGTTTGTTCGTTCCTTCGTCATTTCTTTCGTACGTTCGTCATTTCGTTCGTTCGTCATTTCGTTCGTTCGTCATTTCGTTCGTTCGTTGGTCATTTCATTCGTTCATCATTTCGTTCGTTCGTCGGTCATTTCGTTCGTTCGTTGTTCATTGCGTTCGTTCGTTGTTTCGTTATTTCGTGCGTTTGTTCGTTCGTTCGTTGCTTCGTTCGTTCATTATTTCGTTCGTTCGATCGTTCGTTATTTAGTTCGTTCGACCGGTCGTTATTTCGTTTGTTCGTTATTTCGTTCGATTGTTCGTTCTTTCGTTCATTCTTTCGTTCATTCGTTATTTCGTTCGTTAATTCGTTCGTTCGTTATTTCGTTGGGTCGTTCGTTATGTCGTTCGTTCGTTCGTTATTTCATTCGTTCTTGATTTGATTCGTTCGTTCGTCCGTTATTTCGTTCGTTCATTCATTATTTCTTTCGTTCATTCATTATTTCGTTCGTTCGTTCATTCATTCGTTATATCGTTCGTTCGTTCTTTCGTTTTTCGTTCGTTCGTTCATTCATTGTTTCGTTCGTTCATTCATTATTTCGTTCGTTCATTCGTTTGTTATATCGTTATTTCGTTTGTTCGTTCGTTATTTAGTTATTTCGATCGTTCTTTAGTTATTTCGTTCGTTTTTTCGTTCATTCTTTTGTCTTTCGTTCGTTATATCGTTCTTTTTCTCTTTCGGCCTCTCATTCGTTATTTCGTTTGTTCGTTCATTCATTCGTTCGTTATTTAGTTCGTTATTTCGCTCGTTATTTCGTTCATTTGTTCGTTCTTTCGTTATTTCTTTCGTTCGTTCGTGATTTCGTTCGTTCATTTGCTCAGTCATTCTTTCGTCCATTGTGTATTCCGTTCGTTCGTTATTTCGTTCCTTCGTTTGTTCGTTCGTTATTTCGTTCGTTCGTTCGTTATTTCATTCGTTCGTTATTTCGTTTGTACGTTATTTCGTTCGATTGTTCGTTCTTTCGTTCATTCTTTCGTTCATTCGTTATTTCGTTCGTTTATTCATTGGTTTGTTCGTTCGTTCGTTCATTCATTCATTATTTCGTTCCTGATTTCGTTCGTTAATTCGTTAGTTCGTTATTTCGTTGGGTCCTTCGTTATGTCGTTCGTTCGTTTGTTATTTTATTCGTTCTTGATTTCATTCGTTCGTTCGTCCGTTATTTCGTTCGTTCATTCATTATTTCTTTCGTTCATTCATTATTTCGTTCGTTCGTTCATTCATTCGTTATATCGTTCGTTCGTTCGTTTGTTCATTTGTTTTTCGTTCGTTTGTTCGTTCATTCGCTCCTTATTTCATTCATTCATTCGTTCGTTCGTTCGTTCTTTCGTTCATTTGTTATTTCGTTCGTTTGTTCGTTATTTCCCTCGTTTTTTCGTCTTTCGTTCGTTCTTTCGTTATTTCTTTCGTTCGTTCGTTATTTCGTTCGTTCATTTGCTCAGTCATTCTTTCGTCCATTATGTATTCCGTTCGTTCGTTATTTCGTTCCTTCGTTTGTTCCTTTGTTCCTTATTTCGTTCGTCCGGTCATTATGTCGTTCGTTCGATCATTCTTTCGTTCATTCGTTATTTCGTTCGTTCGTTCGTTATTTCGTTCGTTCGTTCGTTATTTAGTTTGTTCGTTTGGTGTATCGTTAGTTCGGTCGTTCATTCGTTCGTTATTTCGTTCGTTCCTTCATAATTTCGTTCGTTTTTTCGTTCGTTCGTCATTTCGTTCGTTCGTTCGTCATTTCGTTCGTTCGTCATTGCGTTCGTTCGTTGGTCATTTCATTCGTTCATCATTTCGTTCGTTCGTTGGTCATTTCGTTCGTTCTTTGGTCATTGCGTTCGTTCGTTGTTTCGTTATTTCGTTCGTTCGTTCGTTATTTAGTTTGTTCGTTCGGTGTATCGTTAGTTCGATCGTTCATTCGTTCGTTATTTCGTTCATTCCTTCATAATTTCCTTCGTTTTTTCTTTCATTCGTCATTTCGTTCGTTCGTTGGTCATTTCATTCGTTCGTTGGTCATTTCGTTCGTTCGTAGGTCATTGCGTTCGTTCGTTGTTTCGTTATTTCGTGAGTTTCTTCGTTCGTTCGTTGTTTCGTTCGTTCATTATTTCGTTCGTTCGATCGTTCGTTATTTCGTTCGTTCGACCGGTCGTTATTTCGTTTGTTCGTTATTTCGTTCGATTGTTCGTTCTTTCGTTCATTCTTTCGTTCATTCGTTATTTCGTTCGTTTATTCATTGGTTTGTTCGTTCGTTCGTTCATTCATTCATTATTTCGTTCCTGATTTCGTTCGTTAATTCGTTAGTTCGTTATTTCGTTGTGTCGTTCGTTATGTCGTTCGTTCGTTTGTTATTTTATTCGTTCCTGATTTCATTCGTTCGTTCGTCCGTTATTTCGTTCGTTCATTCATTATTTCTTTCGTTCATTCATTATTTCGTTCGTTCGTTCATTCATTCGTTATATCGTTCGTTCGTTCGTTTGTTCATTTGTTTTTCGTTCATTTGTATTTCATTCATTCATTCGTTCGTTCGTACGATATTTCGTTCGTTCATTCATTATTTCTTTCGTTCATTCATTATTTCGTTCGTTCGTTCATTCATTCGTTATATCGTTCGTTCGTTCGTTTGTTCATTTGTTTTTCGTTCGTTTGTTCGTTCATTCGCTCCTTATTTCATTCATTCATTCGTTCGTTCGTTCGTTCTTTCGTTCATTTGTTATTTCGTTCGTTTGTTCGTTATTTCCCTCGTTTTTTCGTCTTTCGTTCGTTCTTTCGTTATTTCTTTCGTTCGTTCGTTATTTCGTTCGTTCATTTGCTCAGTCATTCTTTCGTCCATTATGTATTCCGTTCGTTCGTTATTTCGTTCCTTCGTTTGTTCGTTTGTTCCTTATTTCGTTCGTCCGGTCATTATGTCGTTCGTTCGATCATTCTTTCGTTCATTCGTTATTTCGTTCGTTCGTTCGTTATTTCGTTCGTTCGTTCGTTATTTAGTTTGTTCGTTTGGTGTATCGTTAGTTCGGTCGTTCATTCGTTCGTTATTTCGTTCGTTCCTTCATAATTTCGTTCGTTTTTTCGTTCGTTCGTCATTTCGTTCGTTCGTTCGTCATTTCGTTCGTTCGTCATTGCGTTCGTTCGTTGGTCATTTCATTCGTTCATCATTTCGTTCGTTCGTTGGTCATTTCGTTCGTTCGTTGGTCATTGCGTTCGTTCGTTGTTTCGTTATTTCGTTCGTTCGTTCGTTATTTAGTTTGTTCGTTCGGTGTATCGTTAGTTCTATCGTTCATTCGTTCGTTATTTCGTTCGTTCCTTCATAATTTCCTTCGTTTTTTCTTTCATTCGTCATTTCGTTCGTTCGTTGGTCATTTCATTCGTTCGTTGGTCATTTCGTTCGTTCGTAGGTCATTGCGTTCGTTCGTTGTTTCGTTATTTCGTGAGTTTCTTCGTTCGTTCGTTGTTTCGTTCGTTCATTATTTCGTTCGTTCGATCGTTCGTTATTTCGTTCGTTCGACCGGTCGTTATTTCGTTTGTTCGTTATTTCGTTCGATTGTTCGTTCGTTTCTTCGTTAATTCGTTCCTTCGTTCTTTCGTTCATTCGTTATTTTGTTCGATGGTTATTTCGTTCGTTCGTTATTTCATTCGTTCTTTCGTTCGTTCTCCTTTTTCGTTCATTCGTTATTTCGTTCGTCCGGTCATTATGTCGTTCGTTCGATCATTCTTTCGTTCATTCGTTATTTCGTTCGTTCGTTATTTCGTTCGTTCTTTCGTTATTTAGTTTGTTCGTTTGGTGTATCGTTAGTTCGGTCGTTCATTCGTTCGTTATTTCGTTCGATCCTTCATAATTTCGTTCGTTTTTTCGTTCGTTCGTCATTTCGTTCGTTCGTTCGTCATTTCGTTCGTTCGTCATTTCATTCGTTCGTTGGTCATTTCATTCGTTCATCATTTCGTTCGTTTGTTGGTCATTTCGTTCGTTCGTTGGTCATTGCGTACGTTCGTTGTTTCGTTATTTCGTGCGTTTGTTCGTTCGTTCGTTGTTTCGTTCGTTCATTATTTCGTTCGTTCGATCGTTCGTTATTTCGTTCGTTCGACCGGTCGTTATTTCGTTTGTTCGTTATTTCGCTCGATTGTTCGTTCTTTCGTTCATTCTTTCGTTCATTCGTTATTTCGTTCGATTATTCATTGGTTTGTTCGTTCGTTCGTTCATTCATTCATTCTTTCGTTCCTGATTTCGTTCGTTAATTCGTTCGTTCGTTATTTCGTTGGGTCGTTCGTTATGTCGTTCGTTCGTTTGTTATTTCATTCGTTCTTGATTTCATTCGTTCGTTCGTCCGTTACTTCGTTCGTTCATTCATTATTTCTTTCGTTCATTCATTATTTCCTTCGTTCGTTCATTCATTCGTTATATCGTTCGTTCGTTCGTTTGTTCATTTGTTTTTCGTTCGTTCGTTCATTCGCTCCTTATTTCAATCATTCATTCGTTCGTTCGTTCGATATTTCGTTCGTTCGTTTGTTCATTTGTTTTTCGTTCGTTCGTTCATTCGCTCCTTATTTCATTCATTCATTCGTTCGTTCGTTCGATATTTCGTTCGTTCTTTCGTTATTTCTTTCGTTCGTTCGTTATTTCGTTCGTTCATTTGCTCAGTCATTCTTTCGTCCATTGTGTATTCCGTTCTTTCGTTATTTCGTTCCTTCGTTTGTTCGTTCGTTCGTTATTTCATTCGTTCGTTATTTCGTTTGTTCGTTCGTTTTTTTCTTTCGTTCGTTCTTTATTTCTTTTGTTCTTTCATTCGTTCGTTCGTTCATTCTTTCGTTCGTTCGCCATTTCGTTCGCACCTTCATTCATTCGTTTGTGTTTTCGTTCGATCATTCGTTATTTCTATCACACTCTTGTTCGTTCCTTATTTCATTCATTCGTTCGTTCGTTCGTTCGTTCGTTCAATCTTTCGTTCGTTCCTTATATCTTTCGTTCGTTCGTTGATTATTTCGTTTGATCGATCGTTCATCCATAATTTCGTTTCTTCGTTAATTCGTTCCTTCGTTCTTTCGTTCATTCGTTATTTTGTTCGATCGTTATTTCGTTCGTTCGTTATTTCATTCGTTCTTTCGTTCGTTCTTCTTTTTCGTTCGTTCGTTATTTCATTCGTTCTTTCGTTCGTTCTTTATTTCGTTCGTTCGCTCGTTATTTCGTTCATTCGTTCGCTATTTAGTTCGTTATTTCGCTCGTTATTTCGTTCATTCGTTCGTTCTTTCGTTATTTCGTTATTTCGTTCGTTATTTAGTTTGTTCGTTTGGTGTATCGTTAGTTTGGTCGTTCATTCATAATTTCGTTCGTTTTTTCGTTCGTTCGTCATTTCGTTCGTTCGTCATTTCGTTCGTTCGTCATTTCGTTCGTTCGTCATTTCGTTCGTTCGTCATTTCGTTCGTTCGTTGGTCATTTCATTCGTTCATTATTTCGTTCGTTCGTTGGTCATTTCGTTCGTTCGTTGGTCATTGCATTCGTTCGTTGTTTCGTTATTTCGTGCGTTTGTTCGTTCGTTCGTTATTTCGTTCGTTCATTATTTCGTTCGTTCGCCCGGTCGTTATTTCGTTTGTTCGTTATTTCTTTCGATTGTTCGTTCTTTCGTTCATTCTTTCGTTCATACGTTATTTCGTTCGTTTATTCATTGGTTTGTTCGTTCGTTCGTTCATTCATTCATTATTTCGTTCCTGATTTCGTTCGTTAATTCGTTCGTTCGTTATTTCGTTGGGTCGTACGTAATGTCGTTCGTTCGTTTGTTATTTCATTCGTTCTTGATTTCATTCGTTTGTTCGTCCGTTATTTCGTTCGTTCATTCATTATTTCTTTCGTTCATTCATTATTTCGTTCGTTCGTTCATTCATTCGTTATATCGTTCGTTCGTTCGTTTGTTCATTTGTTTTTCGTTCGTTCGTTCGTTCATTCGCTCCTTATTTCATTCATTCATTCGTTCGTTCGTTCGATATTTCGTTCGTTCGTTCGTTATTTCGTTCGTTCATTTGCTCAGTCATTCTTTCGTCCATTGTGTATTCCGTTCGTTCGTTATTTCGTTCCTTCGTTTGTTCGTTCGTTCGTTATTTTATTCGTTCGTTATTTCGTTTGTTCGTTCGTTTTTTCTTTCGTTCGTTCGTTATTTCGTTTGTTCGTTCATCCGTTCGTTCGTTCATTCTTTCGTTCGTTCGCCATTTCGTTCGCGGCTTCGTTCATTCGTTTGTTTTTTCGTTCGATCATTGGTTATTTCTATCACACTCTTGTTCGTTCCTTATTTCATTCATTCGTTCCTTCGTTCTTTCGTTCATTCGTTATTTTGTTCGATCGTTATTTCGTTCGTTCTTTATTTCATTCGTTCTTTCGTTCGTTCTTCTTTTTCGTTCGTTCGTTATTTCATTCGTTCTTTCGTTCGTTCGTTATTTCATTCGTTCTTTCGTTCTTTCGTTCGTTCTTCTTTTTCGTTCGTTCGTTATTTCGTTTGTTCGCTCGTTATTTCGTTCATTCGTACGTACGTTCGTTCGTTATTTCGTTCGTCCGGTCATTATGTCGTTCGTTCGATCATTCTTTCGTTCATTCCTTATTTTGTTCGATCGTTATTTCGTTCGTTCGTTATTTCATTCGTTCTTTCGTTCGTTCTTCTTTTTCGTTCGCTCGTTATTTCGTTCATTCGTTCGTACGTTCGTTCGTTATTTCGTTCGTCCGGTCATTATGTCGTTCGTTCGATCATTCTTTCGTTCATTCGTTATTTCGTTCGTTATTTCGTTCGTTCCTTCATAATTTCGTTCGTTTGTTCGTTCCTTCGTCATTTCTTTCGTACGTTCGTCATTTCGTTCGTTCGTCATTTCGTTCGTTCGTCATTTCGTTCGTTCGTTGGTCATTTCATTCGTTCATCATTTCGTTCGTTCGTCGGTCATTTCGTTCGTTCGTTGTTCATTGCGTTCGTTCGTTGTTTCGTTATTTCGTGCGTTTGTTCGTTCGTTCGTTGCTTCGTTCGTTCATTATTTCGTTCGTTCGATCGTTCGTTATTTAGTTCGTTCGACCGGTCGTTATTTCGTTTGTTCGTTATTTCGTTCGATTGTTCGTTCTTTCGTTCATTCTTTCGTTCATTCGTTATTTCGTTCGTTAATTCGTTCGTTCGTTATTTCGTTGGGTCGTTCGTTATGTCGTTCGTTCGTTCGTTATTTCATTCGTTCTTGATTTGATTCGTTTGTTCGTCCGTTATTTCGTTCGTTCATTCATTATTTCTTTCGTTCATTCATTATTTCGTTCGTTCGTTCATTCATTCGTTATATCGTTCGTTCGTTCTTTCGTTTTTCGTTCGTTCGTTCATTCATTGTTTCGTTCGTTCATTCATTATTTCGTTCGTTCATTCGTTTGTTATATCGTTATTTCGTTTGTTCGTTCGTTATTTAGTTATTTCGATCGTTCTTTAGTTATTTCGTTCGTTTTTTCGTTCATTCTTTTGTCTTTCGTTCGTTATATCGTTCTTTTTCTCTTTCGGCCTCTCATTCGTTATTTCGTTTGTTCGTTCATTCATTCGTTCGTTATTTAGTTCGTTATTTCGCTCGTTATTTCGTTCATTTGTTCGTTCTTTCGTTATTTCTTTCGTTCGTTCGTGATTTCGTTCGTTCATTTGCTCAGTCATTCTTTCGTCCATTGTGTATTCCGTTCGTTCGTTATTTCGTTCCTTCGTTTGTTCGTTCGTTATTTCGTTCGTTCGTTCGTTATTTCATTCGTTCGTTATTTCGTTTGTACGTTATTTCGTTCGATTGTTCGTTCTTTCGTTCATTCTTTCGTTCATTCGTTATTTCGTTCGTTTATTCATTGGTTTGTTCGTTCGTTCGTTCATTCATTCATTATTTCGTTCCTGATTTCGTTCGTTAATTCGTTAGTTCGTTATTTCGTTGGGTCGTTCGTTATGTCGTTCGTTCGTTTGTTATTTTATTCGTTCTTGATTTCATTCGTTCGTTCGTCCGTTATTTCGTTCGTTCATTCATTATTTCTTTCGTTCATTCATTATTTCGTTCGTTCGTTCATTCATTCGTTATATCGTTCGTTCGTTCGTTTGTTCATTTGTTTTTCGTTCGTTTGTTCGTTCATTCGCTCCTTATTTCATTCATTCATTCGTTCGTTCGTTCGTTCTTTCGTTCATTTGTTATTTCCTTCGTTTGTTCGTTATTTCCCTCGTTTTTTCGTCTTTCGTTCGTTCTTTCGTTATATCTTTCGTTCGTTCGTTATTTCGTTCGTTCATTTGCTCAGTCATTCTTTCGTCCATTATGTATTCCGTTCGTTCCTTCGTTTGTTCGTTTGTTCGTTATTTCGTTCGTCCTGTCATTATGTCGTTCGTTCGATCATTCTTTCGTTCATTCGTTATTTCGTTCGTTCGTTCGTTATTTCGTTCGTTCGTTCGTTATTTAGTTTGTTCGTTTGGTGTATCGTTAGTTCGGTCGTTCATTCGTTCGTTATTTCGTTCGTTCCTTCATAATTTCGTTCGTTCGTCATTTCGTTCGTTCGTTCCTTATTTCATTCATTCGTTCGTTCGTTCCTTATTTCTTTCGTTCGTTCGTTCCTTATTTCTTTCGTTCATTATTTCGTTTGATCGATCGTTCATCCATAATTTCGTTCGTTCGTTTCTTCGTTAATTCGTTCCTTCGTTCTTTCGTTCATTCGTTATTTTGTTCGATGGTTATTTCGTTCGTTCTTTCGTTCGTTCTTTTTCGTTTGTTCGTTATTTCGTTCGTCCGGTCATTATGTCGTTCGTTCGATCATTCTTTCGTTCATTCGTTATTTCGTTCGTTCTTTCGTTATTTCGTTCGTTCGTTCGTTATTTAGTTTGTTCGTTTGGTGTATCGTTAGTTCGGTCGTTCATTCGTTCGTTATTTCGTTCGTTCGTCATTTCGTTCGTTCGTTCGTCATTTCGTTCGTTCGTTTGTCATTTCGTTCGTTCGTCATTTCGTTCGTTCGTCATTTCGTTCGTTCGTCATTTCGTTCGTTCGTTGGTCATTTCATTCGTTCATCATTTCGTTCGTTCGTTGGTCATTTCGTTCGTTCGTTGGTCATTGCGTTCGTTCGTTGTTTCGTTATTTCGTTCGTTCGTTCGTTATTTAGTTTGCTCGTTCGGTGTATCGTTAGTTCGATCGTTCATTCGTTCGTTATTTCGTTCGTTCCTTTATAATTTCCTTCGTTTTTTCTTTCATTCGTCATTTCGTTCGTTCGTTGGTCATTTCATTCGTTCATCATTTCGTTCGTTCGTTGGTCATTTCGTTCGTTCGTAGGTCATTGCGTTCGTTCGTTGTCTCGTTATTTCGTGCGTTTGTTCGTTCGTTCGTTGTCTCGTTCGTTCATTATTTCGTTCGTTCGATCGTTCGTTATTTCGTTCGTTCGACCGGTCGTTATTTCGTTTGTTCGTTATTTCGTTCGATTGTTCGTTCTTTCGTTCATTCTTTCGTTCATTCGTTATTTCGTTCGTTTATTCATTGGTTTGTTCGTTCGTTCGTTCATTCATTCATTATTTCGTTCCTGATTTCGTTCGTTAATTCGTTAGTTCGTTATTTCGTTGGGTCGTTCGTTATGTCGTTCGTTCGTTTGTTATTTTATTCGTTCTTGATTTCATTCGTTCGTTCGTCCGTTATTTCGTTCGTTCATTCATTATTTCTTTCGTTCATTCATTATTTCGTTCGTTCGTTCATTCATTCGTTATATCGTTCGTTCGTTCGTTTGTTCATTTGTTTTTCGTTCGTTTGTTCGTTCATTCGCTCCTTATTTCATTCATTCATTCGTTCGTTCGTTCGTTCTTTCGTTCATTTGTTATTTCGTTCGTTTGTTCGTTATTTCCCTCGTTTTTTCGTCTTTCGTTCGTTCTTTCGTTATTTCTTTCGTTCGTTCGTTATTTCGTTCGTTCATTTGCTCAGTCATTCTTTCGTCCATTATGTATTCCGTTCGTTCGTTATTTCGTTCCTTCGTTTGTTCCTTTGTTCCTTATTTCGTTCGTCCGGTCATTATGTCGTTCGTTCGATCATTCTTTCGTTCATTCGTTATTTCGTTCGTTCGTTCGTTATTTCGTTCGTTCGTTCGTTATTTAGTTTGTTCGTTTGGTGTATCGTTAGTTCGGTCGTTCATTCGTTCGTTATTTCGTTCGTTCCTTCATAATTTCGTTCGTTTTTTCGTTCGTTCGTCATTTCGTTCGTTCGTTCGTCATTTCGTTCGTTCGTCATTGCGTTCGTTCGTTGGTCATTTCATTCGTTCATCATTTCGTTCGTTCGTTGGTCATTTCGTTCGTTCTTTGGTCATTGCGTTCGTTCGTTGTTTCGTTATTTCGTTCGTTCGTTCGTTATTTAGTTTGTTCGTTCGGTGTATCGTTAGTTCGATCGTTCATTCGTTCGTTATTTCGTTCGTTCCTTCATAATTTCCTTCGTTTTTTCTTTCATTCGTCATTTCGTTCGTTCGTTGGTCATTTCATTCGTTCGTTGGTCATTTCGTTCGTTCGTAGGTCATTGCGTTCGTTCGTTGTTTCGTTATTTCGTGAGTTTCTTCGTTCGTTCGTTGTTTCGTTCGTTCATTATTTCGTTCGTTCGATCGTTCGTTATTTCGTTCGTTCGACCGGTCGTTATTTCGTTTGTTCGTTATTTCGTTCGATTGTTCGTTCTTTCGTTCATTCTTTCGTTCATTCGTTATTTCGTTCGTTTATTCATTGGTTTGTTCGTTCGTTCGTTCATTCATTCATTATTTCGTTCCTGATTTCGTTCGTTAATTCGTTAGTTCGTTATTTCGTTGTGTCGTTCGTTATGTCGTTCGTTCGTTTGTTATTTTATTCGTTCCTGATTTCATTCGTTCGTTCGTCCGTTATTTCGTTCGTTCATTCATTATTTCTTTCGTTCATTCATTATTTCGTTCGTTCGTTCATTCATTCGTTATATCGTTCGTTCGTTCGTTTGTTCATTTGTTTTTCGTTCATTTGTATTTCATTCATTCATTCGTTCGTTCGTACGATATTTCGTTCGTTCATTCATTATTTCTTTCGTTCATTCATTATTTCGTTCGTTCGTTCATTCATTCGTTATATCGTTCGTTCGTTCGTTTGTTCATTTGTTTTTCGTTCGTTTGTTCGTTCATTCGCTCCTTATTTCATTCATTCATTCGTTCGTTCGTTCGTTCTTTCGTTCATTTGTTATTTCGTTCGTTTGTTCGTTATTTCCCTCGTTTTTTCGTCTTTCGTTCGTTCTTTCGTTATTTCTTTCGTTCGTTCGTTATTTCGTTCGTTCATTTGCTCAGTCATTCTTTCGTCCATTATGTATTCCGTTCGTTCGTTATTTCGTTCCTTCGTTTGTTCGTTTGTTCCTTATTTCGTTCGTCCGGTCATTATGTCGTTCGTTCGATCATTCTTTCGTTCATTCGTTATTTCGTTCGTTCGTTCGTTATTTCGTTCGTTCGTTCGTTATTTAGTTTGTTCGTTTGGTGTATCGTTAGTTCGGTCGTTCATTCGTTCGTTATTTCGTTCGTTCCTTCATAATTTCGTTCGTTTTTTCGTTCGTTCGTCATTTCGTTCGTTCGTTCGTCATTTCGTTCGTTCGTCATTGCGTTCGTTCGTTGGTCATTTCATTCGTTCATCATTTCGTTCGTTCGTTGGTCATTTCGTTCGTTCGTTGGTCATTGCGTTCGTTCGTTGTTTCGTTATTTCGTTCGTTCGTTCGTTATTTAGTTTGTTCGTTCGGTGTATCGTTAGTTCTATCGTTCATTCGTTCGTTATTTCGTTCGTTCCTTCATAATTTCCTTCGTTTTTTCTTTCATTCGTCATTTCGTTCGTTCGTTGGTCATTTCATTCGTTCGTTGGTCATTTCGTTCGTTCGTAGGTCATTGCGTTCGTTCGTTGTTTCGTTATTTCGTGAGTTTCTTCGTTCGTTCGTTGTTTCGTTCGTTCATTATTTCGTTCGTTCGATCGTTCGTTATTTCGTTCGTTCGACCGGTCGTTATTTCGTTTGTTCGTTATTTCGTTCGATTGTTCGTTCGTTTCTTCGTTAATTCGTTCCTTCGTTCTTTCGTTCATTCGTTATTTTGTTCGATGGTTATTTCGTTCGTTCGTTATTTCATTCGTTCTTTCGTTCGTTCTCCTTTTTCGTTCATTCGTTATTTCGTTCGTGCGGTCATTATGTCGTTCGTTCGATCATTCTTTCGTTCATTCGTTATTTCGTTCGTTCGTTATTTCGTTCGTTCTTTCGTTATTTAGTTTGTTCGTTTGGTGTATCGTTAGTTCGGTCGTTCATTCGTTCGTTATTTCGTTCGATCCTTCATAATTTCGTTCGTTTTTTCGTTCGTTCGTCATTTCGTTCGTTCGTTCGTCATTTCGTTCGTTCGTCATTTCATTCGTTCGTTGGTCATTTCATTCGTTCATCATTTCGTTCGTTTGTTGGTCATTTCGTTCGTTCGTTGGTCATTGCGTACGTTCGTTGTTTCGTTATTTCGTGCGTTTGTTCGTTCGTTCGTTGTTTCGTTCGTTCATTATTTCGTTCGTTCGATCGTTCGTTATTTCGTTCGTTCGACCGGTCGTTATTTCGTTTGTTCGTTATTTCGCTCGATTGTTCGTTCTTTCGTTCATTCTTTCGTTCATTCGTTATTTCGTTCGATTATTCATTGGTTTGTTCGTTCGTTCGTTCATTCATTCATTCTTTCGTTCCTGATTTCGTTCGTTAATTCGTTCGTTCGTTATTTCGTTGGGTCGTTCGTTATGTCGTTCGTTCGTTTGTTATTTCATTCGTTCTTGATTTCATTCGTTCGTTCGTCCGTTACTTCGTTCGTTCATTCATTATTTCTTTCGTTCATTCATTATTTCCTTCGTTCGTTCATTCATTCGTTATATCGTTCGTTCGTTCGTTTGTTCATTTGTTTTTCGTTCGTTCGTTCATTCGCTCCTTATTTCAATCATTCATTCGTTCGTTCGTTCGATATTTCGTTCGTTCGTTTGTTCATTTGTTTTTCGTTCGTTCGTTCATTCGCTCCTTATTTCATTCATTCATTCGTTCGTTCGTTCGATATTTCGTTCGTTCTTTCGTTATTTCTTTCGTTCGTTCGTTATTTCGTTCGTTCATTTGCTCAGTCATTCTTTCGTCCATTGTGTATTCCGTTCTTTCGTTATTTCGTTCCTTCGTTTGTTCGTTCGTTCGTTATTTCATTCGTTCGTTATTTCGTTTGTTCGTTCGTTTTTTTCTTTCGTTCGTTCTTTATTTCTTTTGTTCTTTCATTCGTTCGTTCGTTCATTCTTTCGTTCGTTCGCCATTTCGTTCGCACCTTCATTCATTCGTTTGTGTTTTCGTTCGATCATTCGTTATTTCTATCACACTCTTGTTCGTTCCTTATTTCATTCATTCGTTCGTTCGTTCGTTCGTTCGTTCAATCTTTCGTTCGTTCCTTATATCTTTCGTTCGTTCGTTGATTATTTCGTTTGATCGATCGTTCATCCATAATTTCGTTTCTTCGTTAATTCGTTCCTTCGTTCTTTCGTTCATTCGTTATTTTGTTCGATCGTTATTTCGTTCGTTCGTTATTTCATTCGTTCTTTCGTTCGTTCTTCTTTTTCGTTCGTTCGTTATTTCATTCGTTCTTTCGTTCGTTCTTTATTTCGTTCGTTCGCTCGTTATTTCGTTCATTCGTTCGCTATTTAGTTCGTTATTTCGCTCGTTATTTCGTTCATTCGTTCGTTCTTTCGTTATTTCTTTCGTTCGTTCGTTATTTCGTTCGTTCATTTGCTCAGTCATTCTTTCGTCCATTGTGTATTCCGTTCGTTCGTTATTTCGTTCCTTCGTTTGTTCGTTCGTTATTTCGTTCGTTCGTTATTTCATTCGTTCGTTATTTCGTTTGTTCGTTCGTTTTTTCTTTCGTTCCTTCGTTATTTCGTTTATTCGTGCATTCGTTCGTTCGTTCGTTCATTCTTTCGTTCGTTCGTTCATTCATTGTAATTTCTTTCGTCCGTTCGCCCTTTCGTTCGCGCCTTTGTTCGTTCGTTTGTTTTTTCGTTCGATCATTCCTTATTTCGTTCACACTCTTGTTCGTTCCTTATTTCATTCATTCGTTCGTTGAATCTTTCGTTCGTTCACTCTTTCGTTCGTTCAATCTTTCGTTCGTTCAATCTTTCGTTCGTTCCTTATTTCTTTCGTTCGTTCGTTCCTTATTTCGTTCGTTCATTATTTCGTTCGATCGATCGTTCATCCATAATTTCGTTCGGTCGTTTCTTCGTTAATTCGTTCCTTCGTTCTTTCGTTCATTCGTTATTTTGTTCGATGGTTATATCGTTCGTTCGTTATTTCATTCGTTCTTTCGTTCGTTCTTCTTTTTCGTTCGTTCGTTATTTCGTTCGTCCGGTCATTATGTCGTTCGTTCGATCATTCTTTCGTTCATTCGTTATTTCGTTCGTTCGTTCGTTATTTCGTTATTTCGTTCGTTATTTAGTTTGTTCGTTTGGTGTATCGTTAGTTTGGTCGTTCATTCATAATTTCGTTCGTTTTTTCGTTCGTTCGTCATTTCGTTCGTTCGTCATTTCGTTCGTTCGTCATTTCGTTCGTTCGTCATTTCGTTCGTTCGTCATTTCGTTCGTTCGTTGGTCATTTCATTCGTTCATTATTTCGTTCGTTCGTTGGTCATTTCGTTCGTTCGTTGGTCATTGCATTCGTTCGTTGTTTCGTTATTTCGTGCGTTTGTTCGTTCGTTCGTTATTTCGTTCGTTCATTATTTCGTTCGTTCGCCCGGTCGTTATTTCGTTTGTTCGTTATTTCTTTCGATTGTTCGTTCTTTCGTTCATTCTTTCGTTCATACGTTATTTCGTTCGTTTATTCATTGGTTTGTTCGTTCGTTCGTTCATTCATTCATTATTTCGTTCCTGATTTCGTTCGTTAATTCGTTCGTTCGTTATTTCGTTGGGTCGTACGTAATGTCGTTCGTTCGTTTGTTATTTCATTCGTTCTTGATTTCATTCGTTTGTTCGTCCGTTATTTCGTTCGTTCATTCATTATTTCTTTCGTTCATTCATTATTTCGTTCGTTCGTTCATTCATTCGTTATATCGTTCGTTCGTTCGTTTGTTCATTTGTTTTTCGTTCGTTCGTTCGTTCATTCGCTCCTTATTTCATTCATTCATTCGTTCGTTCGTTCGATATTTCGTTCGTTCGTTCGTTATTTCGTTCGTTCATTTGCTCAGTCATTCTTTCGTCCATTGTGTATTCCGTTCGTTCGTTATTTCGTTCCTTCGTTTGTTCGTTCGTTCGTTATTTTATTCGTTCGTTATTTCGTTTGTTCGTTCGTTTTTTCTTTCGTTCGTTCGTTATTTCGTTTGTTCGTTCATTCGTTCGTTCGTTCATTCTTTCGTTCGTTCGCCATTTCGTTCGCGGCTTCGTTCATTCGTTTGTTTTTTCGTTCGATCATTGGTTATTTCTATCACACTCTTGTTCGTTCCTTATTTCATTCATTCGTTCCTTCGTTCTTTCGTTCATTCGTTATTTTGTTCGATCGTTATTTCGTTCGTTCTTTATTTCATTCGTTCTTTCGTTCGTTCTTCTTTTTCGTTCGTTCGTTATTTCATTCGTTCTTTCGTTCGTTCGTTATTTCATTCGTTCTTTCGTTCTTTCGTTCGTTCTTCTTTTTCGTTCGTTCGTTATTTCGTTTGTTCGCTCGTTATTTCGTTCATTCGTACGTACGTTCGTTCGTTATTTCGTTCGTCCGGTCATTATGTCGTTCGTTCGATCATTCTTTCGTTCATTCCTTATTTTGTTCGATCGTTATTTCGTTCGTTCGTTATTTCATTCGTTCTTTCGTTCGTTCTTCTTTTTCGTTCGCTCGTTATTTCGTTCATTCGTTCGTACGTTCGTTCGTTATTTCGTTCGTCCGGTCATTATGTCGTTCGTTCGATCATTCTTTCGTTCATTCGTTATTTCGTTCGTTATTTCGTTCGTTCCTTCATAATTTCGTTCGTTTGTTCGTTCCTTCGTCATTTCTTTCGTACGTTCGTCATTTCGTTCGTTCGTCATTTCGTTCGTTCGTCATTTCGTTCGTTCGTTGGTCATTTCATTCGTTCATCATTTCGTTCGTTCGTCGGTCATTTCGTTCGTTCGTTGTTCATTGCGTTCGTTCGTTGTTTCGTTATTTCGTGCGTTTGTTCGTTCGTTCGTTGCTTCGTTCGTTCATTATTTCGTTCGTTCGATCGTTCGTTATTTAGTTCGTTCGACCGGTCGTTATTTCGTTTGTTCGTTATTTCGTTCGATTGTTCGTTCTTTCGTTCATTCTTTCGTTCATTCGTTATTTCGTTCGTTAATTCGTTCGTTCGTTATTTCGTTGGGTCGTTCGTTATGTCGTTCGTTCGTTCGTTATTTCATTCGTTCTTGATTTGATTCGTTCGTTCGTCCGTTATTTCGTTCGTTCATTCATTATTTCTTTCGTTCATTCATTATTTCGTTCGTTCGTTCATTCATTCGTTATATCGTTCGTTCGTTCTTTCGTTTTTCGTTCGTTCGTTCATTCATTGTTTCGTTCGTTCATTCATTATTTCGTTCGTTCATTCGTTTGTTATATCGTTATTTCGTTTGTTCGTTCGTTATTTAGTTATTTCGATCGTTCTTTAGTTATTTCGTTCGTTTTTTCGTTCATTCTTTTGTCTTTCGTTCGTTATATCGTTCTTTTTCTCTTTCGGCCTCTCATTCGTTATTTCGTTTGTTCGTTCATTCATTCGTTCGTTATTTAGTTCGTTATTTCGCTCGTTATTTCGTTCATTTGTTCGTTCTTTCGTTATTTCTTTCGTTCGTTCGTGATTTCGTTCGTTCATTTGCTCAGTCATTCTTTCGTCCATTGTGTATTCCGTTCGTTCGTTATTTCGTTCCTTCGTTTGTTCGTTCGTTATTTCGTTCGTTCGTTCGTTATTTCATTCGTTCGTTATTTCGTTTGTACGTTATTTCGTTCGATTGTTCGTTCTTTCGTTCATTCTTTCGTTCATTCGTTATTTCGTTCGTTTATTCATTGGTTTGTTCGTTCGTTCGTTCATTCATTCATTATTTCGTTCCTGATTTCGTTCGTTAATTCGTTAGTTCGTTATTTCGTTGGGTCGTTCGTTATGTCGTTCGTTCGTTTGTTATTTTATTCGTTCTTGATTTCATTCGTTCGTTCGTCCGTTATTTCGTTCGTTCATTCATTATTTCTTTCGTTCATTCATTATTTCGTTCGTTCGTTCATTCATTCGTTATATCGTTCGTTCGTTCGTTTGTTCATTTGTTTTTCGTTCGTTTGTTCGTTCATTCGCTCCTTATTTCATTCATTCATTCGTTCGTTCGTTCGTTCTTTCGTTCATTTGTTATTTCCTTCGTTTGTTCGTTATTTCCCTCGTTTTTTCGTCTTTCGTTCGTTCTTTCGTTATATCTTTCGTTCGTTCGTTATTTCGTTCGTTCATTTGCTCAGTCATTCTTTCGTCCATTATGTATTCCGTTCGTTCCTTCGTTTGTTCGTTTGTTCGTTATTTCGTTCGTCCTGTCATTATGTCGTTCGTTCGATCATTCTTTCGTTCATTCGTTATTTCGTTCGTTCGTTCGTTATTTCGTTCGTTCGTTCGTTATTTAGTTTGTTCGTTTGGTGTATCGTTAGTTCGGTCGTTCATTCGTTCGTTATTTCGTTCGTTCCTTCATAATTTCGTTCGTTCGTCATTTCGTTCGTTCGTTCCTTATTTCATTCATTCGTTCGTTCGTTCCTTATTTCTTTCGTTCGTTCGTTCCTTATTTCTTTCGTTCATTATTTCGTTTGATCGATCGTTCATCCATAATTTCGTTCGTTCGTTTCTTCGTTAATTCGTTCCTTCGTTCTTTCGTTCATTCGTTATTTTGTTCGATGGTTATTTCGTTCGTTCTTTCGTTCGTTCTTTTTCGTTTGTTCGTTATTTCGTTCGTCCGGTCATTATGTCGTTCGTTCGATCATTCTTTCGTTCATTCGTTATTTCGTTCGTTCTTTCGTTATTTCGTTCGTTCGTTCGTTATTTAGTTTGTTCGTTTGGTGTATCGTTAGTTCGGTCGTTCATTCGTTCGTTATTTCGTTCGTTCGTCATTTCGTTCGTTCGTTCGTCATTTCGTTCGTTCGTTTGTCATTTCGTTCGTTCGTCATTTCGTTCGTTCGTCATTTCGTTCGTTCGTCATTTCGTTCGTTCGTTGGTCATTTCATTCGTTCATCATTTCGTTCGTTCGTTGGTCATTTCGTTCGTTCGTTGGTCATTGCGTTCGTTCGTTGTTTCGTTATTTCGTTCGTTCGTTCGTTATTTAGTTTGCTCGTTCGGTGTATCGTTAGTTCGATCGTTCATTCGTTCGTTATTTCGTTCGTTCCTTTATAATTTCCTTCGTTTTTTCTTTCATTCGTCATTTCGTTCGTTCGTTGGTCATTTCATTCGTTCATCATTTCGTTCGTTCGTTGGTCATTTCGTTCGTTCGTAGGTCATTGCGTTCGTTCGTTGTCTCGTTATTTCGTGCGTTTGTTCGTTCGTTCGTTGTCTCCTTCGTTCATTATTTCGTTCGTTCGATCGTTCGTTATTTCGTTCGTTCGACCGGTCGTTATTTCGTTTGTTCGTTATTTCGTTCGATTGTTCGTTCTTTCGTTCATTCTTTCGTTCATTCGTTATTTCGTTCGTTTATTCATTGGTTTGTTCGTTCGTTCGTTCATTCATTCATTATTTCGTTCCTGATTTCGTTCGTTAATTCGTTAGTTCGTTATTTCGTTGGGTCGTTCGTTATGTCGTTCGTTCGTTTGTTATTTTATTCGTTCTTGATTTCATTCGTTCGTTCGTCCGTTATTTCGTTCGTTCATTCATTATTTCTTTCGTTCATTCATTATTTCGTTCGTTCGTTCATTCATTCGTTATATCGTTCGTTCGTTCGTTTGTTCATTTGTTTTTCGTTCGTTTGTTCGTTCATTCGCTCCTTATTTCATTCATTCATTCGTTCGTTCGTTCGTTCTTTCGTTCATTTGTTATTTCGTTCGTTTGTTCGTTATTTCCCTCGTTTTTTCGTCTTTCGTTCGTTCTTTCGTTATTTCTTTCGTTCGTTCGTTATTTCGTTCGTTCATTTGCTCAGTCATTCTTTCGTCCATTATGTATTCCGTTCGTTCGTTATTTCGTTCCTTCGTTTGTTCCTTTGTTCCTTATTTCGTTCGTCCGGTCATTATGTCGTTCGTTCGATCATTCTTTCGTTCATTCGTTATTTCGTTCGTTCGTTCGTTATTTCGTTCGTTCGTTCGTTATTTAGTTTGTTCGTTTGGTGTATCGTTAGTTCGGTCGTTCATTCGTTCGTTATTTCGTTCGTTCCTTCATAATTTCGTTCGTTTTTTCGTTCGTTCGTCATTTCGTTCGTTCGTTCGTCATTTCGTTCGTTCGTCATTGCGTTCGTTCGTTGGTCATTTCATTCGTTCATCATTTCGTTCGTTCGTTGGTCATTTCGTTCGTTCTTTGGTCATTGCGTTCGTTCGTTGTTTCGTTATTTCGTTCGTTCGTTCGTTATTTAGTTTGTTCGTTCGGTGTATCGTTAGTTCGATCGTTCATTCGTTCGTTATTTCGTTCGTTCCTTCATAATTTCCTTCGTTTTTTCTTTCATTCGTCATTTCGTTCGTTCGTTGGTCATTTCATTCGTTCGTTGGTCATTTCGTTCGTTCGTAGGTCATTGCGTTCGTTCGTTGTTTCGTTATTTCGTGAGTTTCTTCGTTCGTTCGTTGTTTCGTTCGTTCATTATTTCGTTCGTTCGATCGTTCGTTATTTCGTTCGTTCGACCGGTCGTTATTTCGTTTGTTCGTTATTTCGTTCGATTGTTCGTTCTTTCGTTCATTCTTTCGTTCATTCGTTATTTCGTTCGTTTATTCATTGGTTTGTTCGTTCGTTCGTTCATTCATTCATTATTTCGTTCCTGATTTCGTTCGTTAATTCGTTAGTTCGTTATTTCGTTGTGTCGTTCGTTATGTCGTTCGTTCGTTTGTTATTTTATTCGTTCCTGATTTCATTCGTTCGTTCGTCCGTTATTTCGTTCGTTCATTCATTATTTCTTTCGTTCATTCATTATTTCGTTCGTTCGTTCATTCATTCGTTATATCGTTCGTTCGTTCGTTTGTTCATTTGTTTTTCGTTCATTTGTATTTCATTCATTCATTCGTTCGTTCGTACGATATTTCGTTCGTTCATTCATTATTTCTTTCGTTCATTCATTATTTCGTTCGTTCGTTCATTCATTCGTTATATCGTTCGTTCGTTCGTTTGTTCATTTGTTTTTCGTTCGTTTGTTCGTTCATTCGCTCCTTATTTCATTCATTCATTCGTTCGTTCGTTCGTTCTTTCGTTCATTTGTTATTTCGTTCGTTTGTTCGTTATTTCCCTCGTTTTTTCGTCTTTCGTTCGTTCTTTCGTTATTTCTTTCGTTCGTTCGTTATTTCGTTCGTTCATTTGCTCAGTCATTCTTTCGTCCATTATGTATTCCGTTCGTTCGTTATTTCGTTCCTTCGTTTGTTCGTTTGTTCCTTATTTCGTTCGTCCGGTCATTATGTCGTTCGTTCGATCATTCTTTCGTTCATTCGTTATTTCGTTCGTTCGTTCGTTATTTCGTTCGTTCGTTCGTTATTTAGTTTGTTCGTTTGGTGTATCGTTAGTTCGGTCGTTCATTCGTTCGTTATTTCGTTCGTTCCTTCATAATTTCGTTCGTTTTTTCGTTCGTTCGTCATTTCGTTCGTTCGTTCGTCATTTCGTTCGTTCGTCATTGCGTTCGTTCGTTGGTCATTTCATTCGTTCATCATTTCGTTCGTTCGTTGGTCATTTCGTTCGTTCGTTGGTCATTGCGTTCGTTCGTTGTTTCGTTATTTCGTTCGTTCGTTCGTTATTTAGTTTGTTCGTTCGGTGTATCGTTAGTTCTATCGTTCATTCGTTCGTTATTTCGTTCGTTCCTTCATAATTTCCTTCGTTTTTTCTTTCATTCGTCATTTCGTTCGTTCGTTGGTCATTTCATTCGTTCGTTGGTCATTTCGTTCGTTCGTAGGTCATTGCGTTCGTTCGTTGTTTCGTTATTTCGTGAGTTTCTTCGTTCGTTCGTTGTTTCGTTCGTTCATTATTTCGTTCGTTCGATCGTTCGTTATTTCGTTCGTTCGACCGGTCGTTATTTCGTTTGTTCGTTATTTCGTTCGATTGTTCGTTCTTTCGTTCATTCTTTCGTTCATTCGTTATTTCGTTCGTTTATTCATTGGTTTGTTCGTTCGTTCGTTCATTCATTCATTATTTCGTTCCTGATTTCGTTCGTTAATTCGTTAGTTCGTTATTTCGTTGTGTCGTTCGTTATGTCGTTCGTTCGTTTGTTATTTTATTCGTTCTTGATTTCATTCGTTCGTTCGTCCGTTATTTCGTTCGTTCATTCATTATTTCTTTCGTTCATTCATTATTTCGTTCGTTCGTTCATTCATTCGTTATATCGTTCGTTCGTTCGTTTGTTCATTTGTTTTTCGTTCGTTCGTTCGTTCATTCGCTCCTTATTTCATTCATTCATTCGTTCGTTCGTTCGATATTTCGTTCGTTCGTTCGTTATTTCGTTCGTTCATTTGCTCAGTCATTCTTTCGTCCATTGTGTATTCCGTTCGTTCGTTATTTCGCTCCTTCGTTTGTTCGTTCGTTCGTTATTTTATTCGTTCGTTATTTCGTTTGTTCGTTCGTTTTTTCTTTCGTTCGTTCGCCATTTCGTTCGCGCCTTCGTTCATTCGTTTGTTTTTTCGTTCGATCATTGGTTATTTCTATCACACTCTTGTTCGTTCCTTATTTCATTCATTCGTTCCTTCGTTCTTTCGTTCATTCGTTATTTTGTTCGATCGTTATTTCGTTCGTTCGTTATTTCATTCGTTCTTTCGTTCGTTCTTCTTTTTCGTTCGTTCGTTATTTCATTCGTTCTTTCGTTCGTTCGTTATTTCATTCGTTCTTTCGTTCTTTCGTTCGTTCTTCTTTTTCGTTCGTTCGTTATTTCGTTCGTTCGCTCGTTATTTCGTTCATTCGTACGTACGTTCGTTCGTTATTTCGTTCGTCCGGTCATTATGTCGTTCGTTCGATCATTCTTTCGTTCATTCCTTATTTTGTTCGATCGTTATTTCGTTCGTTCGTTATTTCATTCGTTCTTTCGTTCGTTCTTCTTTTTCGTTCGCTCGTTATTTCGTTCATTCGTTCGTACGTTCGTTCGTTATTTCGTTCGTCCGGTCATTATGTCGTTCGTTCGATCATTCTTTCGTTCATTCGTTATTTCGTTCGTTATTTCGTTCGTTCCTTCATAATTTCGTTCGTTTGTTCGTTCCTTCGTCATTTCTTTCGTACGTTCGTCATTTCGTTCGTTCGTCATTTCGTTCGTTCGTCATTTCGTTCGTTCGTTGGTCATTTCATTCGTTCATCATTTCGTTCGTTCGTTGCTTCGTTCGTTCATTATTTCTTTCGTTCGATCGTTCGTTATTTAGTTCGTTCGACCGGTCGTTATTTCGTTTGTTCGTTATTTCGTTCGATTGTTCGTTCTTTCGTTCATTCTTTCGTTCATTCGTTATTTCGTTCGTTAATTCGTTCGTTCGTTATTTCGTTGGGTCGTTCGTTATGTCGTTCGTTCGTTCGTTATTTCATTCGTTCTTGATTTGATTCGTTCGTTCGTCCGTTATTTCGTTCGTTCATTCATTATTTCTTTCGTTCATTCATTATTTCGTTCGTTCGTTCATTCATTCGTTATATCGTTCGTTCGTTCTTTCGTTTTTCGTTCGTTCGTTCATTCATTGTTTCGTTCGTTCATTCATTATTTCGTTCGTTCATTCGTTTGTTATATCGTTATTTCGTTTGTTCGTTCGTTATTTAGTTATTTCGATCGTTCTTTAGTTATTTCGTTCGTTTTTTCGTTCATTTGTTATTTCGTTCGTTTGTTCGTTATTTCCCTCGTTTTTTCGTCTTTCGTTCGTTCTTTCGTTATTTCTTTCGTTCGTTCGTTATTTCGTTCGTTCATTTGCTCAGTCATTCTTTCGTCCATTATGTATTCCGTTCGTTCGTTATTTCGTTCCTTCGTTTGTTCGTTTGTTCGTTATTTCGTTCGTCCGGTTATTATGTCGTTCGTTCGATCATTCTTTCGTTCATTCGTTATTTCGTTCGTTCGTTCGTTATTTCGTTCGTTCGTTCGTTATTTAGTTTGTTCGTTTGGTGTATCGTTAGTTCGGTCGTTCATTCGTTCGTTATTTCGGTCGTCCCTTCATAATTTCGTTCGTTCGTCATTTCGTTCGTTCGTTCGTCATTTCGTTCGTTCGTTCGTCATTGCGTTCGTTCGTTGGTCATTTCATTCGTTCATCATTTCGTTCGTTCGTTGGTCATTTCGTTCGTTCGTTGGTCATTGCGTTCGTTCGTTGTTTCGTTATTTCGTTCGTTTCTTCGTTCGTTTCTTCGTTCGTTCGTTGTTTCGTTCGTTCATTATTTCGTTCGTTCCATCGTTCGTTATTTCGTTCGTTCGACCGGTCGTTATTTCGTTTGTTCGTTATTTCGTTCGATTGTTCGTTCTTTCTTTCATTCTTTCGTTCATTCGTTATTTCGTTCGTTTATTCATTGGTTTGTTCGTTCGTTCGTTCATTCATTCATTATTTTGTTCCTGATTTCGTTCGTTAATTCGTTAGTTCGTTATTTCGTTGGGTCGTTCGTTATGTCGTTCGTTCGTTTGTTATTTTATTCGTTCTTGATTTCATTCGTTCGTTCGTCCGTTATTTCGTTCGTTCATTCATTATTTCTTTCGTTCATTCATTATTTCGTTCGTTCGTTCATTCATTCGTTATATCGTTCGTTCGTTCGTTTGTTCATTTGTTTTTCGTTCATTTGTATTTCATTCATTCATTCGTTCGTTCGTACGATATTTCGTTCGTTCTTTCGTTCATTTGTTATTTCGTTCGTTTGTTCGTTATTTCCCTCGTTATTTCGTCTTTCGTTCGTTCTTTCGTTATTTCTTTCGTTCGTTCGTTATTTCGTTCGTTCATTTGCATGTATTCCGTTCGTTCGTTATTTCGTTCCTTCGTTTGTTCGTTCGTTCGTTATTTCATTCGTTCGTTATTTCGATTGTTCGTTCGTTTTTTCTTTCGTTCGTTCGTTATTTCGTTTGTTCGTTCATTCGTTCGTTCGTTCATTCATTCGTTCGTTCGCCATTTCGTTCGCGCCTTCGTTCGTTCGTTTGTTTTTTCGTTCGATCATTCGTTATTTCTATCACACTCTTGTTCGTTCCTTATTTCATTCATTCGTTCGTTCGTTCGTTCGTTCCTTCGTTCAATCTTTCGTTCGTTCCTTATTTTTTTCGTTCGTTCGTTCATTATTTCGTTTGATCGATCGTTCATCCATAATTTCGTTTCTTCGTTAATTCGTTCCTTCGTTCTTTCGTTCATTCGTTATTTTGTTCGATCGTTATTTCGTTCGTTCGTTATTTCATTCGTTCTTTCGTTCGTTCTTCTTTTTCGTTCGTTCGTTATTTCATTCGTTCTTTCGTTCTTTCGTTCGTTCTTCTTTTTCGTTCGTTCTTCTTTTTCGTTCGTTCGTTATTTCGTTCGTTCGCTCGTTATTTCGTTCATTCGTACGTACGTTCGTTCGTTATTTCGTTCGTCCGGTCATTATGTCGTTCGTTCTATCATTCTTTCGTTCATTCGTTATTTTGTTCATTCGTTATTTTGTTCGATCGTTATTTCGTTCGTTCGTTATTTCATTCGTTCTTTCGTTCGTTCTTCTTTTTCGTTCGCTCGTTATTTCGTTCATTCGTACGTACGTTCGTTCGTTATTTCGTTCGTCCGGTCATTATGTCGTTCGTTCTATCATTCTTTCGTTCATTCGTTATTTTGTTCATTCGTTATTTTGTTCGATCGTTATTTCGTTCGTTCGTTATTTCATTCGTTCTTTCGTTCGTTCTTCTTTTTCGTTCGCTCGTTATTTCGTTCATTATTTCGTTCGTTCAATCGTTCGTTATTTCGTTCGTTCGACCGGTCGTTATTTCGTTTGTTCGTTATTTCGTTCGATTGTTCGTTCTTTCGTTCATTCTTTCGTTCATTCGTTATTTCGTTCGTTTATTCATTGGTTTGTTCGTTCGTTCGTTCATTCATTCATTATCTCGTTCCTGATTTCGTTCGTTAATTCGTTCGTTCGTTATTTCGTTGGGTCGTTCGTTATGTCGTTCGTTCGTTCGTTATTTCATTCGTTCTTGATTTCATTCGTACGTTCGCTGGTTATTTCGTTCGTTCGTTCGTTTGTTCATTTGTTTTTCGTTCGTTCGATCGGTCTTTCGTTCTTTCGTTCGTTCGTTCGTTTTTCGTTCGTTCGTTCATTCATTGTTTCGTTCGTTCATTCAGTATTTCGTTCGTTCATTCGTTCGTTATATCGTTATTTCGTTTGTTCGTTCGTTCATTCTTTCGCTATTTAGTTCGTTATTTCGCTTGTTATTTCGTTCATTGGTTCGTTCTTTCGTTATTTCTTTCGTTCGTTCGTTATTTCGTTCGTTCTTTCTTTCGTTCGTTCGTTCGTTCGTTATTTCGTTCGTTCGTTCGTTCGTCCGTTTGTTCATTATTTCGTTCGCTCATTCGTTATGTCGTTCGTTCATTCACCATTTTGTTCGTTCGTTCATTCGTTCGTTATATCGTTCGTTCGTTTCTTTGTTCATTTGTTTTTCGTTCGTTCGTTATTTCATTCGTTTGTTCGTTATTTTATTCGTTTGTTCGTTATTTCATGCGTTTGTCCGTTTGTTCATTCGCTCCTTATTTCATTCATTCATTCGTTCGTTCGTTCGTTCTTTCGTTCGTTTGTTATTTCTTTCGTTTGTTCGTTATTTCATTCTTTTGTCCGTTTGTTCGTTATTTCGTTTGTTATTTCATTCGTTCGTTCGTTCGTTCGTTTTTCGTTCGTTATTTCATTCGTTCATTCATTGTTTCGTTCGTTCATTCATTATTTCGTTCGTTCATTCGTTCGTTATATCGTTCGTTATTTCGTTTGTTCGTTCGTTTATTCTTTCGCTATTTAGTTCGTTTTTTCGCCCGTTATTTCGTTCATTCGTTCTTTATTTCGTTATTTCCTTCGTTAGTTCGTTATTTCGTTCGTTCATTTGCTCAGTCATTCTTTCGTTCATTGTGTATTCGTTTGTTCATTCGTTATTTCGTTCGTTCGGTCGATTGTTATTTTGTTTGTTTTTTCATTCTTTCGTTCGTTATTTCGTTTATTCGTTCGTTATTTAGTTATTTCGATCGTTATTTCGTTATTTCGTTCGTTTTTTCGTTCATTCTTTTGTCTTTCGTTCGTTATATCGTTCTTTTTCTCTTTCGGAGTTTCTTTCGTTATTTCGTTTGTTCGTTCGTTCATTCGTTCGCTATTTAGTTCGTTATTTCGCTCATTATTTCGTTCATTCGTTCGTTTTTTCGTTATTTCTTTCATTCGTTCGTTATTTCGTTCGTTCATTTGCTCAGTCATTCTTTCGCCCATTGTGTATTCCGTCCGTTCGTTATTTCGTTCCTTCGTTTGTTCATTCGTTATTTCGTTCGTTCGTTATTTCATTCGTTCGTTATTTCGTTTGTTCGTTCGTTTTTTCTTTCGTTCGTTCGATATTTCGTTTATTCGTTCATTCGTTCGTTCATTCATTCTTTCGTTCGTTCGTTCATTCATTGTAATTTCTTTCGTTCGTTCGCCCTTTCGTTCGCGCCTTCGTTCGTTCGTTTGTTTTTTCATTCGATCATTCGTTATTTCGTTCATACTCTTGTTCTTTACTTATTTCATTCATTCGTTCGTTCGTTCGTTCAATCTTTCGTTAGTTCCTTATTTCTTTCGTTCGTTCGTTCCTTATTTCGTTCGTTCATTATTTCGTTTGATCGATCGTTCATCCATAATTTCGCTCGTTCGTTTCTTCGTTAATTCCTTCCTTCGTTCTTTCGTTCATTCGTTATTTTGTTCGATGGTTATTTCGTTCTTTCGTTATTTCATTCGTTCTTCCGTTCGTTCTTCTTTTTCTTTCATTCGTTATTTCGTTCGTTCGTTCGTTATTTCTTTCGTTCGTTCGTTATTTAGTTTGTTCGTTCGGTGTATCGTTAGTTCGGTCGTTCATTCGTTCGTTATTTCGTTCGTTCCTTCATAATTACGTTCGTTTTTTCGTTCATTCGTCATTTCGTTCGTTCGTTGGTCATTTCATTCGTTCATCATTTCGTTCGTTCGTTGGTCATTTCGTTCGTTCTTTGGTCATTGCGTTCGTTCTTTGTTTCGATATTTCGTGCGTTTGTTCGTTCGTTCTTTGTTTCGTTCGTTCATTATTTCGTTCGTTCGATCGTTCGTTATTTCGTTTGTTCGTTATTTCGTTCGATTGTTCGTTCTTTCGTTCATTCTTTCGTTCATTCGTTATTTCGTTCGTTTATTCATTGGTTTGTTCGTTCGTTCGTTCATTCATTTATTATTTCGTTCCTGATTTCGTTCGTTTATTCGTTCGTTCGTTATTTCGTTGGGTCGTTCGTTATGTCGTTCGTTCGTTCGTTATTTCATTCGTTCTTGATTTCATTCGTTCGTTCATCCGTTATTTCTTTCGTTCATTCATTATTTCTTTCGTTCATTCATTATTTCGTTCGTTCGTTCATTCATTCGTTATATCGTTCGTTCGTTCGTTTGTTCATTTGTTTTTCGATCGTTCCTTCGTTCATTCGCTGCTTATTTCATTCAATCATTCGTTCGTTCTTTCGTTCATTTGTTATTTCGTTCGTTTGTTCGTTATTTCCCTCGTTATTTCGTCTTTCGTTCGTTCTTTCGTTATTTCTTTCGTTCGTTCGTTATTTCGTTCGTTCATTTGCTCAGTCATTCTTTCGTCCATTGTGTATTCCGTTCGTTCCTTATTTCGCTCCTACGTTTGTTCGTTCGTTCGTTATTTCATTTGTTCGTTATTTCGTTTGTTCGTTCGTTCGTTATTTCATTTGTTCTTTCATTCGTTCGTTCGTTCATTCATTCGTTCGTTCGCCATTTCGTTCGCGCCTTCGTTCGTTCGTTCGTTACTTTGTTCGATCATTATTTCGTTCGTTCGTTATTTCATTCGTTCTTTCGTTCGTTCGTTATTTCATTCGTCCTTTCTTTCGTTCTTCGTTTTCGTTCGTTCGTTATTTCGTTCGTCCGGTAATTATGTCGTTCGTTCGATCAGTCTTTCGTTCATTCGTTATTTCGTTCATTCGTTATTTGGTTCGATCGTTACTTCGTTCGTTCGTGATTTCATTCGTTCTTTCGTTCGTTCTTCTTTTTCGTTCGTTCGTTATTTCATTCGTTCTTTAGTTCGTTCTTCTTTTTCGTTCGTTATTTCTTTCGTCGTTCGTTATTTCGTTCATTCGTTCGTACGTTCGTTCGCTATTTCGTTCGTCCGGTCATTATGTCGTTCGTTCGATCATTCTTTCGTTCATTCGTTATTTCGTTCGTTCGTTCGTTATTTCGTTCGTTCCTTCATAATTTCATTCGTTTGTTCGTTCGTTCGTCATTTCCTTCGTTCGTTCGTCGGTCATTTCGTTCGTTCGTTGGTCATTGCGTTCGTTCGTTGTTTCGTTATTTCGTGCGTTTGTTCGTTCGTTCGTTGTTTCGGTCGTTCATTATTTCGTTCGTTCGATCGTTTGTTATTTCGTTCGTTCGACCGGTCGTTATTTCGTTTGTTCGTTATTTCATTCGATTGTTCGTTCTTTCCTTCATTCTTTCGTTCATTCGTTATTTCGTTCGTTTATTCCTTGGTTTTTTCGTTCGTTCGTTCATTCATTCATTATCTCGTTCCTGATTTCTTTCGTTAATTCATTCGTTCGTTATTTCGTTGGGTCGTTCGTTATGTCGTTCGTTCGTTCGTTATTTCATTCGTTGTTGATTTCATTCGTTCGTTCGTCCGTTATTTCGTTCGTTCATTCATTATTTCTTTCGTTCATTCATTATTTCGTTCGTTCGTTCATTCATACGTTATATCGTTCGTTCGTTCGTTTCTTCATTTGTTTTCGTTCGTTCGATCGGTCGTTTTTCGTTCGTTCGTTCATTCATTGTTTCGTTTGTTCATTCATTATTTCGTTCGTTCATTCGTTCGTTATATCGTTATTTCGTTTGTTCGTTCGTTATTTAGTTATTTCGATCGTTTTTTCGTTCATTCTTTTGTCTTTCGTTCGTTATATCGTTCTTTTTTTCTTTCGGCCTTTCATTCGTTATTTCGTTTGTTCGTTCGTTCATTCGTTCGATATTTAGTTCGTTATTTCCCTTGTTATTTCGTTCATTCCTTCTTTCGTTATTTCTTTCATTAGTTCGTTGTTTCGTTCGTTCTTTCTTTCGTTCGTTCGTTCCTTCGTTCGTTATTTCGTTCGTTCGTTCGTTCGTTCGTTCGTTATATCGTTCGTTCGTTGTTTGTTCATTTGTTTTTCGTTCGATTGTTATTTCATTCGTTTGTTCGTTATTTTATTCGTTTGTTCGTTATTTCATGCGTTTGTTCGTTTGTTCATTCGCTCCTTATTTCATTCATTCATTCGTTCGTTCGTTCGTTCGGTCGTTCGTTTTTCGTTCGATCGTTATTTCGTTCGTTCATTCATTGTTTCGTTCGTTCATTCATTATTTTTTTCATCGGCCTTTCCATTCTTTTGTCTTTCGTTCGTTATATCGTTCTTTTTCTCTTTCGGCCTTTCATTCGTTAGTTCGTTTGTTCGTTCGCTATTTAGTTCGTTATTTCGCTCGTTATTTCGTTCATTCGTTCGTTCTTTCGTTATTTCTTTCGTTCGTTCGTTATTTCGTTCCTTCGTTTGTTCGTTCGCTATTTCGTTCGTTCGTTATTTCATTCGTTCGTTATTTAGTTTGTTCGTTCGGTGTATCGTTAGTTCGGTCGTTCATTCGTTCGTTATTTCGTTCGTTCCTTCATATTTTCGTTCGTTTTTTCGTTCGTTCGTCATTTCGTTCGTTCGGTCGTCATTTCGTTCGTTCGTTCGTCATTTCGTTCGTTCGTCATTTCATTCGTTCGTTGGTCATTTCATTCGTTCATCATTTCGTTCGTTCGTTGGTCATTTCGTTCGTTCGTTGGTCATTGCGTTCGTTCGTTGTTTCGTTATTTCGTGAGTTTGTTCGTTCGTTGGTTGTTTCGTTCGTTCATTATTTCGTTCGTTCGACCGGTCGTTATTTCGTTTGTTCGTTATTTCGTTCGATTGTTCGTCATTTCGTTCATTCTTTCGTTCATTCGTTATTTCGTTCCATTATTCATTGGTTTGTTCGTTCTTTCGTTCATTCATTCATTATTTCGTCTCAGATTTCGTTCGTTAATTCGTTCGTTCGTTATTTCGTTGGGTCGTTCGTTTTGTCGTTCGTTCGTTTGTTATTTCAATCGTTCTTGATTTCATTCGTTCGTTCGTCCATTATTTCGTTCGTTCATTCATTATTTCTTTCGTTCATTCATTATTTCGTTCGTTCGTTCATTCATTCGTTTGTTCATTTGTTTTTCGTTCGATCGTTCGTTCATTCGCTCCTTATTTCATTCATTCATTCGTTCGTTCGTTCGTTCGTTCGATATTTCGTTCGTTCTTTCGTTCATTTATTATTTCTTTCGTTTGTTCGTTATTTCGTTCGATTGTTCGTTCTTTCGTTCATTCTTTCGTTAATTCGTTATTTCGTTCGATTATTCATTGGTTTGTTCGTTCGTTCGTTCATTCATTCATTATTTCGTTCCTGATTTCGTTCGTTAATTCGTTAGTTCGTTATTTCGTTGGGTCCTTCGTTATGTCGTTCGTTCGTTCGTTATTTCATTCGTTCTTGATTTCATTCGTTCATTGGTCCGTTATTTCGTTCGTTCATTCATTATTTCTTTCGTTCATTCATTATTTCGTTCGTTCGTTCATTCATTCGTTATATCGTTCGTTCGTTCGTTTGTTCATTTGTTTTTCGTTCGTTCGTTCGTTCATTCGCTCCTTATTTCATTCATTCATTCGTTTGTTCGTTCGATATTTCGTTCGGTCTTTCGTTCATTTGTAATTTCGTTCGTTTGTTCGTTATTTCCCTCGTTATTTCGTCTTTCGTTCGTTCTTTCGTTCGTTCGTTATTTCATTCGTTCGTTATTTCGTTCTTCCGTTCGTTCTTCTTTTTCGTTCGTTCGTTATTTCATTCGTTCTTTCGTTCTTTCTTCTTTTTCGTTCGTTCGTTATTTCGTTCGTCGCTCGTTATTTCGTTCATTCGTTCGTACGTTCGTTCGTTATTTCGTTCGTCCGGTCATTATGTTGTTCGTTCGATCATTCTCTCGTTCATTCGTTATTTCGTTCGTTCCATCGTTATTTCGTTCGTTCCTTCATGATCTCGTTCGTTTGATCGTTCGTTCGTCATTTCTTTCGTTCTTTCGTCATTTCGTTCGTTCGTCATTTCGTTCGTTCGTTGGTCATTTCATTCGTTCATTATTTCGTTCGTTCGTCGGTCATTTTGTTCGTTCGTTGGCCATTGCGTTCGTTCGTTGTTTCGTTATTTCGTGCGTTTGTTCTTTCGTTCATTGTTTCGTTCGTTCATTATTTCGTTCGTTCGATCGTTCGTTATTTCGTTCGTTCGACCGGTCGTTATTTCGTTTGTTCGTTATTTCGTTCGATTGTTCGTTCTTTCCTTCATTCTTTCGTTCATTCGTTATTTCGTTCGTTTATTCATTGGTTTTCGTTCGTTCGTTCGTTCATTCATTCATTATCTCGTTCCTGATTTCGTTCGTTAATTCATTCGTTCGTTATTTCGTTGGGTCGTTCGTTATGTCGTTCGTTCGTTCGTTATTTCATTCGTTGTTGATTTCATTCGTTCGTTCGTCCGTTATTTCGTTCGTTCATTCATTATTTCTTTCGTTCATTCATTATTTCGTTCGTTCGTTCATTCATTCGTTATATCGTTCGTTCGTTCGTTTGTTCATTTGTTTTTCGTTCGTTCGATCGGTCTTTCGTTCTTTCGTTCGTTCGTTCGTTCGTTTTTCGTTCGTTCGTTCATTCATTGTTTCGTTCGTTCATTCATTATTTCGTTCGTTCATTCGTTCGTTATATCGTTATTTGGTATGTTCGTTCCTTATTTAGTTATTTCGATCGTTCTTTCGTTATTTCGTTCGTTTTTTGTTCATTCTTTTGTCTTTCGTTCGTTATATCGTTCTTTTTTTTTCTTTCGGCCTTTCATTCGTTATTTCGATTGTTCGTTCGTTCATTCTTTCGCTATTTAGTTCGTTATTTCGCTTGATATGTCGTTCATTCCTTCGTTCTTTCGTTATTTCTTTCATTCGTTCGTTGTTTCGTTCGTTCTTTCTTTCTTTCGTTCGTTCGTTCGTTCGCTATTTCGTTCGTTCGTTCTTCCGTTCGTTCATTATTTCGTTCGCTCATTCGTTATGTCATTCGTTCATTCACTATTTCGTTCGTTCGTTCATTCGTTCGTTATATCGTTCGTTCGTTTGTTTGTTCATTTGTTTTTCGTTCGTTCCTTATTTCATTCGTTTGTTCGTTATTTTATTCGTTTGTTCGTTATTTCATGCGTTTGTTCGTTTGTTCATTCGCTCCTTATTTCATTCATTCATTCTTTCGTTCGTTCGTTCGATATTTCGTTCGTTCTTTCGTTCGTTTGTTATTTCTTTCGTTTGTTCGTTATTTCATTCTTTTGTCCGTTCGTTCGTTATTTCTTTCGATCGTTCTTTCGTTCGTTCGTTCGTTCGTTCGTTTTTCGTTCGTTCGTTATTTCGTTCGTTCATTCATCGTTTCGTTCGTTCATTCATTATTTCGTTCGTTCATTCGTTCGTTATATTGTTCGTTATTTCGTTTGTTAGTTCGTTCATTCTTTCGCTATTTAGTTCGTTATTTCGCTCGTTATTTCGTTCATTCGTTCGTTCTTTCGTTATTTCTTTCTTTCGTTCGTTATTTCGTTCGTTCATTTGCTCAGTCATTCTTTCGTTCATTGTGTATTCCGTTCGTTCGTTATTTCGTTCCTTCTTTTGTTCGTTCGTTATTTCGTTCTTTCGTTATTTCGTTCGTTCGGTCGATTGTTATTTTGTTTGTTCGTTCGTTCATTCGTTCGCTATTTAGTTCGTTATTTCGCTCGTTATTTCGTTCATTCGTTCGTTCTTTCGTTATTTCTTTCGTTCGTTCGTTATTTCGTTCCTTCGTTTGTTCGTTCGTTATTTCGTTCGTTCGTTATTTCTTCCGTTCGTTCGTTATTTCGTTTATTCGTTCATTCGTTCGTTCGTTCATTCTTTCGTTCGTTCGTTCCTTCATTGTAATTTCTTTCGTTCCTTCGCCCTTTCGTTCGCGCCTTCGTTCGTTCGTTTGTTTTTTCATTCGATCATTCGTTATATCGTTCACACTCTTTTTCGTTCCTTATTTCATTCATTCGTTCGTTCGTTCGTTATTTCATTCGTTCTTTCGTTCGTTCGTTATTTCATTCGTTCTTTCGTTCGTTCTTCGTTTTCGCTCGTTCGTTATTTCGTTCGTTCGCTCGTTATTTCGTTCATTCGTTCGTACGTTCGCTCGTTATTTCTTTCGTCCGGTAATTATGTCGTTCGTTCGATCATTCTTTCGTTCATTCGTTATTTCGTTCATTCGTTATTTGGTTCGATCGTTATTTCGTTCGTTCGTTATTTCATCGTTTGTTCGTTATTTCATTCGTTTGTCCGTTCGATCATTTGCTCCTTATTTCATTCATTCATTCGTTCGTTCGTTCGTTCGATATTTCGTTCTTTCTTTCGTTCGTTTGTTATTTCGTTCGTTTGTTCGTTATTTCATTCATTTGTCCGTTCGTTCGTTATTTTGTTCGATCGTTCTTTCGTTCTTTCGTTCGTTCGTTCCGTCGTTCGGTTTTCGTAAGATCGTTATTTCGTTCGTTCATTCATTGTTTCGTTCGTTCATTCATTATTTCGTTCGTTTATTCCCATGTTATATCGTTCGTTCTTTCGTTTGTTCATTTGTTTTTCATTCTTTCGTTCGTTATTTCGTTTCTTCGTTCGTTATTTAGTTATTTCGATCGTTCTTTCGTTATTTCATTCGTTTTTTCGTTCATTCTTTTGTCTTTCGTTCGTTATATCGTTCTTTTTCTCTTTCGGCCTTTCATTCGTTATTTCGTTTGTTCGTTCGTTCATTCGTTCGCTATTTAGTTCGTTATTTCGCTCGTTATTTCGTTTATTCGTTCGTTCTTTCGTTATTTCTTTCATTCGTTCGTTATTTCGTTCGTTCATTTGCTCAGTCATTCTTTCGTCCATTGTGTATTCCGTTCGTTCGTTATTTCGTTCGTTCGTGTGTTCGTTCGTTATTTCGTTCGTTCGTTATTTCTTCCGTTCGTTCGTTATTTCGTTTATTCGTTCATTCGTTCGTTCGTTCATTCTTTCGTTCGTTCGTTCATTCATTGTAATTTCTTTCGTTCCTTCGCCCTTTCGTTCGCGCCTTCGTTCGTTCGTTTGTTTTTTCATTCGATCATTCGTTATATCGTTCACACTCTTTTTCGTTCCTTATTTCATTCATTCGTTCGTTCGTTCGTTCAATCTTTCCTTCGTTCCTTATTTCTTTCGTTCGTTCGTTCATTATTTCGATTGATCGATCGTTCATCCATAATTTCGTTTCTTCGTTAATTCATTCATTCGTTCTTTCGTTCATTCGTTATTTTGTTCGATCATTATTTCGTTCGTTCGTTATTTCATTCGTTCTTTCGTTCGTTCTTCTTTTTCGTTCGTTCGTTATTTCATTCGTTCTTTCGTTCGTTCGTTATTTCATTCGTTCTTTCGTTCGTTCTTTGTTTTCGGTCGTTCGTTATTTCGTTCGTTCGCTCGTTATTTCGTTCATTCGTTCGTACGTTCGTTCGTTATTTCTTTCGTCCGGTAATTATGTCGTTCGTTCGATCATTCTTTCGTTCATTCGTTATTTCGTTCATTCTTTATTTGGTTCGATCGTTATTTCGTTCGTTCGTTATTTCATTCGTTCTTTCGTTCGTTCTTCTTTTTCGTTCGTTATTTCGTTCGTCGCTCGTTATTTCGTTCATTCCTTCGTACGTTGGTTCGTTATTTCGTTCGTCCGGTCATTATGTCGTTCGTTCGATCATTCTTTCGTTCATTCGTTATTTCGTTCGTTCGTTCGTTATTTCGTTCGTTCCTTCATAATTTCGTTCATTCGTTATTTCGTTCGTTCGTTCGTCATTTCTTTCGTTCGTCATTTCGTTCGTTCGTTGGTCATTTCATTCGTTCATCATTTCGTTCGTTCGTCGGTCATTTCGTTCGTTCGTTGGTCATTGCGTTCGTTCGTTGTTTCGTTATTTCGTGCATTTGTTCTTTCGTTCTTTGTTTCGTTAGTTCATTATTTCGTTCGTTCGATCGTTCGTTATTTCGTTCGTTCGACCGGTCGTTATTTCGTTTGTTCGTTATTTCGTTCGATTGTTCGTTTCTTCGTTAATTCGTTCACTCGTTCTTTTGTTCATTCGTTATTTTGTTCGATCGTTATTTCGTTCGTTCGTTATTTCATTCGTTCTTTCGTTCGTTATTTCATTCGTTGTTTCGTTCGTTCGTTATTTCATTCGTTCTTTCGTTCGTTCTTCTTTTTCGTTCGTTCGTTATTTCGTTCGTTCGTTCGTTATTTCGTTCATCCGGACATTATGTCGTTCGTTCGATCATTCTTTCGTTCATTCGTTATTTCGTTCATTCGTTATTTGGTTCGATCGTTATTTCGTTCGTTCGTTATTTCATTCGTTCTTTCGTCCGTACTTCTTTTTCGTTCGTTCGTTATTTCATTCGTTCTTTCGTTCGTTCGTTATTTCATTCGTTTGTCCGTTCGATCATTTGCTCCTTATTTCATTCATTCATTCGTTCGTTCGTTCGTTCGATATTTCGTTCTTTCTTTCGTTCGTTTGTTATTTCGTTCGTTTGTTCGTTATTTCATTCATTTGTCCGTTCGTTCGTTATTTTGTTCGATCGTTCTTTCGTTCTTTCGTTCGTTCGTTCCGTCGTTCGGTTTTCGTAAGATCGTTATTTCGTTCGTTCATTCATTGTTTCGTTCGTTCATTCATTATTTCGTTCGTTTATTCCCATGTTATATCGTTCGTTCTTTCGTTTGTTCATTTGTTTTTCATTCTTTCGTTCGTTATTTCGTTTCTTCGTTCGTTATTTAGTTATTTCGATCGTTCTTTCGTTATTTCATTCGTTTTTTCGTTCATTCTTTTGTCTTTCGTTCGTTATATCGTTCTTTTTCTCTTTCGGCCTTTCATTCGTTATTTCGTTTGTTCGTTCGTTCATTCGTTCGCTATTTAGTTCGTTATTTCGCTCGTTATTTCGTTTATTCGTTCGTTCTTTCGTTATTTCTTTCATTCGTTCGTTATTTCGTTCGTTCATTTGCTCAGTCATTCTTTCGTCCATTGTGTATTCCGTTCGTTCGTTATTTCGTTCGTTCGTGTGTTCGTTCGTTATTTCGTTCGTTCGTTATTTCTTCCGTTCGTTCGTTATTTCGTTTATTCGTTCATTCGTTCGTTCGTTCATTCTTTCGGTCGTTCGTTCATTCATTGTAATTTCTTTCGTTCCTTCGCCCTTTCGTTCGCGCCTTCGTTCGTTCGTTTGTTTTTTCATTCGATCATTCGTTATATCGTTCACACTCTTTTTCGTTCCTTATTTCATTCATTCGTTCGTTCGTTCGTTCAATCTTTCCTTCGTTCCTTATTTCTTTCGTTCGTTCGTTCATTATTTCGATTGATCGATCGTTCATCCATAATTTCGTTTCTTCGTTAATTCATTCATTCGTTCTTTCGTTCATTCGTTATTTTGTTCGATCATTATTTCGTTCGTTCGTTATTTCATTCGTTCTTTCGTTCGTTCTTCTTTTTCGTTCGTTCGTTATTTCATTCGGTCTTTCGTTCGTTCGTTATTTCATTCGTTCTTTCGTTCGTTCTTTGTTTTCGGTCGTTCGTTATTTCGTTCGTTCGCTCGTTATTTCGTTCATTCGTTCGTACGTTCGTTCGTTATTTCTTTCGTCCGGTAATTATGTCGTTCGTTCGCTCATTCTTTCGTTCATTCGTTATTTCGTTCGTTCGTTCGTTATTTCGTTCGTTCCTTCATAATTTCGTTCATTCGTTATTTCGTTCGTTCGTTCGTCATTTCGTTCGTTCGTCATTTCTTTCGTTCGTCATTTCGTTCGTTCGTTGGTCATTTCATTCGTTCATCATTTCGTTCGTTCGTTGGTCATTTCGTTCGTTCGTTGGTCATTGCGTTCGTTCGTTGTTTCGTTATTTCGTGCGTTTGTTCGTTCGTTCGTTCATTATTTCGTTCGTTCGATCGTTCGTTATTTCGTTCGTTCGACCGGTCGTTATTTCGTTTGTTCGTTATTTCGTTCGATTGTTCGTTCTTTCGTTCATTCTTTCATTCATTCATTATTTCGTTCCTGATTTCGTTCGTTATTTCGTTGGGTCGTTCGTTATCTCGTTCGTTCGTTTGTTATTTCATTCGTTCTTGATTTCATTCGTTCGTTCGTTTGTTATTTCGTTCGTTCATTCATTATTTCTTTCGTTCATTCATTATTTCGTTCGTTCGTTCATTCATTCGTTATATCGTTCGTTCGTTCGTTTGTTCATTTGATTTTCGTTCGTTCGTTCGTTCATTCGCTCCTTATTTCATCCATTCATTCGTTCGTTCGTTCGATATTTCGTTCGTTCTTTCGTTCATTTGTTATTTCGTTCGTTTGTTCGTTATTTCCCTCGTTATTTCGTCTTTCGTTCGTTCTTTCGTTATTTCTTTCGTTCGTTCGTTATTTCGTTCGTTCATTTCCTCAGTCATTCTTTCGTCCATTGTTTATTCCGTTCTTTCGTTATTTCGTTCCTTCGTTTGTTCGTTCGTTATTTCGTTCGTTGGTTATTTCATTCGTTCGTTATTTCGTTTGTTCGTTCGTTTTTTCTTTCGTTCGTTCGTTATTTCGTTTGTTCGTTCATTCGTCCCGTTCGTTCATTCTTTCGTTCGTTCGCCATTTCGTTCGCGCCTTCGTTCGTTCGTTTGTTTTTTCGTTCGATCATTCGTTATTTCTATCGCACTCTTGTTCGTTCCTTACTTCATTCATTCGTTCGTTCGTTCGTTCGTTTGTTCGTTCAATCTTTCGTTCGTTCCTTATTTCTTTCGTTCGTTTGTTCATTATTTCGTTTGATCGATCGTTCATCCATAATTACGTTTCTTCGCTAATTCGTTCCTTCGTTCTTTTGTTCATTCGTTATTTTGTTCGATCGTTATTTCGTTCGTTCGTTATTTCATTCGTTCTTTCGTTCGTTCTTTGTTTTCGGTCGTTCGTTATTTCGTTTGTTCGCTCGTTATTTCGTTCATTCCTTCGTACGTTCGTTCGTTATTTCTTTCGTCCGGTCATTATGTCGTTCGTTCGATTATTCTTTCGTTCATTCGTTATTTCGTTCGTTCGTTCGTTATTTCGTTCGTTCCTTCATAATTTCGTTCATTCGTTATTTCGTTCGTTCGTTCGTCATTTCGTTCGTTCGTCATTTCTTTCGTTCGTCATTTCGTTCGTTCGTTGGTCATTTCATTCGTTCATCATTTCGTTCGTTCGTCGGTCATTTCGTTCGTTCGTTGGTCATTGCGTTCGTTCGTTGTTTCGTTATTTCGTGCATTTGTTCGTTCGTTCTTTGTTTCGTTCGTTCATTATTTCGTTCGTTCGATCGTTCGTTATTTCGTTCGTTCGACCGGTCGTTATTTCGTTTGTTCGTTATTTCGTTCGATTGTTCGTTTCTTCGTTAATTTGTTCCTTCGTTCTTTTGTTCATTCGTTATTTTTTTCGATCGTTATTTCGTTCGTTCGTTATTTCATTCGTTCTTTCGTTCGTTCTTCTTTTTCGTTCGTTCGTTATTTCATTCGTTGTTTCGTTCGTTCGTTATTTCATTCGTTCTTTCGTTCGTTCTTCTTTTTCGTTCGTTCGTTATTTCGTTCGTTCGTTCGTTATTTCGTTCATCCGGACATTATGTCGTTCGTTCGATCATTCTTTCGTTCATTCGTTATTTCGTTCATTCGTTATTTTGTTCGATCGTTATTTCGTTCGTTCGTTATTTCATTCGTTCTTTCGTTCGTTCTTCTTTTTCGTTCGTTCGTTATTTCGTTCGTTCGTTATTTCGTTCGTCGATCGTTATTTCGTTCATTCGATCGTACGTTCGTTCGTTATTTCGTTCGTCCGGTCATTATGTCGTTCTTTCGTCATTTCCTTCGTTCGTTCGTCATTTCATTTGTTCGTCATTTCGTTCGTTCGTTGGTCATTTCGTTCGTTCGTTGGTCATTTCATTCGTTCATCATTTCGTTCGTTCGTTGGTCATTTCGTTCGTTCGTTGGTCATTGCGTTCGTTCGTTGTTTCGTTATTTCGTGCGTTTGTTCGTTCGTTCGTTCATTATTTCGTTCGTTCGATCGTTCGTTATTTCGTTCGTTCGACCGGTCGTTATTTCGTTTGTTCGTTATTTCGTTCGATTGTTCGTTCTTTCGTTCATTCTTTCATTCATTCATTATTTCGTTCGTTTATTCATTGGTTTGTTCGTTCGTTCGTTCATTCATTCATTATTTCGTTCCTGATTTCGTTCGTTATTTCGTTGGGTCGTTCGTTATGTCGTTCGTTCGTTTGTTATTTCATTCGTTCTTGATTTCATTCGTTCGTTCGTCCGTTATTTCGTTCGTTCATTCATTATTTCTTTCGTTCATTCATTATTTCGTTCGTTCGTTCATTCATTCGTTATATCGTTCGTTCGTTCGTTTGTTCATTTGATTTTCGTTCGTTCGTTCGTTCATTCGCTCCTTATTTCATCCATTCATTCGTTCGTTCGTTCGATATTTCGTTCGTTCTTTCGTTCATTTGTTATTTCGTTCGTTTGTTCGTTATTTCCCTCGTTATTTCGTCTTTCGTTCGTTCTTTCGTTATTTCTTTCGTTCGTTCGTTATTTCGTTCGTTCATTTGCTCAGTCATTCTTTCGTCCATTGTGTATTCCGTTCTTTCGTTATTTCGTTCCTTCGTTTGTTCGTTCGTTATTTCGTTCGTTGGTTATTTCAATCGTTCGTTATTTCGTTTGTTCGTTCGTTTTTTCTTTCGTTCGTTCGTTATTTCGTTTGTTCGTTCATTTGTCCCGTTCGTTCATTCTTTCGTTCGTTCGCCATTTCGTTCGCGCCTTCGTTCGTTCGTTTGTTTTTTCGTTCGATCATTCGTTATTTCTATCGCACTCTTGTTCGTTCCTTACTTTATTCATTCGTTCGTTCGTTCGTTCGTTCGTTTGTTCGTTCAATCTTTCGTTCGTTCCTTATTTCTTTCGTTCGTTTGTTCATTATTTCGTTTGATCGATCGTTCACCCATAATTTCGTTTCTTCGTTAATTCGTTCCTTCGTTCTTTTGTTCATTCGTTATTTTGTTCGATCGTTATTTCTTTCGTTCGTTATTTCATTCGTTCTTTCGTTCGTTCTTCTTTTTCGTTCGTTCGTTATTTCGTTCGTTCGTTATTTCGTTCATCCAGACATTATGTCCTTCGTTCGATCATTCTTTCGTTCATTCGTTATTTCGTTCATTCGTTATTTTGTTCGATCGTTATTCGTTCGTTCGTTATTTCATTCGTTCTTTCGTTCGTTCTTCTTTTTCGTTCGTTCGTTATTTCGTTCGTCGATCGTTATTTCGTTCGTTCCTTCATAATTTCGTTCATTCGTTATTTCGTTCGTTCGTTCGTCATTTCGTTCGTTCGTCATTTCTTTCGTTCGTCATTTCGTTCGTTCGTTGGTCATTTCATTCGTTCATCATTTCGTTCGTTCGTCGGTCATTTCATTCGTTCGTTGGTCATTGCGTTCGTTCGTTGTTTCGTTATTTCGTGCATTTGTTCGTTCGTTCTTTGTTTCGTTCGTTCATTATTTCGTTCGTTCGATCGTTCGTTATTTCGTTCGTTCGACCGGTCGTTATTTCGTTTGTTCGTTATTTCGTTCGATTGTTCGTTTCTTCGTTAATTTGTTCCTTCGTTCTTTTGTTCATTCGTTATTTTGTTCGATCGTTATTTCGTTCGTTCGTTATTTCATTCGTTCTTTCGTTCGTTCTTCTTTTTAGTTCGTTCTTTATTTCATTCGTTGTTTCGTTCGTTCGTTATTTCATTCGTTCTTTCGTTCGTTCTTCTTTTTCGTTCGTTCGTTATTTCGTTCGTCGATCGTTATTTCGTTCATTCGATCGTACGTTCGTTCGTTATTTCGTTCGTCCGGTCATTATGTCGTTCGTTCAATCATTCTTTCGTTCATTCGTTATTTCGTTCGTTCGTTATTTATTTCGTTCGTTCCTTCATAATTTCGTTCGTTTGTTCGTTCTTTCGTCATTTCCTTCGTTCGTTCGTCATTTCATTTGTTCGTCATTTCGTTCGTTCGTTGGTCATTTCGTTCGTTCGTTGGTCATTTCATTCGTTCATCATTTCGTTCGTTCGTTGGTCATTTCGTTCGTTCGTTGGTCATTGCGTTCGTTCGTTGTTTCGTTATTTCGTGCGTTTGTTCGTTCGTTCATTATTTCGTTCGTTCGATCGTTCGTTATTTCGTTCGTTCGACCGGTCGTTATTTCGTTTGTTCGTTATTTCGTTCGATTGTTCGTTCTTTCGTTCAGTCTTTCATTCATTCATTATTTCGTTCGTTTATTCATTGGTTTGTTCGTTCGTTCGTTCATTCATTCATTATTTCGTTCCTGATTTCGTTCGTTATTTCTTTGGGTCGTTCGTTATGTCGTTCGTTCGTTTGTTATTTCATTCGTTCTTGATTTCATTCGTTCGTTCGTCCGTTATTTCGTTCGTTCATTCATTATTTCTTTCGTTCATTCATTATTTCGTTCGTTCGTTCATTCATTCGTTATATCGTTCGTTCGTTCGTTTGTTCATTTGATTTTCGTTCGTTCGTTCGTTCATTCGCTCCTTATTTCATCCATTCATTCGTTCGTTCGTTCGATATTTCGTTCGTTCTTTCGTTCATTTGTTATTTCGTTCGTTTGTTCGTTATTTCCCTCGTTATTTCGTCTTTCGTTCGTTCTTTCGTTATTTCTTTCGTTCGTTCGTTATTTCGTTCGTACATTTGCTCAGTCATTCTTTCGTCCATTGTGTATTCCGATCTTTCGTTATTTCGTTCCTTCGTTTGTTCGTTCGTTATTTCGTTCGTTGGTTATTTCATTCGTTCGTTATTTCGTTCGTTGGTTATTTCATTCGTTCTTTATTTCGTTTGTTCGTTCATTCGTCCCGTTCGTTCATTCTTTCGTTCGTTCGCCATTTCGTTCGCGCCTTCGTTCGTTCGTTTGTTTTTTCGTTCGATCATTCGTTATTTCTATCGCACTCTTGTTCGTTCCTTACTTCATTCATTCGTTCGTTCGTTCGTTTGTTCGTTCAATCTTTCGTTCGTTTGTTCATTATTTCGTTTGATCGATCGTTCATCCATAATTTCGTTTCTTCGTTAATTCGTTCCTTCGTTCTTTTGTTCATTCGTTATTTTGTTCGATCGTTATATCGTTCGTTCGTTATTTCATTCGTTCTTTCGTTCGTTCTTCTTTTTCGTTCGTTCGTTATTTCGTTCGTTCGTTCGTTATTTCGTTCATCCGGACATTATGTCGTTCGTTCGATCATTCTTTCGTTCATTCGTTATTTCTTTCATTCGTTATTTTGTTCGATCGTTATTTCGTTCGTTCGTTATTTCATTCGTTCTTTCGTTCGTTCTTCTTTTTCGTTCATTCGTTATTTCGTTCGTCGATCGTTATTTCGTTCATTCGTTCGTACGTTCGTTCGTTATTTCGTTCGTACGGTCATTATGTCGTTCGTTCGATCATTCTTTCGTTCATTCGTTATTTCGTTCGTTCGTTATTTATTTCGTTCGTTCCTTCATAATTTCGTTCGTTTGTTCGTTCTTTCGTCATTTCCTTCGTTCGTTCGTCATTTCGTTTGTTCGTCATTTCGTTCGTTCGTTGGTCATTTCGTTCGTTCGTTGGTCATTTCATTCGTTCATCATTTCGTTCGTTCGTTGGTCATTTCGTTCGTTCGTTGGTCATTGCGTTCGTTCGTTGTTTGGTTATTTCGTGAGTTTGTTCGTTCATTCGTTGTTTCGTTCGTTCATTATTTCGTTCGTTCGATCGTTCGTTATTTCGTTCGTTCGACCGGTCGTTATTTCGTTTGTTCGTTATTTCGTTCGATTGTTCGTTCTTTCGTTCATTCTTTCATTCATTCATTATTTCGTTCGTTTATTCATTGGTTTGTTCGTTCGTTCGTTCATTCATTCATTATTTCGTTCCTGATTTCGTTCGTTATTTCGTTGGGTCGTTCGTTATGTCGTTCGTTCGTTTGTTATTTCATTCGTTCTTGATTTCATTCGTTCGTTCGTCCGTTATTTCGTTCGTTCATTCATTATTTCTTTCGTTCATTCATTATTTCGTTCGTTCGTTCATTCATTCGTTATATCGTTCGTTCGTTCGTTTGTTCATTTGTTTTTCGTTCGTTCGTTCGTTCATTCGCTCCTTATTTCATCCATTCATTCGTTCGTTCGTTCGATATCTCGTTCGTTCTTTCGTTCATTTGTTATTTCGTTCGTTTGTTCGTTATTTCCCTCGTTATTTCGTCTTTCGTTCGTTCTTTCGTTATTTCTTTCGTTCGTTCGTTATTTCGTTCGTTCATTTGCTCAGTCATTCTTTCGTCCATTGTGTATTCCATTCTTTCGTTATTTCGTTCCTTTGTTTGTTCGTTCGTTATTTCGTTCGTTGGTTATTTCATTCGTTCGTTATTTCGTTTGTTCGTTCGTTCTTTCTTTCTTTCGTTCGTTATTTCGTTTGTTCGTTCATTCGTTCGTTCGTTCATTCTTTCGTTCGTTCGCCATTTCGTTCGCGCCTTCGTTCGTTCGTTTGTTTTTTCGTTCGATCATTCGTTATTTCTGTCGCACTCTTGTTCGTTCCTTACTTCATTCATTCGTTTGTTCGTTCTTTCGTTTGTTCGTTCAATCTTTCGTTCGTTCCTTATTTCTTTCGTTCGTTTGTTCATTATTTCGTTTGATCGATCGTTCATACATAATTTCGTTTCTTCGTTAATTCGTTCCTTCGTTCTTTTGTTCATTCGTTATTTTGTTCGATCGTTATTTCGTTCGTTCGTTATTTCATTCGTTATTTCGTTCGTTCGTTATTTCATTCGTTCTTTCGTTCGTTCTTCTTTTTCGTTCGTTCGTTATTTCATTCGTTGTTTCGTTCGTTCGTTATTTCATTCGTTCTTTCGTTCGTTCTTCTTTTTCGTTCGTTCGTTATTTCGTTCGTTCGTTCGTTATTTCGTTTGTTCGTTCATTCGTTCGTTCGTTCATTCTTTCGTGCGTTCGCCATTTCGTTCGCGCCTTCGTTCGTTCGTTCATTATTTCGTTTGATCGATCGTTCATCCATAATTTCGTTTCTTCGTTAATTCGTTCCTTCGTTCTTTCGTTCATTCGTTGTATTGTTAGATCGTTATTTCGTTCGTTCGTTATTTCATTCGTTCTTTCGGTCGTTCTTCTTTTTCGTTCGTTCTTTCGTTCGTTCTTCTTTTTCGTTCGTTCTTCTTTTTCGTTCGTTGGTTATTTCGTTCGTCGCTCGTTATTTCGTTCATTCGTTCGTACGTTCGTTAGTTATTTCGTTCGTCCGGTCATTATGTCGTTCGTTCGATCATTCTTTCGTTCATTCGTTATTTCGTTCGTTCGTTCCTTCCTTCATAATTTCGTTCTGTGTTCGTTCGTTCGTCATTTCTTTCGTTCGTTCGTCATTTCGTTCGTTCGTTGGTCATTTCATTCGTCCATCATTTCGTTCGTTCGTCGGTCATTTCGTTCGTTCGTTGGTCATTGCGTTCGTTCGTTGTTTCGTTATTTCGTGCGTTTGTTCGTTCGTTCGTTGTTTCGTTCGTTCGTTGGTCATTTCATTCGTTCATCATTTCGTTCGTTCGATCGTTCGTTATTTCGTTCGTTCGACAGGTCGTTATTTCGTTTGTTCGTTATTTCGTTCGATTGTTCGTTCTTTCGTTCATTCTTTCGTTCATTCGTTATTTCGTTCGTTTATTCCTTGGTTTTTTCGTTCGTTCGTTCATTCATTCATTATCTCGTTCTTGATTTCGTTCGTTAATTCGTTCGTTCGTTATTTCGTTCGGTCGTTCGTTATGTCGTTCGTTAGTCCGTTATTTAGTTCATTCGTTCATTCATTTGTTATATCGTTCGTTTGTTCGTTTGTTCATTTGTTTTTCGTTCGTTCGATCGGTCTTTCGTTCTTTCGTTCGTTCGTTCGTTCGTTCGTTTTTCTTTCGTTCGTTCATTCAATGTTTCGTTCGTTCATTCATTATTTCGTTCGTTGATTCGTTCGTTATATCGTTATTTCGATTGTTCGTTCGTTATTTAGTTATTTCGATCGTTCTTTCGTTATTTCGTTCGTTTTTCCGTTCATTCTTTTGTCTTTCGTTCGTTATATCGTTCTTTTTTTCTTTCGGGCTTTCATTCGTTATTTCGTTTGTTCGTTCGTTCATTCTTTCGCTATTTAATTCGTTAGTTCGCTTGTTATTTCGTTCATTCCTTCGTTCTTTCGTTATTTCTTTCGTTCGTTCGTTCTTTCGTTATTTCGTTCGTTCGTTCGTTCGTCCGTTCGTTCATTATTTCGTTCGCTCATTCGTTATGTCGTTCGTTCATTCACTATTTCGTTCGTTCGTTCATTCGTTCGTTACATCGTTCGTTCGTTTGTTTGTTCATTTGTTTTTCGTTCGTTCGTTATTTCATTCGGCTGTTCGTTATTTTATTCGTTTGTTCGTTATTTCATGCGTTTGTCCGTTTGTTCATTCGCTCCTTATTTCATTCATTCATTCGTTCGTTCGTTCGTTCGATATTTCGTTCGTTCGTTCGATATTTCGTTCGTTCGTTCTATATTTCGTTCGTTCTTTCGTTCGTTTGTTCTTTCTTTCGTTTGTTTGTTATTTCATTCTTTTGTCAGTTCGTTCGTTATTTCGTTCGATCGTTCTTAAGTTCCTTCGTTCGTTCGTTCGTTTGTTCGTTTTTCGTTCGTTCGTTATTTCGTTCGTTCATTCATTTCGTTCGTTCATTCGTTCGTTATAACGTTCGTTATTTCGTTTGTTCGTTCGTTCATTCTTTCGCTATTTAGTTCGTTATTTCGCTCGTTATTTCGTTCATTCGTTCGTTCTTTCGTTCTTTCCTTCCTTCGTTCGTTATTTCGTTCTTTCGTTATTTCGTTCGTTCGGTCGATTGTTACTTTGTTTGTTCGTTCCTTCTTTACATCGTTCTTTATTTCGTTCGTTCGTTATTTCATTCGTTTGTCCATTCGTTCATTCTCTCCTTATTTAGCTCATTCATTCGTTCGTTCGTTCAATCTTTCGTTCGTTCGTTCGTCCGTTCGAATTTCGTTCGGTTGTTCTTTCGTTCGTTTGTCATTTCGTTCGTTTGTCATTTCGTTCGTTTGTTTGTTATTTCATTCGTTTGTCCGGTCGTTCGTTTGTTCGTTCGTTCATCCGTTCGTTCATTATTTCGTTCGCTCGTTCGTTATGTCGTTCGTTCGTCCGTTATTTCGTTCGTTCGTTCATTCATTATTTCGTTCGTTCATTCATTATTTTGTTCGTTCGTTCATTCGTTCGTTATATCGTTCGTTCGGTCGTTTGTTCATTTGTTTTTCGTTCGTTCGTTATTTCATTCGTTTGTTCGTTATTTCATTCGTTTGTCCGTTCGTTCATTTGCTCCTTATTTCATTCATTCGTTCGTTCGTTCGTTCGTTCGATATTTCGTTCGTTCTTTCGTTCGTTTGTTATTTCGTTCGTTTGTTCGTTATTTCATTCATTTGTCCGTTCGTTCGTTATTTCGTTCGATCGTTCTTTCGTTCTTTCGTTCGTTCGTTCGTTCGTTTTTCGTTCGATCGTTATTTCGTTCGTTCATTCTTTCGCTATTTAGTTCGTTATTTCGCTCGTTATTTCGTTCATTCGTTCATTGTTTCGTTATTTCTTTCGTTCGTTCGTCATTTCGTTCGTTCATTTGCTCCTTCATTCTTTCGTCCATTGTGTATTCCGTTCGTTCGTTATTTCGTTCCTTCGTTTGTTTGTTCGTTATTTCGTTCGTTCGTTATTTCATTCGTTCGTTATTTCGTTCGTTCAATCTTTCGTTCGTTCAATCTTTCGTTCGTTCCTTATTTCATTCATTCGTTCGTTAGTTCAATCTTTCTTTCGTTCCTTATTTCGTTCGTTCATTATTTCGTTTGATCGATCGTTCATCCATAATTTCGTTCGTTCGTTTCTTCGTTAATTCGTTCCTTCGTTCTTTCGTTCATTCGTTATTTTGTTCGATGGTTATTTCGTTCGTTCGTTATTTCATTCGTTCTTTCGTTCGTTCTTCTTTTTCGTTCGTCCGGTCATTATGTAGTTCGTTCGATCATTCTTTCGTATATTCGTTATTTCGTTCGTTCGTTCGTTATTTCGTTCGTTCCTTCATAATTTCGTTCGTTTTTTCGTTCGTTCGTCATTTCGTTCGTTCGTTGGTCATTTCATTCGTTCATCATTTCGTTCGTTCGTCGGTCATTTCGTTCGATCCTTGGTCATTGCGTTCGTTCGTTGTTTCGTTATTTCGCGCGTTTGTTCGTTCCTTCGTTGTTTCGTTCGTTCATTATTTCGTTCGTTCGATCGTTCGTTATTTCGTTCGTTCGACCGGTCGTTATTTCGTTTGTTTATTCCTTGGTTTTTTCGTTCGTTCGTTCATTCATTCATTATCTCGTTACTGATTTCGTTCGGTAATTCATTCGTTCGTTATTTCGTTGGGTCGTTCGTTATGTCGTTCGTTCGTTCGTTATTTCATTCGTTGTTGAATTCATTCGTTCGTTTGTCCGTTATTTCGTTCGTTCATTCATTATTTCTTTCGTTCATTCATTATTTCGTTCGTTCGTTCATTCATTCGTTGTATCGTTCGTTCGTTCGTTTGTTCATTTGTTTTTCGTTCGTTCGATCGGTCTTTCGTTCTTTCGTTCGTTCGTTCGTTCGTTTTTCGTTCGTTCGTTCATTCATTGTTACGTTCGTTCATTCATTATTTCGTTCGTTCATTCGTTCGTTATATCGTTATTTCGTTTGTTCGTTCGTTCATTCTTTTGTCTTTCGTTCGTTATATCTTTCTTTTTTTCTTTCGGACTTTCATTCGTTATTTCGTTTGTTCGTTCGTTCATTCTTTCGCTATTTAGTTCGTTATTTCGCTTGTTATTTCGTTCATTCCTTCGTTCCTTCGTTATTTCTTTCGTTCGTTCGTTATTTCGTTCGTTCTTTCTTTCGTTTGTTCGTTCGTTATTTCGTTCGTTCGTTCGTCCGTTCGTTCATTATTTCGTTCGCTCATTCGTTATGTCGTTCGTTCATTCACTATTTCGTTCGTTCGTTCATTCGTTCGTTATATCGTTCGTTCGTTTGTTTGTTCATTTGTTTTTCGTTTGTTCGTTATTTCATTCTTTTTTCCGTTCGTTCGTTATATCGTTCGATCGTTCTTTCGTTCATTCGTTCGTTCGTTCGTTCATTCGTTTGTTCGTTCGTTCATTCTTTCGCTATTTAGTTCGTTATTTCGCTCATTATTTCGTTCATTCGTTCGTTCTTTCTTTATTTCTTTCGTTCGTTCGTTATTTCGTTCGTTCATTTGCTCGGTCATTCTTTCGTCCATTGTGTATTCCGTTCGTTCGTTATTTCGTTCCTTCGTTTGTTCGTTCGTTATTTCGTTCTTTCGTTATTTCGTTCGTTCGGTCGACTGTTATTTTGTTTGTTCGTTCCTTCTTTAGATCGTTCGTTATTTCGTTCGTTCGTTATTTCATTCGTTTGTCCGTTCGTTCATTCTCTCCTTATTTCATTCATTCATTCGTTCGTTCGTTCAATCTTTCCTTCGTTCGTTCGTCCGTTCGATATTTCGTTCGGTTGTTCTTTCGTTCGTTTGTCATTTCGTTCGTTTGTTCGTTATTTCATTTGTTTGTCCGGTCGTTCGTTTGTTCGTTCGTTCGTCCGTTCGTTCATTATTTCGTTCGCTCGTTCGTTATGTCGTTCGTTCGTCCGTTATTTCGTTCGTTCGTTCATTCATTATTTCGTTCGTTCATTCATTATTTCGCTCGTTCGTTCATTCGTTCGTTATATCGTTCGTTCATTCGTTCGTTTGTTCATTTGTTTTTCGTTCGTTCGTTATTTCATTCGTTTGTTCGTTATTTCATTCGTTTGTCCGTTCGTTCATTTGCTCCTTATTTTCATTCATTCATTCGTTCGTTCGTTCGTTCTTTCGTTCGTTTGTTATTTCTTTCGTTTGTTCGTTATTTCATTCATTTGTCCGTTCGTTCGTTATTTCGTTCGATCGTTCTTTCGTTCTTTCGTTCGTTCGTTCGTTCATTTTTCGTTCGATCGTTATTCCGTTCGTTCATTCATTGTTTCGTTCGTTCATTCATTATTTGGTTCGTTTATTCGTATGTTATATCAATCGTTCTTTCGTTTGTTCATTTGTTTTTTCAATCTTTCGTTCGTTATTTCGTTTGTTCGTTCGTTAGTTATTTATTTCGATCGTTCTATCGTTATTTCATTCGTTTTTTCGTTCATTCTTTTGTCTTTCGTTCGTTATATCGTTCTTTTTCTCTTTCGGCCTTTCATTCGTTATTTCGTTTGTTTGTTCGTTCATTCGTTCGCTATTTAGTTCGTTATTTCCCTCGTTATTTCGTTCATTCGTTCGTTCTTTCATTATTTCTTTCGTTCGATCGTTATATCGTTCGTTCATTTGCTCAGTCATTCTTTCGTCCATTGTGTATTCCGTTCGTTCGTTATTTCGTTCCTTCGATTGTTCGTTCGTTATTTCGTTCGTTCGTTATTTCATTCGTTCGTTATTTCGTTTGTTCGTTCATTTTTTCTTTCGTTCGTTCGTTATTTCGTTTATTCGTTCATTCGTTCGTTCGTTCATTCATTGTAATTTCTTTCGTTCGTTCGCCCTTTCGTTCGCGCCTTTGTTCGTTCGATCATTCGTTATTTCGTTCACACTCTTGTTCGTTCCTTATTTCATTCATTCGTTCGTTCGTTCGTTGAATCTTTCGTTCGTTCAATCTTTCGTTCGTTCAATCTTTCGTTCGTTCCTTATTTCATTCGTTCGTTCGTTCGTTCGTTCAATCTTTCGTTCGTTCCTTATTTCTTTCGTTCATTCGTTCCTTATTTCGTTCGTTCATTATTTCGTTCGATCGATCGTTCATCCACAATTTCGTTCGTTCGTTTCTTCGTCAATTCGTTCCTTCGTTCTTTCGTTCATTCGTTATTTTGTTCGATGGTTATTTCGTTCGTTCGTTATTTCATTCGTTCTTTCGTTCGTTCTTCTTTTTCGTTCGTTCGTTATTTCGTTCGTCCGGTCATTATGTCGTTCGTTCGATCATTCTTTCGTTCATTCGTTATTTCGTTCGTTCGTTCGTTATTTCGTTCGTTCGATCGTTATTTAGTTTGTTCGTTCGGTGTATCGTTAGTTCGGTCGTTCATTCGTTCGTTATTTCGTTCGACACTTCATAATTTCGTTCGTTATTTCGTTCGTTCGTCATTTCGTTCGTTCGTCATTTCGTTCGTTCGTCATTTCGTTCGTTCGTTGGTCATTTCATTCGTTCATCATTTCGTTCTTTCGTTGGTCATTTCGTTCGTTCGTTGGTCATTGCGTTCGTTCGATGTTACGTTATTTCGTGCGTTTGTTCGTTCGTTCGTTGTTTCGTTCGTTCATTATTTCGTTCGTTCGATCGTTCGTTATTTCTTTCGTTCGACCGGTCGTAATTTCGTTTGTTCGTTATTTCGTTCGATTGTTCGTACTTTCGTTCATTCTTTCGTTCATTCGTTATTTCGTTCGTTTATTCATTGTGTTTGTTCGTTCGTTCGTTCATTCATTCATTATTTCGTTCCTGATTTCGTTCGTTAATTCGTTCGTTCGTTATTTCGTTGGGTCGTTCGTTATGTCGTTCGGTCGTTTGTTATTTCATTCGTTCGTTCGTCCGTTATTTCGTTCGTTGATCCATTATTTCTTTCGTTCATTCATTATTTCGTTCGTTCGTTCATTCATTCGTTATATCGTTCGTTCGTTCGTTTGTTCATTTGTTTTTCGTTCGTTCGATCGGTCTTTCGTTCTTTCGTTCGTTCGTTCGTTTTTCGTTCGTTCGTTTTTCGTTCGTTCGTTCATTCATTGTTTCGTTCGTTCATTCATTATTTCGTTCGTTCATTCGTTCGTTATATCGTTATTTCGTTTGTTCGATCGTTATTTAGTTATTTCGATCGTTCTTTCGTTATTTCGTTCATTCTTTTGTCTTTCGTTCGTTATATCGTTCTTTTTTTCTTTCGGCCTTTCATTCGTTATTTCGTTTGTTCGTTCGTTCATTCTTTCGATATTTAGTTCGTTATTTCGCTTTTTATTTCGTTCATTCGTTCGTTCGTTCAATCTTTCGTTCGTTCCTTCGTCCGTTCGATATTTCGTTCGGTTGTTCTTTCGTTCGTTTGTCATTTCGTTCGTTTGTTCGTTATTTCATTCGTTTGTCCGGTCGTTCGTTTCTTCGTTCGTTCGTCCGTTCGTTCATTATTTCGTTCGCTCGTTCGTTATGTCGTTCGTTCGTCCGTTATTTCGTTCGTTCATTCATTATTTCGTTCGTTTATTCATTATTTCATTCGTTCGTTCATTCGTTCGTTATATCGTTCGTTCGTTCGTTTGTTCATTTGTTTTTCGTTCGTTATTTCATTCGTTTGTTCGTTATTTCATTGGTTTGTCCGTTCGTTCATTTGCTCCTTATTTCATTCATTCATTCGTTCGTTCGTTCGATATTTCGTTCGTTCTTTCGTTCGTTTGTTATTTCGTTCGTTTGTTCGTTATTTCATTCATTTGTCCGTTCGTTCGTTATTTCGTTCGATCGTTCTTTCCTTCTTTCGTTCGTTCGTTCGTTCGTTTTTCGTTCGATCGTTATTTCGTTCGTTCATTCATTGTTTCGTTCGTTTATTCGTATGTTATATCGTTCGTTCTTTCGTTTGTTCATTTGTTTTTTCATTCTTTCGTTCGTTATTTCTATCGTTCTTTCATTATTTCGTTCGTTTTTTCGTTCATTCTTTTGTCTTTCGTTCGTTATATCGTTCTTTTTTTCTTTCGGCCTTTCATTCGTTATTTCGTTCATTCGTTCGTTCGTTCGTTATTTCGTTCGTTCGTTCGTTCGTCCGTTCGTTCATTATTTCGTTCGCTCATTCGTTATGTCATTCGTTCATTCACTATTTCGTTCGTTCATTCGTTCGTTACATCGTTCGTTCGTTTGTTTGTTCATTTGTTTTTCGTTCGTTCGTTATTTCATTCGTTTGTTCGTTATTTTATTCGTTTGTTCGTTATTTCATGCGTTTGTCCGTTTGTTCATTCGCTCCTTATTTCATTCATTCATTCGTTCGTTCGTTCGTTCGATATTTCGTTCGTTCTTTCGTTCGTTTGTTATTTCTTTCGTTTGTTCGTTATTTCATTCTTTTGTCCGTTCGTTCGTTATTTCGTTCGATCGTTCTTTCGTTCCTTCGTTCGTTCGTTCGTTCGTTTTTCGTTCGTTCGTTATTTCGTTCGTTCATTCATTGTTTCGTTCGTTCATTCATTATTTCGTTCGTTCATTCGTTCTTTATATCGTTCGTTATTTCGTTTGTTCGTTCGTTCATTCTTTCGCTATTTAGTTCGTTATTTCGGTCGTTATTTCGTTCATTCGTTCGTTCTTTCGTTATTTCCATCGTTCGTTCGGTATTTCGTTCGTTCATTTGCTCAGTCATTCTTTCGTCCATTGTGTATTCCGTTCGTTCGTTATTTCGTTCCTTCGTTTGTTCGTTCGTTATTTCGTTCGTTCGTTCGTTTGTTCATTTGTTTTTCGTTCGTTATTTCATTCGTTTGTTCGTTATTTCATTCGTTTGTCCGTTCTTTCATTTGCTCCTTATTTCATTCATTCATTCGTTCGTTCGTTCGTTCGATATTTCGTTCGTTCTTTCGTTCGTTTGTTATTTCGTTCGTTTGTTCGTTATTTCATTCATTTGTCGGTTCGTTCGTTATTTCGTTCGTTCGTCCGTTTGTTCTTTTGTTTTTCGTTCGTTCGTTATTTCATTCGTTTGTTATTTCGTTTGTTCGTTCGTTTTTTTCTTTCGTTCGTTCGTTATTTCGTTCTTTCGTTCATTCGTTCGTTCGTTCATTCTTTCGTTCGTTCGTTCAATCATTGTAATTTCTTTCGTTCGTTTGTTTTTTCGTTCGATCATTCGTTATTTCGTTCATACTCTTGTTCTTTACTTATTTCATTCATTCGTTCGTTCGTTCGTTCAATCTTTCGTTAGTTCCTTATTTCTTTCGTTCGTTCGTTCCTTATTTCGTTCTTTCATTATTTCGTTTGATCGATCGTTCATCCATAATTTCGCTCGTTCGTTTCTTCGTTAATTCCTTCCTTCGTTCTTTCGTTCGTTCGTTCGTTATTTCTTTCGTTCGTTCGTTATTTAGTTTGTTCGTTCGGTGTATCGTTAGTTCGGTCGTTCATTCGTTCGTTATTTCGTTCGTTCCTTCATAATTTCGTTCGTTTTTTCGTTCATTCGTCATTTCGTTCGTTCGTTGGTCATTTCATTCGTTCATCATTTCGTTCGTTCGTTGGTCATTTCGTTCGTTCTTTGGTCATTGCGTTCGTTCTTTGTTTCGATATTTCGTGCGTTTGTTCGTTTGTTCTTTGTTTCGTTCGTTCATTATTTCGTTCGTTCGATCGTTCGTTATTTCGTTTGTTCGTTCTTTCGTTCATTCTTTCGTTCATTCGTTATATCGTTCGTTTATTCATTGGTTTGTTCGTTCGTTCGTTCATTCATTTATTATTTCGTTCCTGATTTCGTTCGTTAATTCGTTCGTTCGTTATTTCGTTGGGTCGTTCGTTATGTCGTTCGTTCGTTCGTTATTTCATTCGTTCTTGATTTCATTCGTTCGTTCATCCGTTATTTCTTTCGTTCATTCATTATTTCTTTCGTTCATTCATTATTTCGGTCGTTCGTTCATTCATTCGTTATATCGTTCGTTCGTTCGTTTGTTTATTTGTTTTTCGATCGTTCCTTCGTTCATTCGCTGCTTATTTCATTCAATCATTCGTTCGTTCGTTCGATATTTCGTTCGTTCTTTCGTTCATTTGTTATTTCGTTCGTTTGTTCGTTATTTCCCTCGCTTTTTCGTCTTTCGTTCGTTCTTTCGTTATTTCTTTCGTTCGTTCGTTATTTCGTTCGTTCATTTGCTCAGTCATTCTTTCGTCCATTGTGTATTCCGTTCGTTCCTTATTTCGCTCCTACGTTTGTTCGTTCGTTCGTTATTTCATTTGTTCGTTATTTCGTTTGTTCGTTCGTTCGTTATTTCATTTGTTCTTTCATTCGTTCGTTCGTTCATTCATTCGTTCGTTCGCCATTTCGTTCGCGCCTTCGTTCGTTCGTTTGTTTTTTCGTTCGATCATTCGTTATTTCTATCACACTCTTGTTCGTTCCTTATTTCATTCATTCGTTCGTTCGTTCGTTCAATCTTTTGTTCGTTCCTTATTTCTTTCGTTCGTTCGTTTATTATATCGATTGATCAATCGTTCATCCATAATTTCGTTTGTTCGTTAATTCGTTCATTCTTTCTTTCGTTCATTCGTTACTTTGTTCGATCATTATTTCGTTCGTTCGTTATTTCATTCGTTCTTTCGTTCGTTCGTTATTTCATTCGTCCTTTCTTTCGTTCTTCGTTTTCGTTCGTTCGTTATTTCGTTCGTCCGGTAATTATGTCGTTCGTTCGATCAGTCTTTCGTTCATTCGTTATTTCGTTCATTCGTTATTTGGTTCGATCGTTACTTCGTTCGTTCGTGATTTCATTCGTTCTTTCGTTCGTTCTTCTTTTTCGTTCGTTCGTTATTTCATTCGTTCTTTAGTTCGTTCTTCTTTTTCGTTCGTTATTTCTTTCGTCGTTCGTTATTTCGTTAATTCGTTCGTACGTTCGTCCGCTATTTCGTTCGTCCGGTCATTATGTCGTTCGTTCGATCATTCTTTCGTTCATTCGTTATTTCGTTCGTTCGTTCGTTATTTCGTTCGTTCCTTCATAATTTCATTCGTTTGTTCGTTCGTTCGTCATTTCCTTCGTTCGTTCGTCGGTCATTTCGTTCGTTCGTTGGTCATTGCGTTCGTTCGTTGTTTCGTTATTTCGTGCGTTTGTTCGTTCGTTCGTTGTTTCGGTCGTTCATTATTTCGTTCGTTCGATCGTTTGTTATTTCGTTCGTTCGACCGGTCGTTATTTTGTTTGTTCGTTATTTCATTCGATTGTTCGTTCTTTCCTTCATTCTTTCGTTCATTCGTTATTTCGTTCGTTTATTCCTTGGTTTTTTCGTTCGTTCGTTCATTCATTCATTATCTCGTTCCTGATTTCTTTCGTTAATTCATTCGTTCGTTATTTCGTTGGGTCGTTCGTTATGTCGTTCGTTCGTTCGTTATTTCATTCGTTGTTGATTTCATTCGTTCGTTCGTCCGTTATTTCGTTCGTTCATTCATTATTTCTTTCGTTCATTCATTATTTCGTTCGTTCGTTCATTCATACGTTATAACGTTCGTTCGTTCGTTTCTTCATTTGTTTTCGTTCGTTCGATCGGTCGTTTTTCGTTCGTTCGTTCATTCATTGTTTCGTTCGTTCATTCATTATTTCGTTCGTTCATTCGTTCGTTATATCGTTATTTCGTTTGTTCGTTCGTTATTTAGTTATTTCGATCGTTCTTTCGTTATTTCGTTCGTTTTTTTGTTCATTCTTTTGTCTTTCGTTCGTTATATCGTTCTTTTTTTCTTTCGGCCTTTCATTCGTTATTTCGTTTGTTCGTTCGTTCATTCGTTCGATATTTAGTTCGTTATTTCCCTTGTTATTTCGTTCATTCCTTCTTTCGTTATTTCTTTCATTAGTTCGTTGTTTCGTTCGTTCTTTCTTTCGTTCGTTCGTTCCTTCGTTCGTTATTTCGTTCGTTCGTTCGTTCGTTCGTTCGTTATATCGTTCGTTCGTTGTTTGTTCATTTGTTTTTCGTTCGTTTGTTATTTCATTCGTTTGTTCGTTATTTTATTCGTTTGTTCGTTATTTCATGCGTTTGTTCGTTTGTTCATTCGCTCCTTATTTCATTCATTCATTCGTTCGTTCGTTCGTTCGGTCGTTCGTTTTTCGTTCGATCGTTATTTCGTTCGTTCATTCATTGTTTCGTTCGTTCATTCATTATTTTTTTCATCGGCCTTTCCATTCTTTTGTCTTTCGTTCGTTATATCGTTCTTTTTCTCTTTCGGCCTTTCATTCGTTAGTTCGTTTGTTCGTTCGCTATTTAGTTCGTTCGTTATTTCATTCGTTCGTTATTTAGTTTGTTCGTTCGGTGTATCGTTAGTTCGGTCGTTCATTCGTTCGTTATTTCGTTCGTTCCTTCATATTTTCGTTCGTTTTTTCGTTCGTTCGTCATTTCGTTCGTTCGCTCGTTATTTCGTTCATTCGTTCGTTCTTTCGTTATTTCTTTCGTTCGTTCGTTATTTCGTTCCTTCGTTTGTTCGTTCGCTATTTCGTTCGTTCGTTATTTCATTCGTTCGTTATTTAGTTTGTTCGTTCGGTGTATCGTTAGTTCGGTCGTTCATTCGTTCGTTATTTCGTTCGTTCCTTCATATTTTCGTTCGTTTTTTCGTTCGTTCGTCATTTCGTTCGTTCGTTCGTCATTTCGTTCGTTCGTTCGTCATTTCGTTCGTTCGTCATTTCATTCGTTCGTTGGTCATTTCATTCGTTCATCATTTCGTTCGTTCGTTGGTCATTTCGTTCGTTCGTTGCTCATTGCGTTCGTTCGTTGTTTCGTTATTTCGTGAGTTTGTTCGTTCGTTGGTTGTTTCGTTCGTTCATTATTTCGTTCGTTCGACCGGTCGTTATTTCGTTTGTTCGTTATTTCGTTCGATTGTTCGTCATTTCGTTCATTCTTTCGTTCATTCGTTATTTCGTTCCATTATTCATTGGTTTGTTCGTTCTTTCGTTCATTCATTCATTATTTCGTCTCAGATTTCGTTCGTTAATTCGTTCGTTCGTTATTTCGTTGGGTCGTTCGTTTTGTCGTTCGTTCGTTTGTTATTTCAATCGTTCTTGATTTCATTCGTTCGTTCGTCCATTATTTCGTTCGTTCATTCATTATTTCTTTCGTTCATTCATTATTTCGTTCGTTCGTTCATTCATTCGTTTGTTCATTTGTTTTTCGTTCGATCGTTCGTTCATTCGCTCCTTATTTCATTCATTCATTCGTTCGTTCGTTCGTTCGTTCTTTCGTTCATTTGTTATTTCTTTCGTTTGTTCGTTATTTCGTTCGATTGTTCGTTCTTTCGTTCATTCTTTCGTTAATTCGTTATTTCGTTCGATTATTCATTGGTTTGTTCGTTCGTTCGTTCATTCATTCATTATTTCGTTCCTGATTTCGTTCGTTAATTCGTTCGTTCGTTATTTCGTTGGGTCCTTCGTTATGTCGTTCGTTCGTTCGTTATTTCATTCGTTCTTGATTTCATTCGTTCATTGGTCCGTTATTTCGTTCGTTCATTCATTATTTCTTTCGTTCATTCATTATTTCGTTCGTTCGTTCATTCATTCGTTATATCGTTCGTTCGTTCGTTTGTTCATTTGTTTTTCGTTCGTTCGTTCGTTCATTCGCTCCTTATTTCATTCATTCATTCGTTTGTTCGTTCGATATTTCGTTCGGTCTTTCGTTCATTTGTAATTTCGTTCGTTTGTTCGTTATTTCCCTCGTTATTTCCTCTTTCGTTCGTTCTTTCGTTCGTTCGTTATTTCATTCGTTCGTTATTTCGTTCTTCCGTTCGTTCTTCTTTTTCGTTCGTTCGTTATTTCGTTCGTCGCTCGTTATTTCGTTCATTCGTTCGTACGTTCGTTCGTTATTTCGTTCGTCCGGTCATTATGTTGTTCGTTCGATCATTCTCTCGTTCATTCGTTATTTCGTTCGTTCCATCGTTATTTCGTTCGTTCCTTCATAATCTCGTTCGTTTGATCGTTCGTTCGTCATTTCTTTCGTTCTTTCGTCATTTCGTTCGTTCGTCATTTCGTTCGTTCGTTGGTCATTTCATTCGTTCATTATTTCGTTCGTTCGTCGGTCATTTTGTTCGTTCGTTGGCCATTGCGTTCGTTCGTTGTTTCGTTATTTCGTGCGTTTGTTCTTTCGTTCATTGTTTCGTTCGTTCATTATTTCGTTCGTTCGATCGTTCGTTATTTCGTTCGTTCGACCGGTCGTTATTTCGTTTGTTCGTTATTTAGTTCGATTGTTCGTTCTTTCCTTCATTCTTTCGTTCATTCGTTATTTCGTTCGTTTATTCATTGGTTTTCGTTCGTTCGTTCGTTCATTCATTCATTATCTCGTTCCTGATTTCGTTCGTTAATTCATTCGTTCGTTATTTCGTTGGGTCGTTCGTTATGTCGTTCGTTCGTTCGTTATTTCATTCGTTGTTGATTTCATTCGTTCGTTCGTCCGTTATTTCGTTCGTTCATTCATTATTTCTTTCGTTCATTCATTATTTCGTTCGTTCGTTCATTCATTCGTTATATCGTTCGTTCGTTCGTTTGTTCATTTGTTTTTCGTTCGTTCGATCGGTCTTTCGTTCTTTCGTTCGTTCGTTCGTTCGTTTTTCGTTCGTTCGTTCATTCATTGTTTCGTTCGTTCATTCATTATTTCGTTCGTTCATTCGTTCGTTATATCGTTATTTGGTATGTTCGTTCCTTATTTAGTTATTTCGATCGTTCTTTCGTTATTTCGTTCGTTTTTTGTTCATTCTTTTGTCTTTCGTTCGTTATATCGTTCTTTTTTTTCTTTCGGCCCTTTCATTCGTTATTTCGATTGTTCGTTCGTTCATTCTTTCGCTATTTAGTTCGTTATTTCGCTTGATATGTCGTTCATTCCTTCGTTCTTTCGTTATTTCTTTCATTCGTTCGTTGTTTCGTTCGTTCTTTCTTTCTTTCGTTCGTTCGTTCGTTCGCTATTTCGTTCGTTCGTTCGTTCTTCCGTTCGTTCATTATTTCGTTCGCTCATTCGTTATGTCATTCGTTCATTCACTATTTCGTTCGTTCGTTCATTCGTTCGTTATATCGTTCGTTCGTTTGTTTGTTCATTTGTTTTTCGTTCGTTCCTTATTTCATTCGTTTGTTCGTTATTTTATTCGTTTGTTCGTTATTTCATGCGTTTGTTCGTTTGTTCATTCGCTCCTTATTTCATTCATTCATTGTTTCGTTCGTTCGTTCGATATTTCGTTCGTTCTTTCGTTCGTTTGTTATTTCTTTCGTTTGTTCGTTATTTCATTCTTTTGTCCGTTCGTTCGTTATTTCTTTCGATCGTTCTTTCGTTCGTTCGTTCGTTCGTTTTTCGTTCGTTCGTTATTTCGTTCGTTCATTCATCGTTTCGTTCGTTCATTCATTATTTCGTTCGTTCATTCGTTCGTTATATCGTTCGTTATTTCGTTTGTTCGTTCGTTCATTCTTTCGCTATTTAGTTCGTTATTTCGCTCGTTATTTCGTTCATTCGTTCGTTCTTTCGTTATTTCTTTCTTTCGTTCGTTATTTCGTTCGTTCATTTGCTCAGTCATTCTTTCGTTCATTGTGTATTCCGTTCGTTCGTTATTTCGTTCCTTCTTTTGTTCGTTCGTTATTTCGTTCTTTCGTTATTTCGTTCGTTCGGTCGATTGTTATTTTGTTTGTTCGTTCGTTCATTCGTTCGCTATTTAGTTCGTTATTTCGCTCGTTATTTCGTTCATTCGTTCGTTCTTTCGTTATTTCTTTCGTTCGTTCGTTATTTCGTTCGTTCATTTTCTCAGTCATTCTTTCGTCCATGGTGTATTCCGTTCGTTCGTTATTTCGTTCCTTCGTTTGTTCGTTCGTTATTTCGTTCGTTCGTTATTTCTTCCGTTCGTTCGTTATTTCGTTTATTCGTTCATTCGTTCGTTCGTTCATTCTTTCGTTCGTTCGTTCCTTCATTGTAATTTCTTTCGTTCCTTCACCCTTTCGTTCGCGCCTTCGTTCGTTCGTTTGTTTTTTCATTCGATCATTCGTTATATCGTTCACACTCTTTTTCGTTCCTTATTTAATTCATTCGTTCGTTCGTTCGTTATTTCATTCGTTCTTTCGTTCGTTCATTATTTCATTCGTTCTTTCGTTCGTTCTTCGTTTTCGCTCGTTCGTTATTTCGTTCGTTCGCTCGTTATTTCGTTCATTCGTTCGTACGTTCGCTCGTTATTTCTTTCGTCCGGTAATTATGTCGTTCGTTCGATCATTCTTTCGTTCATTCGTTATTTTGTTCATTCGTTATTTGGTTCGATCGTTATTTCGTTCGTTCGTTATTTCATTCGTTCTTTCGTCCGTACTTCTTTTTCGTTCGTTCGTTATTTCATTCGTTCTTTCGTTCGTTCGTTATTTCATTCGTTTGTCCGTTCGATCATTTGCTCCTTATTTCATTCATTCATTCGTTCGTTCGTTCGTTCGATATTTCGTTCTTTCTTTCGTTCGTTTGTTATTTCGTTCGTTTGTTCGTTATTTCATTCATTTGTCCGTTCGTTCGTTATTTTGTTCGATCGTTCTTTCGTTCTTTCGTTCGTTCGTTCCGTCGTTCGGTTTTCGTAAGATCGTTATTTCGTTCGTTCATTCATTGTTTCGTTCGTTCATTCATTATTTCGTTCGTTTATTCCCATGTTATATCGTTCGTTCTTTCGTTTGTTCATTTGTTTTTCATTCTTTCGTTCGTTATTTCGTTTCTTCGTTCGTTATTTAGTTATTTCGATCGTTCTTTCGTTATTTCATTCGTTTTTTCGTTCATTCTTTTGTCTTTCGTTCGTTATACCGTTCTTTTTCTCTTTCGGCCTTTCATTCGTTATTTCGTTTGTTCGTTCGTTCATTCGTTCGCTATTTAGTTCGTTATTTCGCTCGTTATTTCGTTTATTCGTTCGTTCTTTCGTTATTTCTTTCATTCGTTCGTTATTTCGTTCGTTCATTTGCTCAGTCATTCTTTCGTCCATTGTGTATTCCGTTCGTTCGTTATTTCGTTCGTTCGTGTGTTCGTTCGTTATTTCGTTCGTTCGTTATTTCTTCCGTTCGTTCGTTATTTCGTTTATTCGTTCATTCGTTCGTTCGTTCATTCTTTCGTTCGTTCGTTCATTCATTGTAATTTCTTTCGTTCCTTCGCCCTTTCGTTCGCGCCTTCGTTCGTTCGTTTGTTTTTTCATTCGATCATTCGTTATATCGTTCACACTCTTTTTCGTTCCTTATTTCATTCATTCGTTCGTTCGTTCGTTCAATCTTTCCTTCGTTCCTTATTTCTTTCGTTCGTTCGTTCATTATTTCGATTGATCGATCGTTCATCCATAATTTCGTTTCTTCGTTAATTCATTCATTCGTTCTTTCGTTCATTCGTTATTTTGTTCGATCATTATTTCGTTCGTTCGTTATTTCATTCGTTCTTTCGTTCGTTCTTCTTTTTCGTTCGTTCGTTATTTCATTCGTTCTTTCGTTCGTTCGTTATTTCATTCGTTCTTTCTTTCGTTCTTTGTTTTCGGTCGTTCGTTATTTCGTTCGTTCGCTCGTTATTTCGTTCATTCGTTCGTACGTTCGTTCGTTATTTCTTTCGTCCGGTAATTATGTCGTTCGTTCGATCATTCTTTCGTTCATTCGTTATTTCGTTCATTCTTTATTTGGTTCGATCGTTATTTCGTTCGTTCGTTATTTCATTCGTTCTTTCGTTCGTTCTTCTTTTTCGTTCGTTATTTCGTTCGTCGCTCGTTATTTCGTTCATTCCTTCGTACGTTGGTTCGTTATTTCGTTCGTCCTGTCATTATGTCGTTCGTTCGATCATTCTTTCGTTCATTCGTTATTTCGTTCGTTCGTTCGTTATTTCGTTCGTTCCTTCATAATTTCGTTCATTCGTTATTTCGTTCGTTCGTTCGTCATTTCGTTCGTTCGTCATTTCTTTCGTTCGTCATTTCGTTCGTTCGTTGGTCATTTCATTCGTTCATCATTTCGTTCGTTCGTCGGTCATTTCGTTCGTTCGTTGGTCATTGCGTTCGTTCGTTGTTTTGTTATTTCGTGCATTTGTTCTTTCGTTCTTTGTTTCGTTCGTTCATTATTTCGTTCGTTCGATCGTTCGTTATTTCGTTCGTTCGACCGGTCGTTATTTCGTTTGTTCGTTATTTCGATCGATTGTTCGTTTCTTCGTTAATTCGTTCACTCGTTCTTTTGTTCATTCGTTATTTTGTTCGATCGTTATTTCGTTCGTTCGTTATTTCATTCGTTCTTTCGTTCGTTCTTCTTTTTCGTTCGTTCGTTATTTCATTCGTTGTTTCGTTCGTTCGTTATTTCATTCGTTCTTTCGTTCGTTCTTCTTTTTCGTTCGTTCGTTATTTCGTTCGTTCGTTCGTTATTTCGTTCATCCGGACATTATGTCGTTCGTTCGATCATTCTTTCGTTCATTCGTTATTTCGTTCATTCGTTATTTTGTTCGATCGTTATTTCGTTCGTTCGTTATTTCATTCGTTCTTTCGTTCGTTCTTCTTTTTCGTTCGTTCGTTATTTCGTTCGTCGATCGTTATTTCGTTCATTCGATCGTACGTTCGTTCGTTATTTCGTTCGTCCGGTCATTATGTCGTTCGTTCGATCATTCTTTCGTTCATTCGTTATTTCGTTCGTTCGTTATTTATTTCGTTCGTTCCTTCATAATTTCGTTCGTTTGTTCGTTCTTTCGTCATTTCCTTCGTTCGTTCGTCATTTCATTTGTTCGTCATTTCGTTCGTTCGTTGGACATTTCGTTCGTTCGTTGGTCATTTCATTCGTTCATCATTTCGTTCGTTCGTTGGTCATTTCGTTCGTTCGTCGGTCATTGCGTTCGTTCGTTGTTTCGTTATTTCGTGCGTTTCTTCGTTCGTTCGTTCATTATTTCGTTCGTTTGATCGTTCGTTATTTCGTTCGTTCGACCGGTCGTTATTTCGTTTGTTCGTTATTTCGTTCGATTGTTCGTTCTTTCGTTCATTCTTTCATTCATTCATTATTTCGTTCCTGATTTCGTTCGTTATTTCGTTGGGTCGTTCGTTATCTCGTTCGTTCGTTTGTTATTTCATTCGTTCTTGATTTCATTCGTTCGTTCGTTTGTTATTTCGTTCGTTCATTCATTATTTCTTTCGTTCATTCATTATTTCGTTCGTTCGTTCATTCATTCGTTATATCGTTCGTTCGTTTGTTCATTTGATTTTCGTTCGTTCGTTCGTTCATTCGCTCCTTATTTCATCCATTCATTCGTTCGTTCGTTCGATATTTCGTTCGTTCTTTCGTTCATTTGTTATTTCGTTCGTTTGTTCGTTATTTCCCTCGTTATTTCGTCTTTCGTTCGTTCTTTCGTTATTTCTTTCGTTCGTTCGTTATTTCGTTCGTTCATTTCCTCAGTCATTCTTTCGTCCATTGTGTATTCCGTTCTTTCGTTATTTCGTTCATTCGTCCCGTTCGTTCATTCTTTCGTTCGTTCACCATTTCGTTCGCGCCTTCGTTCGTTCGTTTGTTTTTTCGTTCGATCATTCGTTATTTCTATCGCACTCTTGTTCGTTCCTTACTTCATTCATTCGTTCGTTCGTTCGTTCGTTTGTTCGTTCAATCTTTCGTTCGTTCCTTATTTCTTTCGTTCGTTTGTTCATTATTTCGTTTGATCGATCGTTCATCCATAATTTCGTTTCTTCGCTAATTCGTTCCTTCGTTCTTTTGTTCATTCGTTATTTTGTTCGATCGTTATTTCGTTCGTTCGTTATTTCATTCGTTCTTTCGTTCGTTCTTTGTTTTCGGTCGTTCGTTATTTCGTTCGTTCGCTCGTTTTTTCGTTCATTCGTTCGTACGTTCGTTCGTTATTTCTTTCGTCCGGTAATTATGTCGTTCGTTCGATCATTCTTTCCTTCATTCGTTATTTCGTTCATTCGTTATTTGGTTCGATCGTTATTTCGCTCGTTCGTTATTTCATTTGTTCTTTCGTTCGTTCTTCTTTTTCGTTCGTTATTTCGTTCGTCGCTCGTTATTTCGTTCATTCCTTCGTACGTTCGTTCGTTATTTCGTTCGTCCGGTCATTATGTCGTTCGTTCGATCATTCTTTCGTTCATTCGTTATTTCGTTCGTTCGTTCGTTATTTCGTTCGTTCCTTCATAATTTCGTTCATTCGTTATTTCGTTCGTTCGTTCGTCATTTCGTTCGTTCGTCATTTCTTTCGTTCGTCATTTCGTTCGTTCGTTGGTCATTTCATTCGTTCATCATTTCGTTCGTTCGTCGGTCATTTCGTTCGTTCGTTGGTCATTGCGTTCGTTCGTTGTTTCGTTATTTCGTGCATTTGTTCGTTCGTTCTTTGTTTCGTTCGTTCATTATTTCGTTCGTTCGATCGTTCGTTATTTCGTTCGTTCGACCGGTCGTTATTTCGTTTGTTCGTTATTTCGTTCGATTGTTCGTTTCTTCGTTAATTTGTTCCTTCGTTCTTTTGTTCATTCGTTATTTTTTTCGATCGTTATTTCGTTCGTTCGTTATTTCATTCGTTCTTTCGTTCGTTCTTCTTTTTCGTTCGTTCGTTATTTCATTCGTTGTTTCGTTCGTTCGTTATTTCATTCGTTCTATCGTTCGTTCTTCTTTTTCGTTCGTTCGTTATTTCGTTCGTTCGTTCGTTATTTCGTTCATCCGGACATTATGTCGTTCGTTCGATCATTCTTTCGTTCATTCGTTATTTCGTTCATTCGTTATTTTGTTCGATCGTTATTTCGTTCGTTCGTTATTTCATTCGTTCTTTCGTTCGTTCTTCTTTTTCGTTCGTTCGTTATTTCGTTCGTTCGTTATTTCGTTCGTCGATCGTTATTTCGTTCATTCGATCGTACGTTCGTTCGTTATTTCGTTCGTCCGGTCATTATGTCGTTCTTTCGTCATTTCCTTCGTTCGTTCGTCATTTCATTTGTTCGTCATTTCGTTCGTTCGTTGGTCATTTCGTTCGTTCGTTGGTCATTTCATTCGTTCATCATTTCGTTCGTTCGTTGGTCATTTCGTTCGTTCGTTGGTCATTGCGTTCGTTCGTTGTTTCGTTATTTCGTGCGTTTGTTCGTTCGTTCGTTCATTATTTCGTTCGTTCGATCGTTCGTTATTTCGTTCGTTCGACCGGTCGTTATTTCGTTTGTTCGTTATTTCGTTCGATTGTTCGTTCTTTCGTTCATTCTTTCATTCATTCATTATTTCGTTCGTTTATTCATTGGTTTGTTCGTTCGTTCGTTCATTCATTCATTATTTCGTTCCTGATTTCGTTCGTTATTTCGTTGGGTCGTTCGTTATGTCGTTCGTTCGTTTGTTATTTCATTCGTTCTTGATTTCATTCGTTCGTTCGTCCGTTATTTCGTTCGTTCATTCATTATTTCTTTCGTTCATTCATTATTTCGTTCGTTCGTTCATTCATTCGTTATATCGTTCGTTCGTTCGTTTGTTCATTTGATTTTCGTTCGTTCGTTCGTTCATTCGCTCCTTATTTCATCCATTCATTCGTTCGTTCGTTCGATATTTCGTTCGTTCTTTCGTTCATTTGTTATTTCGTTCGTTTGTTCGTTATTTCCCTCGTTATTTCGTCTTTCGTTCGTTCTTTCGTTATTTCTTTCGTTCGTTCGTTATTTCGTTCGTTCATTTGCTCAGTCATTCTTTCGTCCATTGTGTATTCCGTTCTTTCGTTATTTCGTACCTTCGTTTGTTCGTTCGTTATTTCGTTCGTTGGTTATTTCATTCGTTCGTTATTTCGTTTGTTCGTTCATTTGTCCCGTTCGTTCATTCTTTCGTTCGTTCGCCATTTCGTTCGCGCCTTCGTTCGTTCGTTTGTTTTTTCGTTCGATCATTCGTTATTTCTATCGCACTCTTGTTCGTTCCTTACTTCATTCATTCGTTCGTTCGTTCGTTCGTTTGTTCGTTCAATCTTTCGTTCGTTCCTTATTTCTTTCGTTCGTTTGTTCATTATTTCGTTTGATCGATCGTTCATCCATAATTTCGTTTCTTCGTTAATTCGTTCCTTCGTTCTTTTGTTCATTCGTTATTTTGTTCGATCATTATTTCGTTCGTTCGTTATTTCATTCGTTCTTTCGTTCGTTCTTCTTTTTCGTTCGTTCGTTATTTCGTTCGTTCGTTATTTCGTTCATCCAGACATTATGTCCTTCGTTCGATCATTCTTTCGTTCATTCGTTATTTCGTTCATTCGTTATTTTGTTCGATCGTTATTCGTTCGTTCGTTATTTCATTCGTTCTTTCGTTCGTTCTTCTTTTTCGTTCGTTCGTTATTTCGTTCGTCGGTCGTTATTTCGTTCGTTCCTTCATAATTTCGTTCATTCGTTATTTCGTTCGTTCGTTCGTCATTTCGTTCGTTCGTCATTTCTTTCGTTCGTCATTTCGTTCGTTCGTTGGTCATTTCATTCGTTCATCATTTCGTTCGTTCGTCGGTCATTTCGTTCGTTCGTTGGTCATTGCGTTCGTTCGTTGTTTCGTTATTTCGTGCATTTGTTCGTTCGTTCTTTGTTTCGTTCGTTCATTATTTCGTTCGTTCGATCGTTCGTTATTTCGTTCGTTCGACCGGTCGTTATTTCGTTTGTTCGTTATTTCGTTCGATTGTTCGTTTCTTCGTTAATTCGTTCACTCGTTCTTTTGTTCATTCGTTATTTTGTTCGATCGTTATTTCGTTCGTTCGTTATTTCATTCGTTCTTTCGTTCGTTCTTCTTTTTCGTTCGTTCGTTATTTCATTCGTTGTTTCGTTCGTTCGTTATTTCATTCGTTCTTTCGTTCGTTCTTCTTTTTCGTTCGTTCGTTATTTCGTTCGTTCGTTCGTTATTTCGTTCATCCGGACATTATGTCGTTCGTTCGATCATTCTTTCGTTCATTCGTTATTTCGTTCATTCGTTATTTTGTTCGATCGTTATTTCGTTCGTTCGTTATTTCATTCGTTCTTTCGTTCGTTCTTCTTTTTCGTTCGTTCGTTATTTCGTTCGTCGATCGTTATTTCGTTCATTCGATCGTACGTTCGTTCGTTATTTCGTTCGTCCGGTCATTATGTCGTTCGTTCAATCATTCTTTCGTTCATTCGTTATTTCGTTCGTTCGTTATTTATTTCGTTCGTTCCTTCATAATTTCGTTCGTTTGTTCGTTCTTTCGTCATTTCCTTCGTTCGTTCGTCATTTCATTTGTTCGTCATTTCGTTCGTTCGTTGGACATTTCGTTCGTTCGTTGGTCATTTCATTCGTTCATCATTTCGTTCGTTCGTTGGTCATTTCGTTCGTTCGTTGGTCATTGCGTTCGTTCGTTGTTTCGTTATTTCGTGCGTTTCTTCGTTCGTTCGTTCATTATTTCGTTCGTTCGATCGTTCGTTATTTCGTTCGTTCGACCGGTCGTTATTTCGTTTGTTCGTTATTTCGTTCGATTGTTCGTTCTTTCGTTCATTCTTTCATTCATTCATTATTTCGTTCCTGATTTCGTTCGTTATTTCGTTGGGTCGTTCGTTATCTCGTTCGTTCGTTTGTTATTTCATTCGTTCTTGATTTCATTCGTTCGTTCGTTTGTTATTTCGTTCGTTCATTCATTATTTCTTTCGTTCATTCATTATTTCGTTCGTTCGTTCATTCATTCGTTATATCGTTCGTTCGTTCGTTTGTTCATTTGATTTTCGTTCGTTCGTTCGTTCATTCGCTCCTTATTTCATCCATTCATTCGTTCGTTCGTTCGATATTTCGTTCGTTCTTTCGTTCATTTGTTATTTCGTTCGTTTGTTCGTTATTTCCCTCGTTATTTCGTCTTTCGTTCGTTCTTTCGTTATTTCTTTCGTTCGTTCGTTATTTCGTTCGTTCATTTCCTCAGTCATTCTTTCGTCCATTGTGTATTCCGTTCTTTCGTTATTTCGTTCATTCGTCCCGTTCGTTCATTCTTTCGTTCGTTCACCATTTCGTTCGCGCCTTCGTTCGTTCGTTTGTTTTTTCGTTCGATCATTCGTTATTTCTATCGCACTCTTGTTCGTTCCTTACTTCATTCATTCGTTCGTTCGTTCGTTCGTTTGTTCGTTCAATCTTTCGTTCGTTCCTTATTTCTTTCGTTCGTTTGTTCATTATTTCGTTTGATCGATCGTTCATCCATAATTTCGTTTCTTCGCTAATTCGTTCCTTCGTTCTTTTGTTCATTCGTTATTTTGTTCGATCGTTATTTCGTTCGTTCGTTATTTCATTCGTTCTTTCGTTCGTTCTTTGTTTTCGGTCGTTCGTTATTTCGTTCGTTCGCTCGTTTTTTCGTTCATTCGTTCGTACGTTCGTTCGTTATTTCTTTCGTCCGGTAATTATGTCGTTCGTTCGATCATTCTTTCGTTCATTCGTTATTTCGTTCATTCGTTATTTGGTTCGATCGTTATTTCGTTCGTTCGTTATTTCATTCGTTCTTTCGTTCGTTCTTCTTTTTCGTTCGTTATTTCGTTCGTCGCTCGTTATTTCGTTCATTCCTTCGTACGTTCGTTCGTTATTTCTTTCGTCCGGTCAGTATGTCGTTCGTTCGATCATTCTTTCGTTCATTCGTTATTTCGTTCGTTCGTTCGTTATTTCGTTCGTTCCTTCATAATTTCGTTCATTCGTTATTTCGTTCGTTCGTTCGTCATTTCGTTCGTTCGTCATTTCTTTTGTTCGTCATTTCGTTCGTTCGTTGGTCATTTCATTCGTTCATCATTTCGTTCGTTCGTCGGTCATTTCGTTCGTTCGTTGGTCATTGCGTTCGTTCGTTGTTTCGTTATTTCGTGCATTTGTTCGTTCGTTCTTTGTTTCGTTCGTTCATTATTTCGTTCGTTCGATCGTTCGTTATTTCGTTCGTTCGACCGGTCGTTATTTCGTTTGTTCGTTATTTCGTTCGATTGTTCGTTTCTTCGTTAATTTGTTCCTTCGTTCTTTTGTTCATTCGTTATTTTTTTCGATCGTTATTTCGTTCGTTCGTTATTTCATTCGTTCTTTCGTTCGTTCTTCTTTTTCGTTCGTTCGTTATTTCATTCGTTGTTTCGTTCGTTCGTTATTTCATTCGTTCTTTCGTTCGTTCTTCTTTTTCGTTCGTTCGTTATTTCGTTCGTTCGTTCGTTATTTCGTTCATCCGGACATTATGTCGTTCGTTCGATCATTCTTTCGTTTATTCGTTATTTCGTTCATTCGTTATTTTGTTCGATCGTTATTTCGTTCGTTCGTTATTTCATTCGTTCTTTCGTTCGTTCTTCTTTTTCGTTCGTTCGTTATTTCGTTCGTTCGTTATCTCGTTCGTCGATCGTTATTTCGTTCATTCGATCGTACGTTCGTTCGTTATTTCGTTCGTCCGGTCATTATGTCGTTCTTTCGTCATTTCCTTCGTTCGTTCGTCATTTCATTTGTTCGTCATTTCGTTCGTTCGTTGGTCATTTCGTTCGTTCGTTGGTCATTTCATTCGTTCATCATTTCGTTCGTTCGTTGGTCATTTCGTTCGTTCGTTGGTCATTGCGTTCGTTCGTTGTTTCGTTATTTCGTGCGTTTGTTCGTTCGTTCGTTCATTATTTCGTTCGTTCGATCGTTCGTTATTTCGTTCGTTCGACCGGTCGTTATTTCGTTTGTTCGTTATTTCGTTCGATTGTTCGTTCTTTCGTTCATTCTTTCATTCATTCATTATTTCGTTCGTTTATTCATTGGTTTGTTCGTTCGTTCGTTCATTCATTCATTATTTCGTTCCTGATTTCGTTCGTTATTTCGTTGGGTCGTTCGTTATGTCGTTCGTTCGTTTGTTATTTCATTCGTTCTTGATTTCATTCGTTCGTTCGTCCGTTATTTCGTTCGTTCATTCATTATTTCTTTCGTTCATTCATTATTTCGTTCGTTCGTTCATTCATTCGTTATATCGTTCGTTCGTTCGTTTGTTCATTTGATTTTCGTTCGTTCGTTCGTTCATTCGCTCCTTATTTCATCCATTCATTCGTTCGTTCGTTCGATATTTCGTTCGTTCTTTCGTTCATTTGTTATTTCGTTCGTTTGTTCGTTATTTCCCTCGTTATTTCGTCTTTCGTTCGTTCTTTCGTTATTTCTTTCGTTCGTTCGTTATTTCGTTCGTTCATTTGCTCAGTCATTCTTTCGTCCATTGTGTATTCCGTTCTTTCGTTATTTCGTTCCTTCGTTTGTTCGTTCGTTATTTCGTTCGTTGGTTATTTCATTCGTTCGTTATTTCGTTTGTTCGTTCGTTTTTTCTTTCGTTCGTTCGTTATTTCGTTTGTTCGTTCATTTGTCCCGTTCGTTCATTCTTTCGTTCGTTCGCCATTTCGTTCGCGCCTTCGTTCGTTCGTTTGTTTTTTCGTTCGATCATTCGTTATTTCTATCGCACTCTTGTTCGTTCCTTACTTCATTCATTCGTTCGTTCGTTCGTTCGTTTGTTCGTTCAATCTTTCGTTCGTTCCTTATTTCTTTCGTTCGTTTGTTCATTATTTCGTTTGATCGATCGTTCATCCATAATTTCGTTTCTTCGTTAATTCGTTCCTTCGTTCTTTTGTTCATTCGTTATTTTGTTCGATCGTTATTTCGTTCGTTCGTTATTTCATTCGTTCTTTCGTTCGTTCTTCTTTTTCGTTCGTTCGTTATTTCGTTCGTTCGTTATTTCGTTCATCCAGACATTATGTCCTTCGTTCGATCATTCTTTCGTTCATTCGTTATTTCGTTCATTCGTTATTTTGTTCGATCGTTATTCGTTCGTTCGTTATTTCATTCGTTCTTTCGTTCGTTCTTCTTTTTCGTTCGTTCGTTATTTCGTTCGTCGATCGTTATTTCGTTCGTTCCTTCATAATTTCGTTCATTCGTTATTTCGTTCGTTCGTTCGTCATTTCGTTCGTTCGTCATTTCTTTCGTTCGTCATTTCGTTCGTTCGTTGGTCATTTCATTCGTTCATCATTTCGTTCGTTCGTTGGTCATTTCGTTCGTTCGTTGGTCATTGCGTTCGTTCGTTGTTTCGTTATTTCGTGCATTTGTTCGTTCGTTCTTTGTTTCGTTCGTTCATTATTTCGTTCGTTCGATCGTTCGTTATTTCGTTCGTTCGACCGGTCGTTATTTCGTTTGTTCGTTATTTCGTTCGATTGTTCGTTTCTTCGTTAATTTGTTCCTTCGTTCTTTTGTTCATTCGTTATTTTTTTCGATCGTTATTTCGTTCGTTCGTTATTTCATTCGTTCTTTCGTTCGTTCTTCTTTTTCGTTCGTTCGTTATTTCATTCGTTGTTTCGTTCGTTCGTTATTTCATTCGTTCTTTCGTTCGTTCTTCTTTTTCGTTCGTTCGTTATTTCGTTCGTTCGTTCGTTATTTCGTTCATCCGGACATTATGTCGTTCGTTCGATCATTCTTTCGTTTATTCGTTATTTCGTTCATTCGTTATTTTGTTCGATCGTTATTTCGTTCGTTCGTTATTTCATTCGTTCTTTCGTTCGTTCTTCTTTTTCGTTCGTTCGTTATTTCGTTCGTTCGTTATCTCGTTCGTCGATCGTTATTTCGTTCATTCGATCGTACGTTCGTTCGTTATTTCGTTCGTCCGGTCATTATGTCGTTCTTTCGTCATTTCCTTCGTTCGTTCGTCATTTCATTTGTTCGTCATTTCGTTCGTTCGTTGGTCATTTCGTTCGTTCGTTGGTCATTTCATTCGTTCATCATTTCGTTCGTTCGTTGGTCATTTCGTTCGTTCGTTGGTCATTGCGTTCGTTCGTTGTTTCGTTATTTCGTGCGTTTGTTCGTTCGTTCGTTCATTATTTCGTTCGTTCGATCGTTCGTTATTTCGTTCGTTCGACCGGTCGTTATTTCGTTTGTTCGTTATTTCGTTCGATTGTTCGTTCTTTCGTTCATTCTTTCATTCATTCATTATTTCGTTCGTTTATTCATTGGTTTGTTCGTTCGTTCGTTCATTCATTCATTATTTCGTTCCTGATTTCGTTCGTTATTTCGTTGGGTCGTTCGTTATGTCGTTCGTTCGTTTGTTATTTCATTCGTTCTTGATTTCATTCGTTCGTTCGTCCGTTATTTCGTTCGTTCATTCATTATTTCTTTCGTTCATTCATTATTTCGTTCGTTCGTTCATTCATTCGTTATATCGTTCGTTCGTTCGTTTGTTCATTTGATTTTCGTTCGTTCGTTCGTTCATTCGCTCCTTATTTCATCCATTCATTCGTTCGTTCGTTCGATATTTCGTTCGTTCTTTCGTTCATTTGTTATTTCGTTCGTTTGTTCGTTATTTCCCTCGTTATTTCGTCTTTCGTTCGTTCTTTCGTTATTTCTTTCGTTCGTTCGTTATTTCGTTCGTTCATTTGCTCAGTCATTCTTTCGTCCATTGTGTATTCCGTTCTTTCGTTATTTCGTTCCTTCGTTTGTTCGTTCGTTATTTCGTTCGTTGGTTATTTCATTCGTTCGTTATTTCGTTTGTTCGTTCGTTTTTTCTTTCGTTCGTTCGTTATTTCGTTTGTTCGTTCATTTGTCCCGTTCGTTCATTCTTTCGTTCGTTCGCCATTTCGTTCGCGCCTTCGTTCGTTCGTTTGTTTTTTCGTTCGATCATTCGTTATTTCTATCGCACTCTTGTTCGTTCCTTACTTCATTCATTCGTTCGTTCGTTCGTTCGTTTGTTCGTTCAATCTTTCGTTCGTTCCTTATTTCTTTCGTTCGTTTGTTCATTATTTCGTTTGATCGATCGTTCATCCATAATTTCGTTTCTTCGTTAATTCGTTCCTTCGTTCTTTTGTTCATTCGTTATTTTGTTCGATCGTTATTTCGTTCGTTCGTTATTTCATTCGTTCTTTCGTTCGTTCTTCTTTTTCGTTCGTTCGTTATTTCGTTCGTTCGTTATTTCGTTCATCCAGACATTATGTCCTTCGTTCGATCATTCTTTCGTTCATTCGTTATTTCGTTCATTCGTTATTTTGTTCGATCGTTATTCGTTCGTTCGTTATTTCATTCGTTCTTTCGTTCGTTCTTCTTTTTCGTTCGTTCGTTATTTCGTTCGTCGATCGTTATTTCGTTCGTTCCTTCATAATTTCGTTCATTCGTTATTTCGTTCGTTCGTTCGTCATTTCGTTCGTTCGTCATTTCTTTCGTTCGTCATTTCGTTCGTTCGTTGGTCATTTCATTCGTTCATCATTTCGTTCGTTCGTTGGTCATTTCGTTCGTTCGTTGGTCATTGCGTTCGTTCGTTGTTTCGTTATTTCGTGCATTTGTTCGTTCGTTCTTTGTTTCGTTCGTTCATTATTTCGTTCGTTCGATCGTTCGTTATTTCGTTCGTTCGACCGGTCGTTATTTCGTTTGTTCGTTATTTCGTTCGATTGTTCGTTTCTTCGTTAATTTGTTCCTTCGTTCTTTTGTTCATTCGTTATTTTGTTCGATCGTTATTTCGTTCGTTCGTTATTTCATTCGTTCTTTCGTTCGTTCTTCTTTTTCGTTCGTTCGTTATTTCATTCGTTGTTTCGTTCGTTCGTTATTTCATTCGTTCTTTCGTTCGTTCTTCTTTTTCGTTCGTTCGTTATTTCGTTCGTTCGTTCGTTATTTCGTTCATCCGGGCATTATGTCGTTCGTTCGATCATTCTTTCGTTCATTCATTATTTCGTTCATTCGTTATTTTGTTCGATCGTTATTTCGTTCGTTCGTTATTTCATTCGTTCTTTCGTTCGTTCTTCTTTTTCGTTCGTTCGTTATTTCGTTCGTCGATCGTTATTTCGTTCATTCGATCGTACGTTCGTTCGTTATTTCGTTCGTCCGGTCATTATGTCGTTCGTTCAATCATTCTTTCGTTCATTCGTTATTTCGTTCGTTCGTTATTTATTTCGTTCGTTCCTTCATAATTTCGTTCGTTTGTTCGTTCTTTCGTCATTTCCTTCGTTCGTTCGTCATTTCATTTGTTCGTCATTTCGTTCGTTCGTTGGTCATTTCGTTCGTTCGTTGGTCATTTCATTCGTTCATCATTTCGTTCGTTCGTTGGTCATTTCGTTCGTTCGTTGGTCATTGCGTTCGTTCGTTGTTTCGTTATTTCGTGCGTTTGTTCGTTCGTTCATTATTTCGTTCGTTCGATCGTTCGTTATTTCGTTCGTTCGACCGGTCGTTATTTCGTTTGTTCGTTATTTCGTTCGATTGTTCGTTCTTTCGTTCATTCTTTCATTCATTCATTATTTCGTTCGTTTATTCATTGGTTTGTTCGTTCGTTCGTTCATTCATTCATTATTTCGTTCCTGATTTCGTTCGTTATTTCGTTGGGTCGTTCGTTATGTCGTTCGTTCGTTTGTTATTTCATTCGTTCTTGATTTCATTCGTTCGTTCGTCCGTTATTTCGTTCGTTCATTCATTATTTCTTTCGTTCATTCATTATTTCGTTCGTTCGTTCATTCATTCGTTATATCGTTCGTTCGTTCGTTTGTTCATTTGATTTTCGTTCGTTCGTTCGTTCATTCGCTCCTTATTTCATCCATTCATTCGTTCGTTCGTTCGATATTTCGTTCGTTCTTTCGTTCATTTGTTATTTCGTTCGTTTGTTCGTTATTTCCCTCGTTATTTCGTCTTTCGTTCGTTCTTTCGTTATTTCTTTCGTTCGTTCGTTATTTCGTTCGTTCATTTGCTCAGTCATTCTTTCGTCCATTGTGTATTCCGTTCTTTCGTTATTTCGTTCCTTCGTTTGTTCGTTCGTTATTTCGTTCGTTGGTTATTTCATTCGTTCGTTATTTCGTTCGTTGGTTATTTCATTCGTTCCTTATTTCGTTTGTTCGTTCATTCGTCCCGTTCGTTCATTCTTTCGTTCGTTCGCCATTTCGTTCGCGCCTTCGTTCGTTCGTTTGTTTTTTCGTTCGATCATTCGTTATTTCTATCGCACTCTTGTTCGTTCCTTACTTCATTCATTCGTTCGTTCGTTCGTTCGTTTGTTCGTTCAATCTTTCGTTCGTTCCTTATTTCTTTCGTTCGTTTGTTCATTATTTCGTTTGATCGATCGTTCATCCATAATTTCGTTTCTTCGTTAATTCGTTCCTTCGTTCTTTTGTTCATTCGTTATTTTGTTCGATCGTTATATCGTTCGTTCGTTATTTCATTCGTTCTTTCGTTCGTTCTTCTTTTTCGTTCGTTCGTTATTTCGTTCGTTCGTTCGTTATTTCGTTCATCCAGACATTATGTCCTTCGTTCGATCATTCTTTCGTTCATTCGTTATTTCGTTCATTCGTTATTTTGTTCGATCGTTATTTCGTTCGTTCGTAATTTCATTCGTTCTTTCGTTCGTTCTTCTTTTTCGTTCGTTCGTTATTTCGTTCGTCGATCGTTATTTCGTTCATTCGTTCGTACGTTCGTTCGTTATTTCGTTCGTACGGTCATTATGTCGTTCGTTCGATCATTCTTTCGTTCATTCGTTATTTCGTTCGTTCGTTATTTATTTCGTTCGTTTCTTCATAATTTCGTTCGTTTGTTCGTTCTTTCGTCATTTCCTTCGTTCGTTCGTCATTTCGTTTGTTCGTCATTTCGTTCGTTCGTTGGTCATTTCGTTCGTTCGTTGGTTATTTCATTCGTTCATCATTTCGTTCGTTCGTTGGTCATTTCGTTCGTTCGTTGGTCATTGCGTTCGTTCGTTGTTTCGTTATTTCGTGCGTTTGTTCGTTCGTTCGTTGTTTCGTTCGTTCATTATTTCGTTCGTTCGATCGTTCGTTATTTCGTTCGTTCGACCGGTCGTTATTTTGTTTGTTCGTTATTTCGTTCGATTGTTCGTTTCTTCGTTAATTCGTTCCTTCGTTCTTTTGTTCATTCGTTATTTTGTTCGATCGTTATTTCGTTCGTTCGTTATTTCATTCGTTCTTTCGTTCGCTCTTCTTTTTCGTTCGTTCGTTTTTTCATTCGTTGTTTCGTTCGTTCATTATTTCATTCGTTCTTTCGTTCGTTCTTCTTTTTCGTTCGTTCGTTATTTCGTTCGTTCGTTCGTTATTTCGTTCATCCGGACATTATGTCGTTCGTTCGATCATTCTTTCGTTCATTCGTTATTTCTTTCATTCGTTATTTTGTTCGATCGTTATTTCGTTCGTTCGTTATTTCATTCGTTCTTTCGTTCGTTCTTCTTTTTCGTTCATTCGTTATTTCGTTCGTCGATCGTTATTTCGTTCATTCGTTCGTACGTTCGTTCGTTATTTCGTTCGTACGGTCATTATGTCGTTCGTTCGATCATTCTTTCGTTCATTCGTTATTTCGTTCGTTCGTTATTTATTTCGTTCGTTTCTTCATAATTTCGTTCGTTATTTCGTTCGTTCATTTGCTCAGTCATTCTTTCGTCCATTGTGTATTCCATTCTTTCGTTATTTCCTTCCTTCGTTTGTTCGTTCGTTATTTCGTTCGTTGGTTATTTCATTCGTTCGTTATTTCGTTTGTTCGTTCGTTTTTTCTTTCTTTCGTTCGTTATTTCGTTTGTTCGTTCATTCGTTCGTTCGTTCATTCTTTCGTTCGTTCGCCATTTCGTTCGCGCCTTCGTTCGTTCGTTTGTTTTTTCGTTCGATCATTCGTTATTTCTGTCGCACTCTTGTTCGTTCCTTACTTCATTCATTCGTTTGTTCGTTCTTTCGTTTGTTCGTTCAATCTTTCGTTCGTTCCTTATTTCTTTCGTTCGTTTGTTCATTATTTCGTTTGATCGATCGTTCATACATAATTTCGTTTCTTCGTTAATTCGTTCCTTCGTTCTTTTGTTCATTCGTTATTTTGTTCGATCGTTATTTCGTTTGTTCGTTATTTCATTCGTTATTTCGTTCGTTCGTTATTTCATTCGTTCTTTCGTTCGTTCTTCTTTTTCGTTCGTTCGTTATTTCATTCGTTCTTTCGTTCGTTCGTTATTTCATTCGTTCTTTCGTTCGTTCTTCTTTTTCGTTCGTTCGTTATTTCGTTCGTTCGTTCGTTATTTCGTTTGTTCGTTCATTCGTTCGTTCGTTCATTCTTTCGTGCGTTCGCCATTTCGTTCGCGCCTTCGTTCGTTCGTTCATTATTTCGTTTGATCGATCGTTCATCCATAATTTCGTTTCTTCGTTAATTCGTTCCTTCGTTCTTTCGTTCATTCGTTGTATTGTTAGATCGTTATTTCGTTCGTTCGTTATTTCATTCGTTCTTTCGGTCGTTCTTCTTTTTCGTTCGTTCTTTCGTTCGTTCTTCTTTTTCGTTCGTTGGTCATTTCATTCGTTCATCATTTCGTTCGTTCGTCGGTCATTTCGTTCGTTCGTTGGTCATTGCGTTCGTTCGTTGTTTCGTTATTTCGTGCGTTTGTTCGTTCGTTCGTTGTTTCGTTCGTTCGTTGGTCATTTCATTCGTTCATCATTTCGTTCGTTCGATCGTTCGTTATTTCGTTCGTTCGACAGGTCGTTATTTCGTTTGTTCGTTATTTCGTTCGATTGTTCGTTCTTTCGTTCATTCTTTCGTTCATTCGTTATTTCGTTCGTTTATTCCTTGGTTTTTTCGTTCGTTCGTTCATTCATTCATTATCTCGTTCTTGATTTCGTTCGTTAATTCGTTCGTTCGTTATTTTGTTCGGTCGTTCGTTATGTCGTTCGTTAGTCCGTTATTTAGTTCATTCTTTCATTCATTTGTTATATCGTTCGTTTGTTCGTTTGTTCATTTGTTTTTCGTTCGTTCGATCGGTCTTTCGTTCTTTCGTTCGTTCGTTCGTTCGTTCGTTTTTCTTTCGTTCGTTCATTCAATGTTTCGTTCGTTCATTCATTATTTCGTTCGTTGATTCGTTCGTTATATCGTTCTTTTTTTCTTCCGGGCTTTCATTCGTTATTTCGTTTGTTCGTTCGTTCATTCTTTCGCTATTTAATTCGTTAGTTCGCTTGTTATTTCGTTCATTCCTTCGTTCTTTCGTTATTTCTTTCGTTCGTTCGTTCTTTCGTTATTTCGTTCGTTCGTTCGTTCGTCCGTTCGTTCATTATTTCGTTCGCTCATTCGTTATGTCGTTCGTTCATTCACTATTTCGTTCGTTCGTTCATTCGTTCGTTACATCGTTCGTTCGTTTGTTTGTTCATTTGTTTTTCGTTCGTTCGTTATTTCATTCGGCTGTTCGTTATTTTATTCGTTTGTTCGTTATTTCATGCGTTTGTCCGTTTGTTCATTCGCTCCTTATTTCATTCATTCATTCGTTCGTTCGTTCGTTCGATATTTCGTTCATTCGTTCGATATTTCGTTCGTTCGTTCTATATTTCGTTCGTTCTTTCGTTCGTTTGTTCTTTCTTTCGTTTGTTTGTTATTTCATTCTTTTGTCAGTTCGTTCGTTATTTCGTTCGATCGTTCTTAAGTTCCTTCGTTCGTTCGTTCGTTCGTTCGTTTTTCGTTCGTTCGTTATTTCGTTCGTTCATTCATTTCGTTCGTTATAACGTTCGTTATTTCGTTTGTTCGTTCGTTCATTCTTTCGCTATTTAGTTCGTTATTTCGCTCGTTATTTCGTTCATTCGTTCGTTCTTTCGTTCTTTCCTTCCTTCGTTCGTTATTTCGTTCTTTCGTTATTTCGTTCGTTCGGTCGATTGTTACTTTGTTTGTTCGTTCCTTCTTTAGATCGTTCTTTATTTCGTTCGTTCGTTATTTCATTCGTTTGTCCATTCGTTCATTCTCTCCTTATTTAGCTCATTCATTCGTTCGTTCGTTCAATCTTTCGTTCGTTCGTTCGTCCGTTCGAATTTCGTTCGGTTGTTCTTTCGTTCGTTTGTCATTTCGTTCGTTTGTTCGTTATTTCATTCGTTTGTCCGGTCGTTCGTTTGTTCGTTCGTTCATCCGTTCGTTCATTATTTCGTTCGCTCGTTCGTTATGTCGTTCGTTCGTCCGTTATTTCGTTCGTTCGTTCATTCATTATTTCGTTCGTTCATTCATTATTTTGTTCGTTCGTTCATTCGTTCGTTATATCGTTCGTTCGGTCGTTTGTTCATTTGTTTTTCGTTCGTTCGTTATTTCATTCGTTTGTTCGTTATTTCATTCGTTTGTCCGTTCGTTCATTTGCTCCTTATTTCATTCATTCGTTCGTTCGTTCGTTCGTTCGATATTTCGTTCGTTCTTTCGTTCGTTTGTTATTTCGTTCGTTTGTTCGTTATTTCATTCATTTGTCCGTTCGTTCGTTATTTCGTTCGATCGTTCTTTCGTTCTTTCGTTCGTTCGTTCGTTCGTTTTTCGTTCGATCGTTATTTCGTTCGTTCATTCTTTCGCTATTTAGTTCGTTATTTCGCTCGTTATTTCGTTCATTCGTTCATTCTTTCGTTATTTCTTTCGTTCTTTCGTCATTTCGTTCGTTCATTTGCTCAGTCATTCTTTCGTCCATTGTGTATTCCGTTCGTTCGTTATTTCGTTCCCTCGTTTGTTTGTTCGTTATTTCGTTCGTTCGTTATTTCATTCGTTCGTTATTTCGTTCGTTCAATCTTTCGTTCGTTCAATCTTTCGTTCGTTCCTTATTTCATTCATTCGTTCGTTAGTTCAATCTTTCTTTCGTTCCTTATTTCGTTCGTTCATTATTTCGTTTGATCGATCGTTCATCCATAATTTCGTTCGTTCGTTTCTTCGTTAATTCGTTCCTTCGTTTTTTCGTTCATTCGTTATTTTGTTCGATGGTTATTTCGTTCGTTCGTTATTTCATTCGTTCTTTCGTTCGTTCTTCTTTTTCGTTCGTCCGGTCATTATGTAGTTCGTTCGATCATTCTTTCGTATATTCGTTATTTCGTTCGTTCGTTCGTTATTTCGTTCGTTCCTTCATAATTTCGTTCGTTTTTTCGTTCGTTCGTCATTTCGTTCGTTCGTTGGTCATTTCATTCGTTCATCATTTCGTTCGTTCGTCGGTCATTTCGTTCGATCCTTGGTCATTGCGTTCGTTCGTTGTTTCGTTATTTCGCGCGTTTGTTCGTTCCTTCGTTGTTTCGTTCGTTCATTATTTCGTTCGTTCGATCGTTCGTTATTTCGTTCGTTCGACCGGTCGTTATTTCGTTTGTTTATTCCTTGGTTTTTTCGTTCGTTCGTTCATTCATTCATTATCTCGTTCCTGATTTCGTTCGTTAATTCATTCGTTCGTTATTTCGTTGGGTCGTTCGTTATGTCGTTCGTTCGTTCGTTATTTCATTCGTTGTTGAATTCATTCGTTCGTTTGTCCGTTATTTCGTTCGTTCATTCATTATTTCTTTCGTTCATTCATTATTTCGTTCGTTCATTCATTCGTTGTATCGTTCGTTCGTTCGTTTGTTCATTTGTTTTTCGTTCGTTCGATCGGTCTTTCGTTCTTTCGTTCGTTCGTTCGTTCGTTTTTCGTTCGTTCGTTCATTCATTGTTTCGTTCGTTCATTCATTATTTCGTTCGTTCATTCGTTCGTTATATCGTTATTTCGTTTGTTCGTTCGTTCATTCTTTTGTCTTTCGTTCGTTATATCTTTCTTTTTTTCTTTCGGCCTTTCATTCGTTATTTCGTTTGTTCGTTCGTTCATTCTTTCGCTATTTAGTTCGTTATTTCGCTTGTTATTTCGTTCATTCCTTCGTTCCTTCGTTATTTCTTTCGTTCGTTCGTTATTTCGTTCGTTCATTCTTTCGTTTGTTCGTTCGTTATTTCGTTCGTTCGTTCGTCCGTTCGTTCATTATTTCGTTCGCTCATTCGTTATGTCGTTCGTTCATTCACTATTTCGTTCGTTCGTTCATTCGTTCGTTATATCGTTCGTTCGTTTGTTTGTTCATTTGTTTTTCGTTTGTTCGTAATTTCATTCTTTTTTCCGTTCGTTCGTTATATCGTTCGATCGTTCTTTCGTTCATTCGTTCGTTCGTTCGTTCATTCGGTCGTTATATCGTTCGTTATTTTGTTTGTTCGTTCGTTCATTCTTTCGCTATTTAGTTCGTTATTTCGCTCATTATTTCGTTCATTCGTTCGTTCTTTCGTTATTTCTTTCGTTCGTTCGTTATTTCGTTCGTTCATTTGCTCGGTCATTCTTTCGTCCATTGTGTATTCCGTTCGTTCGTTATTTCGTTCCTTCGTTTGTTCGTTCGTTATTTCGTTCTTTCGTTATTTCGTTCGTTCGGTCGACTGTTATTTTGTTTGTTCGTTCCTTCTTTAGATCGTTCGTTATTTCGTTCGTTCGTTATTTCATTCGTTTGTCCGTTCGTTCATTCTCTCCTTATTTCATTCATTCATTCGTTCGTTCGTTCAATCTTTCGTTCGTTCGTTCGTCCGTTCGATATTTCGTTCGGTTGTTCTTTCGTTCGTTTGTCATTTCGTTCGTTTGTTCGTTATTTCATTTGTTTGTCCGGTCGTTCGTTTGTTCGTTCGTTCGTCCGTTCGTTCATTATTTCGTTCGCTCGTTCGTTATGTCGTTCGTTCGTCCGTTATTTCGTTCGTTCGTTCATTCATTATTTCGTTCGTTCATTCATTATTTCGCTCGTTCGTTCATTCGTTCGTTATATCGTTCGTTCGTTCGTTCGTTTGTTCATTTGTTTTTCGTTCGTTCGTTATTTCATTCGTTTGTTCGTTATTTCATTCGTTTGTCCGTTCGTTCATTTGCTCCTTATTTCATTCATTCATTCGTTCGTTCGTTCGTTCGTTCGTTTTTCGTTCGATCGTTATTCCGTTCGTTCATTCATTGTTTCGTTCGTTCATTCATTATTTCGTTCGTTTATTCGTATGTTATATCAATCGTTCTTTCGTTTGTTCATTTGTTTTTTCATTCTTTCGTTCGTTATTTCGTTTGTTCGTTCGTTATTTATTTATTTCGATCGTTCTATCGTTATTTCATTCGTTTTTTCGTTCATTCTTTTGTCTTTCGTTCGTTATATCGTTCTTTTTGTCTTTCGTTCGTTATATCGTTCTTTTTCTCTTTCGGCCTTTCATTCGTTATTTCGTTTGTTCGTTCGTTCATTCGTTCGCTATTTAGTTCGTTATTTCGCTCGTTATTTCGTTCATTCGTTCGTTCTTTCATTATTTCTTTCGTTCGATCGTTATATCGTTCGTTCATTTGCTCAGTCATTCTTTCGTCCATTGTGTATTCCGTTCGTTCGTTATTTCGTTCCTCCGATTGTTCGTTCGTTATTTCGTTCGTTCGTTATTTCATTCGTTCGTTATTTCGTTTGTTCGTTCGTTTTTTCTTTCGTTCGTTCGTTATTTCGTTTATTCGTTCATTCGTTCGTTCGTTCATTCATTGTAATTTCTTTCGTTCGTTCGCCCTTTCGTTCGCGCCTTTGTTCGTTCGATCATTCGTTATTTCGTTCACACTCTTGTTCGTTCCTTATTTCATTCATTCGTTCGTTCGTTCGTTGAATCTTTCGTTCGTTCAATCTATCGTTCATTCAATCTTTCGTTCGTTCAATCTTTCGTTCGTTCAATCTTTCGTTCGTTCCTTATTTCATTCGTTCGTTCGTTCGTTCGTTCAATCTTTCGTTCGTTCCTTATTTCTTTCGTTCATTCGTTCCTTATTTCGTTCGTTCATTATTTCGTTCGATCGATCGTTCATCCACAATTTCGTTCGTTCGTTTCTTCGTCAATTCGTTCCTTCGTTCTTTCGTTCATTCGTTATTTTGTTCGATGGTTATTTCGTTCGTTCCTTATTTCATTCGTTCTTTCGTTCGTTCTTCTTTTTCGTTCGTTCGTTATTTCGTTCGTCCGGTCCTTATGTCGTTCGTTCGATCATTCTTTCGTTTATTCGTTATTTCGTTCGTTCGTTCGTTATTTAGTTTGTTCGTTCGGTGTATCGTTAGTTCGGTCGTTCATTCGTTCGTTATTTCGTTCGACCCTTCATAATTTCGTTCGTTATTTCGTTCGTTCGTCATTTCGTTCGTTCGTCATTTCGTTCGTTCGTCATTTCGTTCGTTCGTTGGTCATTTCATTCGTTCATCATTTCGTTCGTTCGTTGGTCATTTCGTTCGTTCGTTGGTCATTGCGTTCGTTCGTTGTTTCGTTATTTCGTGCGTTTGTTCGTTCGTTCGTTGTTTCGTTCGTTCATTATTTCGTTCGTTCGATCGTTCGTTATTTCTTTCGTTCGACCGATCGTTATTTCGTTTGTTCGTTATTTCGTTCGATTGTTCGTACTTTCGTTCATTCTTTCGTTCATTCGTTATTTCGTTCGTTTATTCATTGTGTTTGTTCGTTCGTTCGTTCATTCATTCATTATTTCGTTCCTGATTTCGTTCGTTAATTCGTTCGTTCGTTATTTCGTTGGGTCGTTCGTTATGTCGTTCGTTCGTTTGTTATTTCATTCGTTCGTTCGTCCGTTATTTCGTTCGTTGATCCATTATTTCTTTCGTTCATTCATTATTTCGTTCGTTCGTTCATTCATTCGTTATATCGTTCGTTCGTTCGTTTGTTCATTTGTTTCTCGTTCGTTCGATCGGTCTTTCGTTCTTTCGTTCGTTCGTTCGTTCGTTTTTCGTTCATTCATTATTTCGTTCGTTCATTCGTTCGTTATATCGGTATTTCGTTTGTTCGTTCGTTATTTAGTTATTTCGATCGTTCTTTCGTTATTTCGTTCGTTTTTTCGTTCATTCTTTTGTCTTTCGTTCGTTATATCGTTCTTTTTTTCTTTCGGCCTTTCATTCGTTATTTCGTTTGTTCGTTCGTTCATTCTTTCGATATTTAGTTCGTTATTTCGCTTGTTATTTCGTTCATTCGTTCGTTCGTTCAATCTTTCGTTCGTTCGTTCGTCCGTTCGATATTTCGTTCGGTTGTTCTTTCGTTCGTTTGTCATTTCGTTCGTTTGTTCGTTATTTCATTCGTTTGTTCGGTCGTTCGTTTCTTCGTTCGTTCGTCCGTTCGTTCATTATTTCGTTCGCTCGTTCGTTATGTCGTTCGTTCGTCCGTTATTTCGTTCGTTCATTCATTATTTCGTTCGTTTATTCATTATTTCATTCGTTCGTTCATTCGTTCGTTATATCGTTCGTTCGTTCGTTTGTTCATTTGTTTTTCGTTCGTTATTTCATTCGTTTGTTCGTTATTTCATTCGTTTGTCCGTTCGTTCATTTGCTCCTTATTTCATTCATTCATTCGTTCGTTCGTTCGTTCGATATTTCGTTCGTTCTTTCGTTCGTTTGTTATTTCGTTCGATCGTTCTTTCCTTCTTTCGTTCGTTCGTTCGTTCGTTCGTTTTTCGTTCGATCGTTATTTCGTTCGTTCATTCATTGTTTCGTTCGTTCATTCATTATTTCGTTCGTTTATTCGTATGTTATATCGTTCGTTCTTTCGTTTGTTCATTTGTTTTTTCATTCTTTCGTTCGTTATTTCGTTCGTTTTTTCGTTCATACTTTTGTCTTTCGTTCGTTATATCGTTCTTTTTTTCTTTCGGCCTTTCATTCGTTATTTCGTTCATTCGTTTCTTCGTTCGTTATTTCGTTCGTTCGTTCATTATTTCGTTCGCTCATTCGTTATGTCATTCGTTCATTCACTATTTCGTTCGTTCATTCGTTCGTTATATCGTTCGTTCGTTTGTTTGTTCATTTGTTTTTCGTTCGTTCGTTATTTCATTCGTTTGTTCGTTATTTTATTCGTTTGTTCGTTATTTCTTGCGTTTGTCCGTTTGTTCATTCGCTCCTTATTTCATTCATTCATTCGTTCGTTCGTTCGTTCGATATTTCGTTCGTTCTTTCGTTCCTTTGTTATTTCTTTCGTTTGTTCGTTATTTCATTCTTTTGTCCGTTCGTTCGTTATTTCGTTCGATCGTTCTTTCGTTCCTTCGTTCGTTCGTTCGTTCGTTTTTCGTTCGTTCGTTATTTCGTTCGTTCATTCATTGTTTCGTTCGTCCATTCATTATTTCGTTCGTTCATTCGTTCTTTATATCGTTCGTTATTTCGTTTGTTCGTTCGTTCATTCTTTCGCTATTTAGTTCGTTATTTCGCTCGTTATTTCGTTCATTCGTTCGTTCGGTATTTCGTTCGTTCATTTGCTCAGTCATTCTTTCGTCCATTGTGTATTCCGTTCGTTCGTTATTTCGTTCCTTCGTTTGTTCGTTCGTTATTTCGTTCGTTCGTTCGTTTGTTCATTTGTTTTTCGTTCGTTATTTCATTCGTTTGTTCGTTATTTCATTCGTTTGTCCGTTCGTTCATTTGCTCCTTATTTCATTCATTCATTCGTTCGTTCGTTCGTTCGATATTTCGTTCGTTCTTTCGTTCGTTTGTTATTTCGTTCGTTTGTTCGTTATTTCATTCATTTGTCGCTTCGTTCGTTATTTCGTTCGTTCGTCCGTTTGTTCTTTTGTTTTTCGTTCGTTCGTTATTTCATCTGTTTGTTCGTTATTTCATTCGTTTGTCCGTTCGTTCATTTGCTCCTTATTTCATTCATTCATTCGTTCGTTCGTTCGATATTTCGTTCGTTCTTTCATTATTTCGTTCGTTTATTCGTATGTTATATCGTTCGTTCTTTCGTTCGTTATTTCGTTTGTTCGTTCGTTATTTAGTTATTTCGATTCATTCATTCGTTCGTTCGTTCGATATTTCGTTCGTTCTTTCGTTCATTTGTTATTTCGTTCGTTTGTTCGTTATTTCCGTCGTTATTTCGTCTTTCGTTCGTTCATTCATTATTTCGTTCGTTCGTTCATTCGTTCGTTATATCGTTCGTTCGTTCGTTTGTTCATTCGCACGTTTGTTATTTCGCACGTTATTTCGTTCATTCTTTCGTTCTTTCGTTATTTCTTTCGTTCGTTCGTTATTTCGTTCGTTCATTTGCTCAGTCATTCTTTCGTCCATTGTGTATTCCGTTCGTTCGTTATTTCGTTCCTTCGTTTGTTCGTTTTTCGTTCGTTCGTTCTTTCGTTCGTTCGTTCGTTCGTTTTTCGTTCGTTCGTTTTTCGTTCGTTCGTTCATTCATTGTTTCGTTCGTTCATTCATTATTTCGTTCATTCGTTCGTTATATCGTTATTTCGTTTGTTCGTTCGTTATTTAGTTATTTCGATCGTTCTTTCGTTATTTCGTTCGTTTTTTCGTTCATTCTTTTGTCTTTCGTTCGTTATATCGTTCTTTTTTTCTTTCGGCCTTTCATTCGTTATTTCGTTTGTTCATTCGTTCATTCTTTCGATATTTAGTTCGTTATTTCGCTTGTTATTTCGTTCATTCGTTCGTTCGTTCAATCTTTCGTTCGTTCGTTCGTCCGTTCGATATTTCGTTCGGTTGTTCTTTCGTTCGTTTGTCATTTCGTTCGTTTGTTCGTTATTTCATTCGTTTGTTCGGTCGTTCGTTTCTTCGTTCGTTCGTCCGTTCGTTCATTATTTCGTTCGCTCGTTCGTTATGTCGTTCGTTCGTCCGTTATTTCGTTCGTTCATTCATTATTTCGTTCGTTTATTCATTATTTCATTCGTTCGTTCATTCGTTCGTTATATCGTTCGTTCGTTCGTTTGTTCATTTGTTTTTCGTTCGTTATTTCATTCGTTTGTTCGTTATTTCATTCGTTTGTCCGTTCGTTCATTTGCTCCTTATATCATTCATTCATTCGTTCGTTCGTTCGTCCGTTCGTTCATTATTTCGTTCGCTCATTCGTTATGTCATTAGTTCATTCACTATTTCGTTCGTTCATTCGCTCGTTATATCGTTCGTTCGTTTGTTTGTTCATTTGTTTTTCGTTCGTTCGTTATTTCATTCGTTTGTTCGTTATTTCATTCTTTTGTCCGTTCGTTCGTTATTTCGTTCGATCGTTCTTTCGTTCCTTCGTTCGTTCGTTCGTTCGTTTTTCGTTCGTTCGTTATTTCGTTCGTTCATTCATTGTTTCGTTCGTCCATTCATTATTTCGTTCGTTCATTCGTTCTTTATATCGTTCGTTATTTCGTTTGTTCGTTCGTTCATTCTTTCGCTATTTAGTTCGTTATTTCGCTCGTTATTTCGTTCATTCGTTCGTTCGGTATTTCGTTCGTTCATTTGCTCAGTCATTCTTTCGTCCATTGTGTATTCCGTTCGTTCGTTCGTTCGATATTTCGTTCGTTCTTTCGTTCGTTTGTTATTTCGTTCGTTTGTTCGTTATTTCATTCATTTGTCGGTTCGTTCGTTATTTCGTTCGTTCGTCCGTTTGTTCTTTTGTTTTTCGTTCGTTCGTTATTTCATCTGTTTGTTCGTTATTTCATTCGTTTGTCCGTTCGTTCGTTATTTCATTCGTTTGTCCGTTCGTTCATTTGCTTCTTATTTCATTCATTCATTCGTTCGTTCGTTCGTTCGATATTTCGTTCGTTCTTTCGTTCGTTTGTTATTTCGTTCGTTTGTTCGTTATTTCATTCATTTGTCCGTTCGTTCGTTATTTCGTTCGGTCGTTCGTTCGTTTTTCGTTCGATCGTTATTTCGTTCGTTCATTCATTGTTTCGTTCGTTCATTCATTATTTCGTTCGTTCATTCATTATTTCGTTCGTTTATTCGTATGTTATATCGTTCGTTCTTTCGTTCGTTATTTCGTTTGTTCGTTCGTTATTTAGTTATTTCGATTCATTCATTCGTTCGTTCGTTCGATATTTCGTTCGTTCTTTCGTTCATTTGTTATTTCGTTCGTTTGTTCGTTATTTCCGTCGTTATTTCGTCTTTCGTTCGTTCATTCATTATTTCGTTCGTTCGTTCATTCGTTCGTTATATCGTTCGTTCGTTCGTTTGTTCATTCGCACGTTTGTTATTTCGCACGTTATTTCGTTCATTCTTTCGTTCTTTCGTTATTTCTTTCGTTCGTTCGTTATTTCGTTCGTTCATTTGCTCAGTCATTCTTTCGTCCATTGTGTATTCCGTTCGTTCGTTATTTCGTTCCTTCGTTTGTTCGTTTTTCGTTCGTTCGTTCTTTCGTTCGTTCGTTCGTTCGTTTTTCGTTCGTTCGTTTTTCGTTCGTTCGTTCATTCATTGTTTCGTTCGTTCATTCATTATTTCGTTCGTTCATTCGTTCGTTATATCGTTATTTCGTTTGTTCGTTCGTTATTTAGTTATTTCGATCGTTCTTTCGTTATTTCGTTCGTTTTTTTCGTTCATTCTTTTGTCTTTCATTCGTTATATCGTTCTTTTTTTCTTTCGGCCTTTCATTCGTTATTTCGTTTGTTCGTTCGTTCATTCTTTCGGTATTTAGTTCGTTATTTCGCTTGTTATTTCGTTCATTCGTTCGTTCGTTCAATCTTTCGTTCGTTCGTTCGTCCGTTCGATATTTCGTTCGGTTGTTCTTTCGTTCGTTTGTCATTTCGTTCGTTTGTTCGTTATTTCATTCGTTTGTTCGGTCGTTCGTTTCTTCGTTCGTTCGTCCGTTCGTTCATTATTTCGTTCGCTCGTTCGTTATGTCGTTCGTTCGTCCGTTATTTCGTTCGTTCATTCATTATTTCGTTCGTTCGTCCGTTCGTTCATTATTTCGTTCGCTCATTCGTTATGTCATTCGTTCATTCACTATTTCGTTCGTTCATTCGTTCGTTATATCGTTCGTTCATTCGTTCGTTATATCGTTCGTTCGTTTGTTTGTTCATTTGTTTTTCGTTCGTTCGTTATTTCATTCGTTTGTTCGTTATTTTATTCGTTTGTTTGTTATTTCATGCGTTTGTCCGTTTGTTCATTCGCTCCTTATTTCATTCATTCATTCGTTCGTTCGTTCGTTCGATATTTCGTTCGTTCTTTCGTTCGTTTGTTATTTCTTTCGTTTGTTCGTTATTTCATTCTTTTGTCCGTTCGTTCGTTATTTCGTTCGATCGTTCTTTCGTTCCTTCGTTCGTTCGTTCGTTCGTTTTTCGTTCGTTCGTTATTTCGTTCGTTCATTCATTGTTTCGTTCGTCCATTCATTATTTCGTTCGTTCATTCGTTCTTTATATCGTTCGTTATTTCGTTTGTTCGTTCGTTCATTCTTTCGCTATTTAGTTCGTTATTTCGCTCGTTATTTCGTTCATTCGTTCGTTCGGTATTTCGTTCGTTCATTTGCTCAGTCATTCTTTCGTCCATTGTGTATTCCGTTCGTTCGTTATTTCGTTCCTTCGTTTGTTCGTTCGTTATTTCGTTCGTTCGTTCGTTTGTTCATTTGTTTTTCGTTCGTTATTTCATTCGTTTGTTCGTTATTTCATTCGTTTGTCCGTTCGTTCATTTGCTCCTTATTTCATTCATTCATTCGTTCGTTCGTTCGTTCGATATTTCGTTCGTTCGTTCGTTCGATATTTCGTTCGTTCTTTCGTTCGTTTGTTATTTCGTTCGTTTGTTCGTTATTTCATTCATTTGTAGGTTCGTTCGTTATTTCGTTCGTTCGTCCGTTTGTTCTTTGTTTTTCGTTCGTTCGTTATTTCATCTGTTTGTTCGTTATTTCATTCGTTTGTCCGTTCGTTCATTTGCTCCTTATTTCATTCATTCATTCGTTCGTTCGTTCGTTCGATATTTCGTTCGTTCTTTCGTTCGTTTGTTATTTCGTTCGTTTGTTCGTTATTTCATTCATTTGTCCGTTCGTTCGTTATTTCGTTCGGTCGTTCGTTCGTTTTTCGTTCGATCGTTATTTCGTTCGTTCATTCATTGTTTCGTTCGTTCATTCATTATTTCGTTCGTTCATTCATTATTTCGTTCGTTTATTCGTATGTTATATCGTTCGTTCTTTCGTTCGTTATTTCGTTTGTTCGTTCGTTATTTAGTTATTTCGATTCATTCATTCGTTCGTTCGTTCGATATTTCGTTCGTTCTTTCGTTCATTTGTTATTTCGTTCGTTTGTTCGTTATTTCCGTCGTTATTTCGTCTTTCGTTCGTTCATTCATTATTTCGTTCGTTCGTTCATTCGTTCGTTATATCGTTCGTTCGTTCGTTTGTTCATTCGCACGTTTGTTATTTCGCACGTTATTTCGTTCATTCTTTCGTTCTTTCGTTATTTCTTTCGTTCGTTCGTTATTTCGTTCGTTCATTTGCTCAGTCATTCTTTCGTCCATTGTGTATTCCGTTCGTTCGTTATTTCGTTCCTTCGTTTGTTCATTCGTTATTTCGTTCGTTCGTTATTTCATTCGTTTGTTATTTCGTTTGTTCGTTCGTTTTTTTCTTTCGTTCGTTCGTTATTTCGTTTATTCGTTCATTCGTTCGTTCGTTCATTCTTTCGTTCGTTCGTTCAATCATTGTAATTTCTTTCGTTCGTTCGCTCTTTCGTTCGCGCATTCGTTCGTTCGTTTGTTTTTTCGTTCGATCATTCGTTATTTCGTTCACACTCTTGTTCGTTCCTTATTTCATTCATTCGTTCGTTCGTTCGTTCGTTCATTCAATCTTCCGTTCGTTCCTTATTTCTTTCGTTCGTTCGTTCCATATTTCGTTCGTTCATTATTTCGTTTGATCGATCGATCATTCGTTATTTCGTTCACACTCTTGTTCGTTCCTTATTTCATTCATTCGTTCGTTCGTTCGTTCGTTCATTCAATCTTCCGTTCGTTCCTTATTTCTTTCGTTCGTTCGTTCGTTTCTTCGTTAATTCATTCCTTCGTTCTTTCGTTCGTTCTTCTTTTTCGTTCGTTCGTTATGTCGTTCGTCCGGTCATTATGTCGTTCGTTCGTTCATTCGTTATTTCGTTCGTTCGTTCGTTATTTCGTTCGTTCGTTCATTATTTAGTTTGTTCGTTCGGTGTATCGTTAGTTCGGTCGTTCATTCGTTCGTTATTTCGTTCGTTCCTTCATAATTTCGTTCGTTTTTTCGTCCGTTCAACATTTCGTTCGTTCGTTGGTCATTTCGTTCGTTCGTTGGTCATTGCGTTCGTTCGTAGGTCATTGCGTTCGTTCGTTGTTTCGTTATTTCGTGCGTTTGTTCGTTATTTCGTTCGATTGTTCGTTCTTTTGTTCATTCTTTCGTTCATTCGTTATTTCGTTCGTTTATTCATTGGTTTGTTCGTTCGTTCGTTCACTCATTCATTATTTCGTTCCTGATTTCGTTCGTTAATTCGTTCGTTCGTTATTTCGTTGGGTCGTTCGTTATGTCGTTCGTTCGTTTGTTATTTCATTCCTTCTTGATTTCATTCGTTCGTTCGTCCGTTATTTCGTTCGTTCATTCATTATTTCTTTCGTTCATTCATTTCGTTCGTTCGTTCATTCATTCGTTATATCGTTCGTTCGTTCGTTTGTTCATTTGTTTTTCGTTCGTTCGTTCGTTCATTCGCTCCTTATTTCATTCATTCGTTCGTTCGTTCGTTCGATATTTCGTTCGTTCTTCCGTTCATTTGTTATTTTGTTCGTTTGTTCGTTATTTGCCTCGTTATTTCGTCTTTAGTTCGTTCTTTCGTTATTTCTTTCGTTCGTTCGTTATGTCGTTCGTTCATTTGCTCAGTCATTCTTTCGTCCATTGTGTATTCCGTTCGTTCGTTATTTCGTTCCTTCGTTTGTTCGTTCGTTATTTCGTTCGTTCGTTATTTCATTCGTTCGTTATTTCGTTTGTTCGTTCATTCGTTCGTTCGTTCATTCTTTCTTTCGTTCGCCATTTCGTTCGCGCCTTCGTTCGTTCGTTTGTTTTTTCGTTCGATCATTCGTTATTTCTATCACACTCTTGTTCATTCCTTATTTCATTCGTTCGTTCGTTCGTTCGTTCGTTCGTTCGTTTAATGTTTCGTTCGTTCCTTATTTTTTTCGTTCGTTCGTTCATTATTTCGTTTGATCGGTCGTTCATCCATAATTTCGTTTCTTCGTTAATTCGTTCCTTCGTTCTTTCGTTCATTCGTTATTTTGTTCGATCGTTATTTCGTTCGTTCGTTATTTCATTGGTTCTTTCGTTCGTTCGTTATTTCATTCGTTCTTTCGTTCGTTCTTCTTTTTCGTTCGTTCGTTATTTCGTTCGTTCGCTCCTGATTTCGTTCATTCGTTCGTACGTTCGTTCGTTATTTCGTTCGTCCGGTCATTATCGTTCGTTCGATCATTCTTTCGTTCATTCGTTCTTTCGTTCATTCGTTATTTTGTTCGATCGTTATTTCGTTCGTTCGTTATTTCCTTCGTTCCTTCGTTCGTTCTTCTTTTTCGTTCGTTCGTTATTTCATTCGTTCTTTCGTTCGTTCTTCTTTTTCGTTCGTTCTTCTTTTTCGTTCGTTATTTCGTTCGTTCGCTCGTTATTTCGTTCATTCGTTCGTACGTTCGATTTATTATTTCGTTCGTCCGGTCATTATGTCGTTCGTTCGATCATTCTTTCGTTCATTCGTTATTTCGTTCATTCGTTCGTACGTTCGTTTGTTATTTCGTTCATCCGGTCATTATGTCGTTCGTTCGATCATTCTTTCGTTCATTCGTTATTTCGTTCATTCGTTATTTTGTTCGATCGTTATTTCGTTCGTTCGTAATTTCATTCGTTCTTTCGTTCGTTCTTCTTTTTCGTTCGTTCGTTATTTCGTTCGACGCTCGTTATTTCGTTCATTCGTTCGTACGTTCGTTCGTTATTTCGTTCGTCCGGTGATTATGTCGTTCCTTCGATCATTCTTTCGTTCATTCGTTATTTCGTTCGTTCGTTCGTTATTTCGTTCGTTCCTTCATAATTTCGTTCGTTTGTTCCTTCGTTCGTCATTTCTTTCGTTCGTTCGTCATTTCGTTCGTTCGTTGGTCATTTCATTCGTTCATCATTTCGTTCGTTCGTCGGTCATTTCGTTCGTTCGTTGGTCATTGCGTTCGTTCGTTGTTTCGTTATTTCGTGCGTTTGTTCGTTCGTTCGTTGTTTCGTTCGTTTATTATTTTGTTCGTTCGATCGTTCGTTATTTCGTTCGTTCGACCTTTCGTTATTTCGTTTGTTCGTAATTTCGTTCGATTGTTCGTTCTTTCGTTCATTCTTTCGTTCATTCGTTATTTCATTCGTTTATTCCTTGTTTTTTTTGTTCGTTCGTTCGTTATTTCATTCGTTCTTGATTTCATTCGTTCGTTCGTCCGTTATTTCGTTCGTTCATTCATTATTTCTTTCGTTCATTCATTATTTCGTTCGTTTGTTCATTCATTCGTTATATCGTTCGTTCGTTCGTTTGTTCATTTGTTTTTCGTTCGTTCGTTCATTCATTGTTTCGTTCGTTCATTCATTATTTCGTTCGTTCATTCGTTCGTTATATCGTTATTTCGTTTGTTCGTTCGTTATTTAGTTATTTCGATCGTTCTTTCGTTATTTCATTTGTTCGTTCGTTCATACTTTCGCTATTTAGTTCGTGATTTCGCTTGTTATCTCGTTCATTCGTTCGTTCTTTCGTTATTTCTTTCGTTCGTTCGTTATTTCGTTCGTTCTTTCTTTCGTTCGTTCGTTCGTTCGTTCGTTATTTCGTTCGTTCTTTCTTTCGTTCGTTCGTTCGTTCGTTCGTTCGCTCATTCGTTATGTCGTTTGTTCATTCACTATTTCGTTCGTTCGTTCATTCGTTCGTTATATCGTTCGTTCGTTTGTTTGTTCATTTGTTTTTCGTTCGTTCGTTATTTCATTCGTTTGTTCGTTATTTTATTCGTTTGTTCGTTATTTCATGCGTTTGTCCGTTTGTTCATTCGCTCCATATTTCATTCATTCATTCGTTCGTTCGTTCGTTCGATATTTCGTTCGTTCTTTCGTTCGTTTGTTATTTCTTTCGTTTGTTCGTTATTTCATTCTTTTGTCCGTTCGTTCGTTATTTCGTTCGATCGTTCTTTCGTTCCTTCGTTCGTTTGTTCGTTCTTTTTCCGTTCGTTATTTCGTTCGTTCATTCATTGTTTCGTTCGTTCATTCATTATTTCGTTCGTTCATTCGTACGTTATATCGTACGTTATTTCGTTTGTTCGTTCGTTCATTCTTTCGCTATTTAGTTCGTTATTTCGCTCGTTATTTCGTTCATTCGTTCGTTCTTTCGTTATTTCCTTCGTTCGTTCGTTATTTCGTTCGTTCATTTGCTCAGTCATTCTTTCGTTTATTGTGTATTCCGTTCGTTCGTTATTTCGTTCCTTCGTTTGTTCGTTCGTTATTTCGTTATTTTGTTTGTTCGTTCCTTCTTTAGATCGTTCGTTATTTCGTTCGTTCGTTATTTCATTCGTTTGTCCGTTCGTTCATTCTCTCCTTATTTCAGTCATTCATTCGTTCGTTCGTTCAATCTTTCGTCTGTTCTATATTTCGTTCGGTTGTTCTTTCGTTCGTTTGTCATTTCGTTCGTTTGTTCGTTATTTCATTCGTTTGTCCGGTCGTTCGTTTGTTCGTTCGTTCGTCCGTTCGTTCGTTCGTCCGTTCGTTCATTATTTCGTTCGCTCATTCGTTATGTCGTTCGTTCGTCCGTTATTTCGTTCGTTCGTTCATTCATTATTTCGTTCGTTCATTCATTATTTCGTTCGTTCGTTCATTCGTTCGTTATATCGTTCGTTCGTTCGTTTGTTCATTTGTTTTTCGTTCGTTCGTTATTTCATTCGTTTGTTCGTCATTTCATTCGTTTGTCCGTTCGTTCATTTGCTCCTTATTTCATTCATTCATTCGTTCGTTCGTTCATTCGATATTTCTTTCGTTCTTTCGTTCGTTTGTTCGTTATTTCATTCATTTGTCCGTTCGTTCGTTATTTCGTTCGATCGTTCTTTCGTTCTTTCGTTCGTTCGTTCGTTCGTACGTTCGTTTTTCGTTCGATCGTTATTTCGTTCGCTCATTCATTGTTTCGTTCGTTCATTCATTATTTCGTTCGTTTATTCGTACGTTATATCGTTCGTTCTTTCGTTTGTTCATTTGTTTTTTCATTCTTTCGTTCGTTATTTCGTTTGTTCGTTCATTCATTCGTTATATCGTTCGTTCGTTCATTTGTTCATTTGTTTTTCGTTCGTTCGTTCGTTCATTCGCTCCTTATTTCATTCATTCATTCGTTCGTTCGTTCGATATTTCGTTCGTTCTTTCGTTCATTTGTTATTTCGTTCGTTTGTTCGTTATTTCCCTCGTTATTTCGTCTTTCGTTCGTTCTTTCGTTATTTCTTTCGTTCGTTCGTTATTTCGTTCGTTATTTCGTTTGTTCGTTCGATTTTTCTTTCGTTCGTTCGTTATTTCATTTGTTCGTTCATTCGTTCGTTCGTTCTTTCTTTCGTTCGTTCGCCGTTTCGTTCGCGCCTTCGTACGTTCGTTTGTTTTTTCGTTCGATCATTCGTTATTTCTATCACACTCTTGTTCGTTCCTTATTTCATTCATTAGTTCGTTCGTTCGTTCGTTCAATCTTTCGTTCGTTCCTTATTTCTTTCGTTCGTTCGTTCATTATTTCGATTGATCGATCAATCATCCATAATTTCGTTTCTTCGTTAATTCGTTCCTTCGTTCTTTATTTCATTCGTTATTTTGTTCGATCGTAATTTCGTTCGTTCGTTATTTCATTCGTTCTTTCGCTCGTTATTTCGTTCATTCGTTCGTACGTTCGTTCGTTACTTCGTTCGTTCGGTCATTATGTCGTTCGTTCGATCATTCTTTCGTTCATTCGTTATTTCGGTCATTCGTTATTTTGTTCGATCGTTATTTCGTTCGTTCGTTATTTCATTCGTTCTTTCATTCGTTCTGTTCGTTCGTTCGTCATTTCTTTCGATCGTTCGTTGTTTCGTTATTTCGTGCGTTTGTTCGTTCGTTCGTTGTTTCGTTCGTTCATTAATTCGTTCGTTCGATCGTTCGTTATTTCGTTCGTTCGACCGGTCGTTATTTCGTTTGTTCGTTCGTTCATTCATTCATTATCTCGTTCCTGATTTCGTTCGTTAATTCATTCGTTCGTTATTTCGTTGGGTCGTTCGTTATGTCGTTCGTTCGTTCGTTATTTCATTCGTTGTCGATTTCATTCGTTCGTTCGTCCGTTATTTTGTTCGTTCATTCATTATTTCTTTCGTTCGTTCATTATTTCGTTCGTTCATTCGTTCGTTATATTGTTATTTCGTTTGTTCGTTCGTTATTTAGTTATTTCGATCATTCTTTCGTTATTTCGTTCGTTTTTTCGTTCATTCTTTTGTCTTTCGTTCGTTATATCGTTCTTTTTTCTTTCGGCCTTTCATTCGTCATTTCGTTTGTTCGTTCGTTCATTCTTTCGCTATTTAGTTCGTTATTTCGTTCGTTCATTCTTTCGTTCGTTCGTTCGTTATTTCGTTCGTTCGTTCGTTCATTCGTCCGTTCATTCATTATTTCGTTCGCTCATTCGTTATGTCGTTCGTTCATTCACTATTTCATTCGTTCGTTCGTTCGTTCAATCTTTCGTTCGTTCCTTATATCTATCGTTCGTTCGTTCATTCCTTATTTCGTTCGTTTATTATTTCGTTTGATCGATCGTTCATCCATAATTTCGTTCGTTCGTTTCTTCGTTAATTCGTTCCTTCGTTCTTTCGTTCATTCGTTATTTTGTTCGATGGTTATTTCGTTCGTTCGTTTTTTCATTCGTTCGTTATATTGTTATTTCGTTTGTTCGTTCGTTATTTAGTTATTTCGATCATTCTTTCGTTATTTCGTTCGTTTTTTCGTTCATTCTTTTGTCTTTCGTTCGTTATATCGTTCTTTTTTTCTTTCGGCCTTTCATTCGTCATTTCGTTTGTTCGTTCATTCATTCTTTCTATTTAGTTCGTTATTTCGCTTGTTATTTCGTTCATTCCTTCGTTCTTTCGTTATTTCTTTCGTTCGTTCGTTATTTCGTTCGTTCTTTCTTTCGTTCGTTCGTTCGTTCGTTCATTCGTCCGTTCATTCATTATTTCGTTCGCTCATTCGTTATGTCGTTCGTTCATTCACTATTTCGTTCGTTCGTTCATTCGTTCGTTATATCGTTCGTTCGTTTGTTTGTTCATTTGTTTTTCGTTCGTTCGTTATTTCATTCGTTTGTTCGTTATTTTATTCGTTTGTACGTTATTTCATGCGTTTGTCCGTTTGTTCATTCGCTCCTTATTTCATTCATTCATTCGTTCGTTCGTTCTTTCGTTATTTCCTTCGATCGTTCGTTATTTCGTTCGTTCTTTTGCTCAGTCATTCTTTCGTTCATTGTGTATTCCGCTCGTTCGCTATTTCGTTCCTTCGTTTGTTCGTTCGTTATTTCGTTCGTTCGGTCGATTGTTATTTTGTTTGTTCGTTCCCTCTTTAGATCGTTCGTTATTTCGTTCGTTCGTTATTTCATTCGTTTGTCCGTTCGTTCATTCTCTCTTTATTTCACTCATTCATTCGTTCGTTCGTTCAATCTTTCGTTTTTTCGTTCGTCCGTTCGATATTTCGTTCGGTTGTTCTTTCGTTCGTTTGTCATTTCGTTCGTTTATTCGTTTGTTCGTCCGTTCGTTCATTATTTCGTTCGCTCGTTCGTTATGTCGTTCGTTCGTTCGTTCATTCATTATTTCGTTCGTTCATTCATTATTTCGTTCAATCGTTCATTCTTTCGTTATATCGTTCGTTCGTTTGTTCGATATTTCGTTCGTTCTTTTGTTCGTTTGTTATTTCGTTCGTTTGTTCGTTATTTCATTCATTTGTCCGTTCGTTCGTTATTTCGTTCGATCGTTCTTTCGTTCTTTCGTTCGTTCGTTCGTTCGTACGTTCGTTTTTCGTTCGATCGTTATTTCGTTCGTTCATTCATTGTTTCGTTCGTTCATTCATTATTTCGTTCGTTTATTCGTATGTTATATCGTTCGTTCTTTCGTTTGTTCATTTGTTTTTTCATTCTTTCGTTCGTTATTTCGTTTGTTCGTTCGTTATTTAGTTATTTCGATCGTTCTTTCGTTATTTCATTCGTTCTTTCGTTCATTCTTTTGTCCTTCGTTCGTTATATCGTTCTTTTTCTCTTTCGGCCTTTCATTCGTTCGCTATTTAGTTCGTTATTTCGTTCGTTATTTCGTTCATTCGTTCGTTCTTTCGTTATTTTTTTCGTTCGTTCGTTATTTCGTTCGTTCATTTGCTCAGTCATTCTTTCGTCCATTGTGTATTCCGTTCGTTCGTTATTTCGTTCCTTCGTTTGTTCCTTCGTTATTTCGTTCGTTCGTTATTTCATTCGTTCGTTATTTCGTATGTTCGTTCGTTTTTTCTTTCGTTCGTTCGTTTTTTCTTTCGTTCGTTCGTTATTTCGTTTATTTGTTCATTCGTTCGTTCGTTCATTCTTTCGTTCGTTCGTTCATTCATTGTAATTTCTTTCGTTCGTTCGCCCTTTCGTTCGCGCCTTCGTTCGTTCGTTTGTTTTTTCGTTCGATCATTCGTTATTTCGTTCACACTCTTGTTCGTTCCTTATTTCATTCATTCGTTCGTTCGTTCGTTCAATCTTTCGTTCGTTCAATCTTTCGTTCGTTCCTTATTTCTTTCGTTCGTTCGTTCCTTATTTCGTTCGTTCATTTTTTTCGTTTGATCGATCGTTCATCCATAAATTCGTTCGTTCGTTTCTTCGTTAATTCGTTCCTTCGTTCTTTCGTTCATTCATTATTTTGTTCGATGGTTATTTCGTTCGTTCCTTATTTCATTCATTCGTTCGTTCGTTCGTTCAATCTTTCGTTAGTTCCTTATATCTATCGTTCGTTCGTTCATTCCTTATTTCGTTCGTTTATTATTTCGTTTGATCGATCGTTCATCCATAATTTCGTTCGTTCGTTTCTTCCTTAATTCGTTCCTTCGTTCTTTCGTTCATTCGTTATTTTGTTCGATGGTTATTTCGTTCGTTCGTTTTTTCGTTCGTTCGTCATTTCGTTCGTTCGTTCGTCATTTCGTTCGTTCGTTGGTCATTTCATTCGTTCATCATTTCGTTGGTTCGTTGGTCATTTCGTTCGTTCGTTGGTCATTGCGTTCGTTCGTTGTTTCGTTATTTCGTGCGTTTGTTCGTTCGTTCGTTGTTTCGTTCGTTCATTATTTCGTTCGTTCGATCGTTCGTTATTTCGATCGTTCGACCGGTCGTTATTTCGTTTGTTCGTTATTTCGTTCGATTGTTCGTTCTTTCGTTCATTCTTTCGTTCATTCGTTATTTCGTTCGTTTATTCATTGGTTTGTTCGTTCGTTCATTCATTCATTCATTATTTCGTTCCTGAATTCATTCGTTAATTCGTTCGTTCGTTATTTCGTTCCTTCGTTTGTTCGTTCGTTATTTCGTTTCTTCGTTTGTTCGTTCGTTATTTCGTTCTTTCGTTATTTCATTCGTTCGTAATTTCGTTTGGTCATTCGTTTTTTCTTTCGTTCGTTCGTTATTTCGTATGTTCGTTCATACGTTCGTTCAATCTTTCCTTCGTTCCTTATTTCTTTCGTTCGTTTGTTCATTATTTCGTTTGATCGATCGTTCATCCATAATTTCGTTTCTTCGTTAATTCGTTCCTTCGTTCTTTTGTTCTTTCGTTATTTTGTTCGATCGTTATTTCGTTCGTTCGTTATTTCATTCGTTCTTTCGTTCGTTCTTCTTTTTCGTTCGTTCGTTATTTCATTCGTTCTTTCGTTCGTTCTTCTTTTTCGTTCGTTTGTTATTTCGTTCGTTCGCTCCTTATTTCGTTCATTCGTTCGTACGTTCGTTCGTTATTTCGTTCGTCCGGTCATTATGTCGTTCGTTCCTTCATAATTTCGTTCGTTTGTTCTTTCGTTCGTCATTTCTTTCGTTCGTTCGTCATTTCGTTCGTTCGTTGGTCATTTCATTCGTTCATCATTTCGTTCGTTCGTCGGTCATTTCGTTCGTTCGTTGGTCATTGCGTTCGTTCGTTGTTTCGTTATTTCGTGCGTTTGTTCGTTCGTTCGTTGTTTCGTTCGTTCATTATTTCGTTCGTTCGTTCATTCGTTCGTTATATCGTTCGTTCGTTTGTTTGTTCATTTGTTTTTCGTTCGTTCGTTATTTCATTCGTTTGTTCGTTATTTTATTCGTGTGTTCGTTATTTCATGCGTTTGTCCGTTTGTTCATTCGCTCCTTATTTCATTCATTCATTCGTTCGTTCGTTCATTCGATATTTCGTTCGTTCGTTCGATATTTCGTTCGTTCTTTCGTTCCTTTGTTATTTCTTTCGTTTGTTCGTTATTTCATTCTTTTGTCCGTTCGTTCGTTATTTCATTCGATCGTTCGTTTGTTCCTTCGTTCGTTCGTTCGTTCGTTTTTCGTTCGTTCGTTATTTCGTTCGTTCATTCATTGTTTCGTTCGTTCATTCATTATTTCGTTCGTTCATTCGTTCGTTATATCGTTCGTTCGTCCGTTATTTCGTTCGTTTGTTATTTCGTTCGTTTGTTCGTTATTTCATTCATTTGTCCGTTCGTTCATTTGCTCCTTATTTCATTCATTCATTCGTTCGTTCGTTCGTTCGATATTTGGTTCGTTCTTTCGTTCGTTTGTTATTTCGTTCGTTTGTTCGTTATTTCATTCATTTGTCCGTTCGTTCGTTTTTCGTTCGATCGTTATTTCGTTCGTTCATTCATTATTTCGTTCGTTTGTTTGTTCATTTGTTTTTCGTTCGTTCGTTATTTCATTCGTTTGTTCGTTTGTTCATTCGCTCCTTATTTCATTCATTCATTCGTTCGTTCGTTCGTTCATTCGATATTTCGTTCGTTCGTTCGATATTTCGTTCGTTCTTTCGTTCGTTTGTTATTTTTTTCGTTTGTTCGTTATTTCATTCTTTTGTCCGTTCGTTCGTTATTTCGTTCGATCGTTCTTTTGTTCCTTCGTTCGTTCGTTCGTTCGTTTTTCGTTCGTTCGTTATTTCGTTCGTTCATTCATTGTTTCGTTCGTTCATTCATTATTTCGTTCGTTCATTCGTTCGTCATATCGTTCGTTATTTCGTTTGTTCGTTCGTTCATTCTTTCGCTATTTAGTTCGTTATTTCGTTCGCTATTTCGTTCATTCGTTCGTTCTTTCGTTATTTCCTTCGTTCCTTCGTTATTTTGTTCGTTCATTTGCTCAGTCATTCTTTCGTCCATTGTGTATTCCGTTCGTTCGTTATTTCGTTCCTACGTTTGTTCGTTCGTTAATTCGTTCGTTCGTTATTTCATTCGTTTGTCCGTTCGTTCATTCTCTCCTTATTTCACTCATTCATACGTTCGTTCGTTCAATCTTTCGTTCGTTCGTTCGTCCGTTCGATATTTCGTTCGGTTGTTCTTTCGTTCGTTTGTCATTTCGTTCGTTTGTTCGTTATTTCATTCGTTTTTCCGGTCGTTCGTTTGTTCGTTCGTTCGTCCGTTCGTTCATTATTTCGTTCGCTCGTTCGTTATGTCGTTCGTTCGTCCGTTATTTCGTTCGTTTGTTATTTCGTTCGTTTGTTCGTTATTTCATTCATTTCTCCGTTCGTTCATTTGCTCCTTATTTCATTCATTCATTCGTTCGTTCGTTCGTTCGATATTTCGTTCGTTCTTTCGTTCGTTTGTTATTTGGTTCGTTTGTTCGTTATTTAATTCATTTGTCCGTTCGTTCGTTTTTCGTTCGATCGTTATTTCGTTCGTTCATTCATTATTTCGTTCGTTCGTTCATTCGTTCGTTATATCGTTCGTTCGTTTGTTCATCTGTTTTTCGTTCGTTCGTTATTTTATTCGTTTGTTCGTTCGTTTTGTCTTTCGTTCGTTCGTTATTTCGTTTATTCGTTCATTCGTTCGTTCGTTCATTCTTTCGTTCGTTCGCCCTTTCGTTCGCGCCTTCGTTCGTTCGTTTGCTTTTTCGCTCGATCATTCGTTATTTTGTTCACACTATTGTTCGTTCCTTATTTCATTCATTCGTTCCTTCGTTCGTTCAATCTTTCGTTCGTTCAATCTTTTGTTCGTTCGTTCGTTCATTCGTTCAATCTTTCGTTCGTTCCTTATTTCTTTCGTTCGTTCTTTTTTTTCGTTTGTTCATTCGTTATTTCGTTTGTTCGTTCGTTATTTAGTTATTTCGATCGTTCTTTCGTTATTTCATTCGTTCTTTCGTTCATTCTTTTGTCTTTCGTTCGTTATATCGTTCTTTTTCTCTTTCGGCCTTTTATTCATTATTTCGTTTGTTCGTTCGTTCATTCGTTCGCTATTTAGTTCGTTATTTCGCTCGTTATTTCGTTCATTCGTTCGTTCTTTCCCTATCTCTTTCGTTCGTTCGTTATTTCGTTCGTTCATTTGATCAGTCATTCTTTCGTCCATTGTGTATTTCGTTCGTTCGTTATTTCGTTCCTTCGTTTGTTCGTTCGTTATTTCGTTCGTTCGTTATTTCGTTCGTTCGTTATTTCATTCGTTCGTTATTTCGTTTGTTCGTTCGTTTTGTCTTTCGTTCGTTCGTTATTTCGTTTTTTCGTTCATTCGTTCGTTCGTTCATTCTTTCCTTCGTTCGCCCTTTCGATCGCGCCTTCGTTCGTTCGTTTGTTTTTTCGTTCGATCATTCGTTATTTCGTTCACACTCTTGTTCGTTCCTTATTTCATTCATTCGTTCCCTCGTTCGTTCAATCTTTCGTTCGTTCAATCTTTCGTTCGTTCGTTCGTTCATTCGTTCAATCTTTCGTTCGTTCCTTATTTCTATCGTTCGTTCTTTTTTTTTGGTTGGTTAATTCGTTATTTCGTTTGTTCGTTCGTTATTTCGTTCGTTCGCTCGTCATTTCCTTCATTCGTTCGTACGTTCGTTCGTTATTTCGTTCATTCGTTCGTTCTTTCGTTCATTCGTTCGTTCTTTCGTTCGTTCGTTATTTAGATAGTTCGTTCTTTTTTTAGTTCGTTCTTTCGTTATTTCGTTCGTTCGTTATTTCGTTCGTTCGTTATTTCATTCGTTTGTTCGTTATTTTATTCGTTTGTTCGTTATTTCATGCGTTTGTCCGTTTGTTCATTTGCTCCTTATTTCATTCATTCATTCGTTCGTTCGTTCGTTCGATATTTCGTTCGTTCTTTCGTTCGTTTGTTATTTTGTTCGTTATTTCATTTATTTGTCCGTTCGTTCGTTATTTCGTTCGATCGTTCTTTCGTTCTTTCGTTCGTTCGTTCGTACGTTCGTTTTTCGTTCGATCGTTATTTCGTTCGTTCATTCATTGTTTCGTTCGTTCATTCATTATTTCGGTCGTTTATTCGTATGTTATATCGTTCGTTCTTTCGTTTGTTCATTTGTTTTTTCATTCTTTCGTTCGTTATTTCGTTCCTTCGTTTGTTCGTTCGTTATTTCGTTCGTTCGTTATTTCATTCGTTCGTTATTTCGTTTGTTCGTTCGTCTTGTCTTTCGTTCGTTCGTTATTTCGTTTATTCGTTCATTCGTTCGTTCGTTCATTCTTTCGTTCGTTCGCCCTTTCGTTCGCGCCTTCGTTCGTTCGTTTGCTTTTTCGCTCGATCATTCGTTATTTCGTTCACACTCTTGTTCGTTCCTTATTTCATTCATTCGTTCGTTCATTCGTTCAATCTTTTGTTCGTTCCTTATTTCTTTCGTTCGTTCTTTTTTTTCGTTTGTTCATTCGTTATTTCGTTTGTTCGTTCGTTATTTCGTTCGTTCGCTCGTTATTTCGTTCATTCGTTCGTACGTTCGTTCGTTATTTCGTTCATTCGTTCGTTCTTTCGTTCGTTCGTTATTTAGATAGTTCGTTCTTTTTTTCGTTCGTTCGTTCGTTCGTTATTTTGTTCGTTCGTTATTTCGTTCGTTCGTTATTTCGTTCGTTCGTTCATTCGATCGTTCGTTATTTCGTTCGTTCGTTCGGTCGTTATTTCGTTCTTTCGTTCGTTCGTTCGTTCATTTTTTTCTTCCGCTCATTCGTTCCTCAGTAAATTCGTTCGTTCGTACATTCGTTATTTCGTTCCTTCGTTCATTATTTCATTCGTTCGTTCGTTTGTTATTTCGTTCGTTTGTTCGTTATTTCATTCGTTTGTTCGTTATTTCATTCGTTTATCCGTTCGTTCATTCTCTCCTTATTTCACTCATTCATTCGTTCGTTCGTTCAATCGATATTTCGTTCGGTCGTTCTTTCGTTCGTTTGTTATTTCGTTCGTTTGTTCGTTATTTCATTCGTTTGTCCGGTCGTTCGTTCGTTCGTTTGTTCGTTATTTCGTTCTCTCGTTCGTTCGTTCGTTATTTCGTTCGTTCGTTCTTCCGTTCGTTCATTATTTCTTTCGCTCATTCGTTATGTCGTTCGTTCATTCACTATTTCGTTCGTTCGTTCATTCGTTCGTTATATCGTTCGTTCGTTTGTTTGTTCATTTGTTTTTCGTTCGTTCGTTATTTCATTCGTTTGTTCGTTATTTTATTCGTTTGATCGTTATTTCATGCGTTTGTCCGTTTGTTCATTCGCTCCTTATTTCATTCATTCATTCGTTCGTTCGTTCGTTCGATATTTCGTTCGTTCTCTCGTTCGTTTGTTATTTCTTTCGTTTGTTCGTTATTTCATTCTTTTCGTTCGTTATTTCATTCTTTTCGTTCGTTATTTCGTTCGATCGTTCTTTCGTTCCTTCGTTCGTTTGTTCGTTCGTCTTTCGTTCGTCATTTCGTTCGTTCATTCATTGTTTCGTTCGTTCATTCTTTCGCTATTTAGTTCGTTATTTCGCTCGTTATTTCGTTCATTCGTTCGTTCTTTCGTTATTTCCTTCGTTCGTTCGTTATTTCGTTCGTTCATTTGCTCAGTCATTCTTTCGTTCATTGTGTATTCCGTTCGTTCGTTATTTCGTTCCTTCGTTTGTTCGTTCGTTATTTCCTTCTTTCGTTATTTCGTTCGTTCGGTCGATTGCTATTTTGTTTGTTCGTTCCTTCTTTAGATCGTTCGTTATTTCGTTCGTTCGTTATTTCATTCGTTTGTCCGTTCGTTCATTCTCTCCTTATTTCACTCATTCATTCGTTCGTTCGTTCAATCATTCGTTCGTTCGTTCGTCCGTTCGATATTTCGTTCGGTTGTTCTTTCGTTCGTTTGTCATTTCGTTCGTTTGTTCGTTATTTCATTCGTTTGTCCGGTCGTTCGTTTGTTCGTTCGTTCGTTCGTTCGATATTTCGTTCGTTCTTTCGTTCGTTTGTTATTTCGTTCGTTTGTTCGTTATTTCATTCATTTGTCCGTTCGTTCGTTATTTCGTTCGATCGTTCTTTCGTTCATTCGTTCTTTCGTTCATTCTTTCGTTCGTTTTTCGTTCGATCGTTATTTCGTTCGTTCATTCATTGTTTCGTTCGTTCATTCATTATTCCGTTCGTTTATTCGTATGTAATATCGATCATTCTTTCGTTTGTTCATTTGTTTTTTCATTCTTTCGTTTCGTTATTTCGTTTGTTCGTTCGTTATTTAGTTATTTCGTTTGTTCGTTCGTTATTTCATTCGTTTTTTCGTTCATTCTTTTGTCTTTCGTTCGTTATATCGTTCTTTTTCTCTTTCGGCCTTTCATTCGTTATTTCGTTTGTTCGTTCGTTCATTCGTTCGCTATTTAGTTCGTTCTTTCGCTCGTTACTTCGTTCATTCGTTCGATCTTTCGTTAGTTCTTTCGTTCGTTCGTTATTTCGTTCGTTCATTTGCTCAGTCATTCTTTCGTCCATTGTGTATTCCGTTCGTTCCTTATTTCGTTCCTTCGTTTGTTCGTTCGTTATTTCGTTCGTTCGTTATTTCGTTTGTTCGTTCGTTCTTTCTTTCGTTCGTTCGTTACCTCGTTTATTCGTTCATTCGTTCGTTCGTTCGTTCATTCTTTCGTTCGTTCGTTCATTCATTGTAATTTATTTCATTTGTTCACCCTTTCGTTCGCGCCTTCGTTCGTTCGTTTGTTTTTTCGTTCGATCATTCGTTATTTCGTTCACACTCTTGTTCGTTCCTTACTTCATTCATTCTTTCGTTCGTTCGGTCAATCTTTCGTTCGTTCAATCTTTCGTTCGTTCAAACTTTCGTTCGTTCGTTATTTCGTTCGTTCCTTCATAATTTCGTTCGTTTTTTCGTTCGTTCGTTCGTCATTTCGTTCGTTCGTCATTTCGTTGTTCGTTGGTCATTTCATTCGTTCATCATTTCGTTCGTTCGTTGGTCATTTCGTTCGTTCGTTGGTCATTGCGTTCGTTCGTTGTTTCGTTATTTCGTGCGTTTGTTCGTTCGTTCGTTGTTTCGTTCGTTCATTATTTCGTTCGTTATTTCGTTCGTTCGACCGGTCGTTATTTCGTTTATTCGTTATCTCGTTCCATTGTTCGTTCTTTCGCTCATTCTTTCATTCATTCGTTATTTCGTTCGTTTATTCATTGGTTTGTTCCTTCGTTCCTTCATTCATTCATTAATTCGTTCCTGATTTCGTTCGTTAATTCGTTCGTTCGTTATTTCATTGGGTCGTTCCTTATGTCGTTCGTTCGTTTGTTCATTTGTTTTTCGTTCGTTCGTTCGTTCATTCGCTCCTTATTTCATTCATTCATTCGTTCGTTCGTTCGATATTTCGTTCGTTCTTTTGTTCATTTGTTATTTCGTTCGTTTGTTCGTTATTTCCCTCGTTATTTCGTCTTTCGATCGTTCTTTCGTTATTTCTTTCGTTCGTTCGTTATTTCGTTCGTTCATTTGCTCAGTCATTCTTTCGTCCATTGTGTATTCCGTTCGTTCGTTATTTCGTTCCTTCGTTTGTTCGTTCGTTATTTCGTTCGTTCGTTATTTCATTCGTTCGTTATTTCGTTTGTTCGTTCGATTTTTCTTTCGTTCGTTCGTTATTTCATTTGTTCGTTCATTCGTTCGTTCGTTCTTTCTTTCGTTCGTTCGCCATTTCGTTCGAGCCATCGTTCGTTTGTTTGTTTTTTCGTTCGATCATTCGTTATTTCTATCACACTCTTGTTCGTTCCTTATTTCATTCATTCGTTCGTTCGTTCGTTCGTTTGTTCGTTCAATCTTTCGTTCGTTCCTTATTTCTTTCGTTCGTTCGTTCATTATTTCGATTGATCGATCAATCATCCATAATTTCGTTTCTTCGTTAATTCGTTCCTTCATTGTTTATTTCATTCGTTACTTTGTTCGATCGTTATTTCGTTCGTTCGTTATTTCATTCGTTCTTTCCTTCGTTCTTCTTTTTCGTTCGTTTGTTATTTCATTCGTTCTTTCGTTTGTTCTTCTTTTTCGTTTGTTCGTTATTTCGTTCGTTCGCTCGTTATTTCGTTCATTCGTTCGTACGTTCGTTCGTTATTTCGTTCGTCCGGTCATTATGTCGTTCGTTCGATCATTCTTTCGTTCATTCGTTATTTCATTCATTCGTTATTTTGTTCGATCGTTATTTCGTTCGTTCGTTATTTCATTCGTTCGTTCGTTATTTCATTCGTTCTTTCGTTCGTTCTTCTTTTTCGTTCGTTATTTCGTTCGTCGCTCGTTATTTCGTTCATTCGTTCGTACGTTCGTTCGTTATTTCGTTCGTCCGTTCATTATGTCGTTCGTTCGATCATTCTTTCGTTCATTCGTTATTTCGTTCGTTCGTTTGTTATTTCGTTCGTTCGATCGTTCGTTATTTCGTTCGTTCGACCGGTCGTTATTTCGTTTATTCGTTATTTCGTTCGATTGTTCGTTGTTTCCTTCATTCTTTCGTTTGTTCGTTATTTCGTTAGTTCGTTCGTTCATTCATTCATTATCTCGTTCCTGATTTCGTTCGTTAATTCATTCGTTCGTTATTTCGTTGGGTCGTTCGTTATGTCGTTCGTTCGTTCGTTATTTCATTCGTTCTTGATTTCATTCGTTCGTTCGTCCGTTATTTCGTTCGTTCATTCATTATTCCTTTCGTTCATTCATTATTTCGTTCGTTCGTTCATTCATTCGTTATATCGTTCGTTCGTTCGTTTGTTCATTTGTTTTTCGTTCGTTCGATCGGTCTTTCGTTCGTTCGTTCGTTCGTTTTTCGTTCGGTCGTTCATTCATTATTTCGTTCGTTCATTCATTATTTCGTTCGTTCATTCGTTCGTTATATCGTTATTTCGTTTGTTCGTTCGTTTTTTCGTTCATTCTTTTGTCTTTCGTTCGTTATATCGTTCTTTTTTTCTTTCGGCCTTTCATTCGTCATTTCGTTTGTTCGTTCGTTCATTCTTTCGCTATTTAGTTCGTTATTTCGCTTGTTATTCCGTTCATTCGTTCGTTCTTTCGTTCGTTCGTTCTTTCGTTCGTTCGTTCGGTCGTTCGTCAGTTCATTCATTATTTCGTTCGCTCATTCGTTATGTCGTTCGTTCGTTCATTCGTTCGTTATATCGTTCGTTCGTTTCTTTGTTCATTTGTTTTTCGTTCGTTCGATATTTCATTCGTTTGTTCGTTATTTTATTCGTTTGTTCGTTATTTCATGCGTTTGTCCGTTTGTTCATTCGCTCCTTATTTCATTCATTCATTCGTTCGTTCGTTCTTTCGTTTTTTCCTTCGTTCGTTCGTTATTTCGTTCGTTCATTTGCTCAGTCATTCTTTCGTTCATTGTGTATTCCGTTCGTTCGTTATTTCGTTCCTTCGTTTGTTCGTTCGTCCGTTCGATATTTCGTTCGGTTGTTCTTTCGTTCGTTTGTCATTTCGTTCGTTTGTTCGTTATTTCATTCGTTTGTCCGGTCGTTCGTTTGTTCGTTCGTTCGTCCGTTCGTTCATTATTTCGTTCATTCATTATTTCGTTCGTTCATTCATTATTTCGTTCGTTCGTTCATTCGTTCGTTATATCGTTCGTTCGTTCGTTTGTTCATCTGTTTTTCGTTCGTTCGTTATTTCATCGTTTGTTCGTTATTTCATTCGTTTGTCCGTTCGTTCATTTGCTCCTTATTTCATTCATTCGTTCGTTCGTTCGTTCGATATTTCGTTCGTTCGTTCGATATTTCGTTCGTTCTTTTGTTCGTTTGTTATTTCGTTCGTTTGTTCGTTATTTCATTCATTTGTCCGTTCGTTCGTTATTTCATTCGATCGTTCTTTCGTTCTTTCGTTCGTTCGTTCGTTCGTTTTTCGTTCGATCGTTATTTCGTTCGTTCATTCATTGTTTCGTTCGTTCATTCATTATTTCGTTCGTTTATTCGTATGTTATATCGTTCGTTCTTTCGTTTGTTCATTTGTTTTTTCATTCTTTCGTTCGTTATTTCGTTTGTTCGTTCGTTATTTAGTTATTTCGATCGTTCTTTCGTTATTTCTTTCGTTCGTTCGCCCTTTCGTTCGCGCCTTCGTTCGTTCGTTTGTTTTTTCGTTCGATCATTCGTTATTTCGTTCACACTCTTGTTCGTTCCTTATTTCATTCATTCATTCGTTCGTTCGTTCAATCTTTCGTTCGTTCAATCTTTCGTTCGTTCCTTATTTCATTCATTCGTTCGTTCGTTCGTTCAATCTTTCGTTCGTTCCTTATTTCTTTCGTTCGTTCGTTCCTTATTTCGTTCGTTCATTATTTCGTTTGATCGATCGTTCATCCATAATTTCGTTCGTTCGTTTCTTCGTTAATCCGTTCCTTCGTTCTTTCGTTCATTCGTTAGTTTGTTCGATGGTTATTTCGTTCGTCCGTTATTTCATTCGTTCTTTCGTTCGTTATTTCGTTCGTTCGTTCGTTATTTAGTTTGTTCGTTCGGTGTATCGTTAGTTCGGTCGTTCATTCGTTCGTTATTTCGTTCGTTCCTTCATAATTTCGTTCGTTTTTTCCTTCGTTCGTCATTTCGTTCGTTCGTTGGTCATTTCGTTCGTTCGTTGGTCATTGCGTTCGTTCGTTTGTTCATTATTTCGTTCGTTCGATCGTTCGTTATTTCGTTCGTTCGACCGGTCGTTATTTCGTTTGTTCGTTATTTCGTTCGATTGTTCGTTCTTTCGTTCATTCTTTCGTTCATTCGTTATTTCGTTCGTTTATTCATTGGTTTGTTCGTTCGTTCGTTCGTTCATTCTTTCATTATTTCGTTCCTGATTTCGTTCGTTAATTCATTCGTTCGGTATTTCGTTGGGTCGTTCGTTATGTCGTTCGTTCGTTCGTTATTTCATTCGTTCTTGATTTCATTCGTTCGTTCGTCCGTTATTTCATTCGTTCATTCATTATTTCTTTCGTTCATTCATTATTTAGTTCGGTCGTTCATTCATTCGTTATATCGTTCGTTCGTTCGTTTGTTCATTTGTTTTTCGTTCGTTCGATCGGTCTTTCGTTCTTTCGTTCGTTCGTTCGTTATTTAGTTATTTCGATCGTTCTTTCGTTATTTCGTTCGTTTTTTAGTTCATTCTTTTGTCTTTCGTTCGTTATATCGTTCTTTTTTTCTTTCGGCCTTTCATTCGTTATTTCGTTTGTTCGTTCGTTCATTCTTTCGCTATTTAGTTCGTTTTTTCGGTTGTTATTCCGTTCATTCGTTCGTTCTTTCGGTATTTCTTTCGTTCGTTCGTTATTTCGTTCGTTCTTTCTTTCGTTCGTTCGTTCGTTCGTTCGTCATTTCGTTCGTTCGTTAGTTCGTCCGTTCGTTCATTATTTCGTTCGCTCATTCGTTATGTCGTTCGTTCATTCACTATTTCGTTCATTCGTTCATTCTTTCGTCATATCGTTCGTTCGTTTGTTTGTTCATTTGTTTTTCGTTCGTTCGTTATTTCATTCGTTTATTCGTTATTTTATTCGTTTGTTCGTTATTTCATGCGTTTGTCCGTCTGTTCATTCGCTCCTTATTTCATTCATTCATTCGTTCGTTCGTTCGTTCGATATTTCGTTCGTTCTTTCGTTCGTTTGTTATTTCTTTCGTTTGTTCGTTCTTTTATTCTTTTGTCCGTTCGTTCGTTATTTCGTTCTTTCGTTCCTTCGTTCGATTGTTCGTTCGTTTTTCGTTCGTTCATTCATTATTTCGTTCGTTCCTTCGTTCGTTATATCGTTCGTAATTTCGTTTGTTCGTTCGTTCATTCTTTCGCTATTTATTCGTTAATTCGCTCGTTATTTCGTTCATTCGTTCGGTCGTTCAATCTTTTGTTCGTTCTTTCGTCCGTTCGATATTTCGTTCGTTCGTTCGCCCTTTCGTTCGTTCGTTTGTTTTTTCGTTCGATCATACGTTATTTCGTTCACACTCTTGTTCGTTCCATATTTCATTCATTCGTTCGTTCGTTCATTCAATCTTTCGTTCGTTCCTTATTTCTTTCGTTCGTTCCTTATTTCTTTCGTTCGTTCGTTCCTTATTTCGTTCGTTCATTATTTCGTTTGATCGATCGTTCATCCATAATTTCGTTCGTTCGTTTCATCATTAATTCGTTCCTTCGTTCTTTCGTTCGTTCTTTATTTTGTTCGATGGTTATTTCGTTCGTTCGGTCGTTATTTCGTTCGTTCGTTCGTTATTTAGTTTGTTCGTTCGGTGTATCGTTAGTTCGGTCGTTCATTTGTTTGTTATTTAGTTCGTTCCTTCATAATTTCGTTCGTTTTTCCGTTCGTTCGTCATTTCGTTCGTTCGTCATTTCGTTCGTTCGACCGGTCGTTATTTCGTTTGTTCGTTCTTTCGTTCATTCTTTCGTTCATTTGTTATTTCGTTCGTTTATTCATTGGTTTGTTCGTTCGTTCAGTCATTCATTCATTATTTCGTTTCTGATTTCGTTTGTTAATTGGTTCGTTCGTTATTTCGTTCATTCATTATTTCGTTCGTTCATTCATTATTTCGTTCGTTCGTTCATTCGTTCGTTATATCGTTCGTTCGTTTGTTTGTTCATCTGTTTTTCGTTCGTTCGTTATTTCATTCGTTTGTTCGTTATTTCATTCGTTTGTCCGTTCGTTTATTTGCTCCTTATTTCATTCATTCATTCGTTCGTTCGTTCGTTCAATCTTTCGTTCGTTCCTTATTTCTTTCGTTCGTTCGTTCCTTATTTCGTTCTTTCATTATTTCGTTTGATTGATCGTTCATCCATAATTTCGTTCGTTTGTTTCTTCGTTAATTCGTTCCTTCGTTCTTTCGTTCATTCGTTATTTTGTTCGATGGTTATTTCGTTCGTCCGTTATTTCATTCGTTCTTTCGTTCGTTCTACTTTTTCGTTCGTTCGTTATTTCGTTCGTCCGGTCATTATGTCGTTCGTTCGATCATTCTTTCGTTCATTCGATATTTCGTTCGTTCGTTCGTTATTTCGTTCGTTCGTTCGTTATTTAGTTTTTTTCGTTCGGTGTATCGTTAGTTCGGTCGTTCATTCGTTCGTTATTTCGTTCGTTCCTTCATAATTTCGTTCGTCTTTTCGTTCGTTCGTCATTTCGTTCGTTCGTTCGTCATTTCGTTCGTTCGTTCGACATTTCATTCGTTCATCATTTCGTTCGTTCGTTCGTTCGTTCGATATTTCTTTCGTTCTTTCGTTCATTTGTTATTTCGTTCGTTTGTTCGTTATTTGCCTCGTTATTTCGTCTTTCGTTCGTTCTTTCGTTATTTCTTTCGTTCGTTCGTTATTTCGTTCGTTCATTTGCTCAGTCATTCTTTCGTCCATTGTGTATTCCGTTCGTTCGTTATTTCGTTCCTTCGTTTGTTCGTTCGTTCGTTATTTTATTCGTGCGTTATTTCGTTTGTTCGTTCGTTTTTTCTTTCGTTTGTTCGTTATTTCGTTTGTTCGTTCAATCGTTCGTTCGTTCATTCTTTCGTTCGTTCTACTTTTTCGTTCGTTCGTTATTTCGTTCGTCCGGTCATTATGTCGTTCGTTCGATCATTCTTTCGTTCATTCGTTATTTCGTTCGTTCGTTCGTTATTTCGTTCGTTCGTTCGTTATTTAGTTTTTTCGTTCGGTGTATCGTTAGTTCGGTCGTTCATTCGTTCGTTATTTCGTTCGTTCCTTCATAATTTCGTTCGTTTTTTCGTTCGTTCGTCATTTCGTTCGTTCGTTCGTCATTTCGTTCGTTCGTTCGACATTTCATTCGTTCATCATTTCGTTCGTTCGTTGGTCATTTCGTTCGTTCGTTGGTCATTGCGTTCGTTCGTTGTTTCGTTCGTTCATTATTTCGTTCATTCGTTATTTCGTTCGTTCGTTCGTTATTTCATTCGTTCGTTCGTTATTTAGTTTTTTCGTTCGGTGTATCGTTAGTTCGGTCGTTCATTCGTTCGTTATTTCGTTCGTTCCTTTATAATTTCGTTCGTTTTTTCGTTCGTTCGTCATTTCGTTCGTTCGTTCGTTCGACATTTCATTCGTTCATCATTTCGTTCGTTCGTTCGTTCGTTCGATATTTCGTTCGTTCTTTCGTTCATTTGTTATTTCGTTCGTTTGTTCGTTATTTGCCTCGTTATTTCGTCTTTCGTTCGTTCTTTCGTTATTTCTTTCGTTCGTTCGTTATTTCGTTCGTTCATTTGCTCAGTCATTCTTTCGTCCATTGTGTATTCCTTTCGTTCGTTATTTCGTTCCTTCGTTTGTTCGTTCGTTCGTTATTTTATTCGTTCGTTATTTCGTTTGTTCGTTCGTTTTTTCTTTCGTTCGTTCGTTATTTCGTTTGTTCGTTCAATCGTTCGTTCGTTCATTCTTTCGTTCGTTCTACTTTTTCGTTCGTTCGTTATTTCGTTTGTCCGGTCATTATGTCGTTCGTTCGATCATTCTTTCGTTCATTCGTTATTTCGTTCGTTCGTTCGTTATTTCGTTCGGTGTATCGTTAGTTCGGTCGTTCATTCTTTCGTTATTTCGTTCGTTCGGTCGATTGTTATTTTGTTTTTTCGTTCCTTCTTTAGATCGTTCGTTATTTCGTTCGTTCGTTATTTCATTCGTTTGTCCGTTCGTTCATTTTCTCCTTATTTCACTCATTCATTCGTTCGGTCGTTCAATCTATCGTTCGTTCGTTTGTCCGTTCGATATTTCGTTCGTTCGTTCGCCCTTTCGTTCGTTCGTTTGTTTTTTCGTTCGATCATTCGTTATTTCGTTCACACTCTTGTTCGTTCCTTATTTCATTCATTCGTTCGTTCGTTCATTCAATCTTTCGTTCGTTCCTTATTTCTTTCGTTCGTTCGTTCCTTATTTCGTTCGTTCATTATTCCTTTTGATCGATCGTTCATCCATAATTTCGTTCGTTCGTTTCATCGTTAATTCGTTCCTTCGTTCTTTCGTTCGTTCTTTATTTTGTTCGATGGTTATTTCGTTCGTTCGGTCGTTATTTCGTTCGTTCGTTCGTTATTTAGTTTGTTCGTTCGGTGTATCGTTAGTTCGGTCGTTCATTCGTTCGTTATTTCGTTCGTTCCTTCATAATTTCGTTCGTTTTTTCGTTCGTACGTCATTTCGTTCGTTCGTCATTTCGTTCGTTCGTCATTTCGTTCGTTCGACCGGTCGTTATTTAGTTTGTTCGTTCTTTCGTTCATTCTTTCGTTCATTCGTTATTTCGTTCGTTTATTCATTGGTTTGTTCGTTCGTTCATTCATTCATTCATTATTTCGTTTCTGATTTCGTTCGTTAATTCGTTCTTTCGTTATTTCGTTGGGTCGTTCGTTATGTCGTTCGTTCGTTTGTTATTTCATTCGTTCTTGATTTCATTCGTTCGTTCGTCCGTTATTTCGTTCGTTCATTCATTATTTCGTTCGTTCCTTCATTCATTCGTTATATCGTTCGTTCGTTCGTTTGTTCATTTGTTTTTCGTTCGTTCGTTCGTTCATTCGATATTTCGTTCGTTCTTTCGTTCATTTGTTATTTCGTTCGTTTGTTCGTTATTTGCCTCGTTATTTCGTCTTTCGTTCGTTCTTTCGTTATTTCTTTCGTTCGTTCGTTATTTCGTTCGTTCATTTGCTCAGTCATTCTTTCGTCCATTGTGTATTCCGTTCGTTCGTTATTTCGTTCCTTCGTTTGTTCGTTCGTTCGTTATTTTATTCGTTCGTTATTTCGTTTGTTCGTTCGTTTTTTCTTTCGTTCGTTCGTTATTTCGTTTGTTCGTTCAATCGTTCGTTCGTTCATTCTTTCGTTCGTTCTACTTTTTCGTTCGTTCGTTATTTCGTTCGTCCGGTCATTATGTCGTTCGTTCGATCATTCTTTCGTTCATTCGTTATTTCGTTCGTTCGTTCGTTATTTCGTTCGTTCGTTCGTTATTTAGTTTTTTCGTTCGGTGTATCGTTAGTTCGGTCGTTCATTCGTTCGTTATTTCGTTCGTTCCTTCATAATTTCGTTCGTTTTTTCGTTCGTTCGTCATTTCGTTCGTTCGTTCGTCATTTCGTTCGTTCGTTCGACATTTCATTCGTTCATCATTTCGTTCGTTCGTTGGTCATTTCGTTCGTTCGTTGGTTATTGCGTTCGTTCGTTGTTTCGTTAGTTCATTATTTCGTTCGTTCGATCGTTCGTTATTTCGTTCGTTCGACCGGTCGTTGTCTCGTTTGATCGTTATTTCGTTCATTCGTTCGTTCATTCTTTCGCTATTTAGTTCGTTATTTCGGTTGTTCTTCCGTTCATTCGTTCATTCTTTCGTTATTTCTTTCGTTCGTTCGTTATTTCGTTCGTTCTTTCTTTCGTTCGTTCGTTCGTTCGTTCGTTATTTCGTTCGTTCGTTCGTTCGACCGTTCGTTCATTATTTCGTTCGCTCATTCGTTATGTCGTTCGTTCATTCACTATTTCGTTCATTCGTTCATTCGTTCGTTATATCGTTCGTTCGTTTGTTTGTTCATTTGTTTTTCGTTCGTTCGTTATTTCATTCGTTTGTCCGTTCGTTCATTTTCTCCTTATTTCACTCATTCATTCGTTCGGTCGTTCAATCTATCGTTCGTTCGTTGGTCCGTTCGATATTTCGTTCGTTCGTTCGCCCTTTCGTTCGTTCGTTTGTTTTTTCATTCGATCATTCGTTATTTCGTTCACACTCTTGTTTGTTCCTTATTTCATTCATTCGTTCGTTCGTTCATTCAATCTTTCGTTCGTTCCTTATTTCTTTCGTTCGTTCGTTCCTTATTTCGTTCGTTCATTATTCCGTTTGATCGATCGTTCATCCATAATTTCGTTCGTTCGTTTCATCGTTAATTCGTTCCTTCGTTCTTTCGTTCGTTCTTTATTTTGTTCGATGGTTATTTCGTTCGTTCGGTCGTTATTTCGTTCGTTCGTTCGTTATTTAGTTTGTTCGTTCGGTGTATCGTTAGTTCGGTCGTTCATTCGTTCGTTTTTTCGTTCGTTCGTCATTTCGTTCGTTCGTCATTTCGTTCGTTCGACCGGTCGTTATTTAGTTTGTTCGTTCTTTCGTTCATTCTTTCGTTCATTCGTTATTTCGTTCGTTTATTCATTGGTTTGTTCGTTCGTTCATTCATTCATTCATTATTTCGTTTCTGATTTCGTTCGTTAATTCGTTCTTTCGTTATTTCGTTGGGTCGTTCGTTATGTCGTTCGTTCGTTTGTTATTTCATTCGTTCTTGATTTCATTCGTTCGTTCGTCCGTTATTTCGTTCGTTCATTCATTATTTCGTTCGTTCCTTCATTCATTCGTTATATCGTTCGTTCGTTCGTTTGTTCATTTGTTTTTCGTTCGTTCGTTCGTTCATTCGCTCCTTATTTCATTCATTCATTCGTTCGTTCGTTCGATATTTCGTTCGTTCTTTCGTTCATTTGTTATTTCGTTCGTTTGTTCGTTATTTGCCTCGTTATTTCGTCTTTCGTTCGTTCTTTCGTTATTTCTTTCGTTCGTTCGTTATTTCGTTCGTTCATTTGCTCAGTCATTCTTTCGTCCATTGTGTATTCCGTTCGTTCGTTATTTCGTTCCTTCGTTTGTTCGTTCGTTCGTTATTTTATTCGTTCGTTATTTCGTTTGTTCGTTCGTTTTTTCTTTCGTTCGTTCGTTATTTCGTTTGTTCGTTCAATCGTTCGTTCGTTCTACTTTTTCGTTCGTTCGTTATTTCGTTCGTTATTTCGTTTGTTCGTTCGATCATTCTTTCGTTCATTCGTTATTTCGTTCGTTCGTTCGTTATTTCGTTCGTTCGTTCGTTATTTAGTTTTTTCGTTCGACATTTCATTCGTTCATCATTTCGTTCGTTCGTTGGTCATTTCGTTCGTTCGTTGGTCATTGCGTTCGTTCGTTGTTTCGTTCGTTCATTATTTCGTTCGTTCGATCGTTCGTTATTTCGTTCGTTCGACCGGTCGTTGTCTCGTTTGATCGTTATTTCGTTCGATTGTTCGTTCTTTCGTTCATTCGTTCGTTCTTTCGTTCATTCGTTCGTTCATTCTTTCGCTATTTAGTTCGTTATTTCGGTTGTTCTTCCGTTCATTCGTTCATTCTTTCGTTATTTCTTTCGTTCGTTCGTTATTTCGTTCGTTCTTTCTTTCGTTCGTTCGTTCGTTCGTTATTTCGTTCGTTCGTTCGTTCGTCCGTTCGTTCATTATTTCGTTCGCTCATTCGTTATGTCGTTCGTTCATTCACTATTTCGTTCATTCGTTCATTCGTTCGTTATATCGTTCGTTCGTTTGTTTGTTCATTTGTTTTTCGTTCGTTCGTTATTTCGTTCGTTTGTTCGTTATTTTATTCGTTTGTTCGTTATTTCATGCGTTTGTCCGTTTGTTCATTCGCTCCTTATTTCATTCATTCATTCGTTCGTTCGTTCGTTCGATATTTCGTTCGTTCTTTCGTTCGTTTGTTATTTCTTTCGTTTGTTCGTTCGTTTTTTCTTTCGTTCGTTCGTTATTTCGTTTGTTCGTTCAATCGTTCGTTCGTTCATTCTTTCGTTCGTTCTACTTTTTCGTTCGTTCGTTATTTCGTTCGTCCGGTCATTATGTCGTTCGTTCGATCATTCTTTCGTTCATTCGTTATTTCGTTCGTTCGTTCGTTATTTCGTTCGTTCGTTCGTTATTTAGTTTGTTCGTTCGGTGTATCGTTAGTTCGGTCGTTCATTCGTTCGTTATTTAGTTCGTTCCTTCATAATTTCGTTCGTTTTTTCGTTCGTTCGTCATTTCGTTCGTTCGTCATTTCGTTCGTTCGACCGGTCGTTATTTCGTTTGTTCGTTCTTTCGTTCATTCTTTCGTTCATTTGTTATTTCGTTCGTTTATTCATTGGTTTGTTCGTTCGTTCAGTCATTCATTCATCATTTCGTTTCTGATTTCGTTCGTTAATTGGTTCGTTCGTTATTTCGTTCATTCATTATTTCGTTCGTTCATTCATTATTTCGTTCGTTCGTTCATTCGTTCGTTATATCGTTCGTTCGTTTGTTTGTTCATCTGTTTTTCGTTCGTTCGTTATTTCATTCGTTTGTTCGTTATTTCATTCGTTTGTCCGTTCGTTTATTTGCTCCTTATTTCATTCATTCATTCGTTCGTTCGTTCGTTCGTTCGTTTTTCGTTCGTTCATTCATTGTTTCGTTCGTTCATTCATTATTTCGTTCGTTTATTCGTATGTTATATCGTTCGTTCTTTCGTTTGTTCATTTGTTTTTTCATTCTTTCGTTCGTTATTTCGTTTGTTCGTTCGTTTGTTCGTTCGTTCATTCGTTCGCTATTTAGTTCGTTATTTCGCTCGTTATTTCGTTCATTCGTTCGTTCTTTCCCTATCTCTTTCGTTCGTTCGTTATTTCGTTCGTTCATTTGATCAGTCATTCTTTCGTCCATTGTGTATTTCGTTCGTTCGTTATTTCGTTCCTTCGTTTGTTCGTTCGTTATTTCGTTCGTTCGTTATTTCATTCGTTCGTTATTTCGTTTGTTCGTTCGTTTTGTCTTTCGTTCGTTCGTTATTTCGTTTTTTCGTTCATTCGTTCGTTCGTTCATTCTTTCCTTCGTTCGCCCTTTCGATCGCGCCTTCGTTCGTTCGTTTGTTTTTTCGTTCGATCATTCGTTATTTCGTTCACACTCTTGTTCGTTCCTTATTTCATTCATTCGTTCCCTCGTTCGTTCAATCTTTCGTTCGTTCAATCTTTCGTTCTTTCGTTCGTTCATTCGTTCAATCTTTCGTTCGTTCCTTATTTCTATCGTTCGTTCTTTTTTTTTGGTTGGTTAATTCGTTATTTCGTTTGTTCGTTCGTTATTTCGTTCGTTCGCTCGTTATTTCCTTCATTCGTTCGTACGTTCGTTCGTTATTTCGTTCATTCGTTCGTTCTTTCGTTCATTCGTTCGTTCTTTCGTTCGTTCGTTATTTAGATAGTTCGTTCTTTTTTTAGTTCGTTCTTTCGTTATTTCGTTCGTTCGTTATTTCGTTCGTTCGTTATTTCATTCGTTTGTTCGTTATTTTATTCGTTTGTTCGTTATTTCATGCGTTTGTCCGTTTGTTCATTTGCTCCTTATTTCATTCATTCATTCGTTCGTTCGTCCGTTCGATATTTCGTTCGTTCTTTCGTTCGTTTGTTATTTCGTTCGTTTGTTCGTTATTTCATTTATTTGTCCGTTCGTTCGTTATTTCGTTCGATCGTTCTTTCGTTCTTTCGTTCGTTCGTTCGTACGTTCGTTTTTCGTTCGATCGTTATTTCGTTCGTTCATTCATTGTTTCGTTCGTTCATTCATTATTTCGGTCGTTTATTCGTATGTTATATCGTTCGTTCTTTCGTTTGTTCATTTGTTTTTTCATTCTTTCGTTCGTTATTTCGTTCCTTCGTTTGTTCGTTCGTTATTTCGTTCGTTCGTTATTTCATTCGTTCGTTATTTCGTTTGTTCGTTCGTCTTGTCTTTCGTTCGTTCGTTATTTCGTTTATTCGTTCATTCGTTCGTTCGTTCATTCTTTCGTTCGTTCGCCCTTTCGTTCGCGCCTTCGTTCGTTCGTTTGCTTTTTCGCTCGATCATTCGTTATTTCGTTCACACTCTTGTTCGTTCCTTATTTCATTCATTCGTTCGTTCATTCGTTCAATCTTTTGTTCGTTCCTTATTTCTTTCGTTCGTTCTTTTTTTTCGTTTGTTCATTCGTTATTTGGTTTGTTCGTTCGTTATTTCGTTCGTTCGCTCGTTATTTCGTTCATTCGTTCGTACGTTCGTTCGTTATTTCGTTCATTCGTTCGTTCTTTCGTTCGTTCGTTATTTAGATAGTTCGTTCTTTTTTTCGTTCGTTCGTTCGTTCGTTATTTTGTTCGTTCGTTATTTCGTTCGTTCGTTATTTCGTTCGTTCGTTCATTCGATCGTTCGTTATTTCGTTCGTTCGTTCGGTCGTTATTTCGTTCTTTCGTTCGTTCGTTCGTTCATTTTTTTCTTCCGCTCATTCGTTCCTCAGTAAATTCGTTCGTTCGTACATTCGTTATTTCGTTCCTTCGTTCATTATTTCATTCGTTCGTTCGTTTGTTATTTCGTTCGTTTGTTCGTTATTTCATTCGTTTGTTCGTTATTTCATTCGTTTATCCGTTCGTTCATTCTCTCCTTATTTCACTCATTCATTCGTTCGTTCGTTCAATCGATATTTCGTTCGGTCGTTCTTTCGTTCGTTTGTTATTTCGTTCGTTTGTTCGTTATTTCATTCGTTTGTCCGGTCGTTCGTTCGTTCGTTTGTTCGTTATTTCGTTCTCTCGTTCGTTCGTTCGTTATTTCGTTCGTTCGTTCTTCCGTTCGTTCATTATTTCTTTCGCTCATTCGTTATGTCGTTCGTTCATTCACTATTTCGTTCGTTCGTTCATTCGTTCGTTATATCGTTCGTTCGTTTGTTTGTTCATTTGTTTTTCGTTCGTTCGTTATTTCATTCGTTTGTTCGTTATTTTATTCGTTTGATCGTTATTTCATGCGTTTGTCCGTTTGTTCATTCGCTCCTTATTTCATTCATTCATTCGTTCGTTCGTTCGTTCGATATTTCGTTCGTTCTCTCGTTCGTTTGTTATTTCTTTCGTTTGTTCGTTATTTCATTCTTTTGTCCGTTCGTTCGTTATTTCGATCGATCGTTCTTTCGTTCCTTCGTTCGTTTGTTCGTTCGTCTTTCGTTCGTCATTTCGTTCGTTCATTCATTGTTTCGTTCGTTCATTCTTTCGCTATTTAGTTCGTTATTTCGCTCGTTATTTCGTTCATTCGTTCGTTCTTTCGTTATTTCCTTCGTTCGTTCGTTATTTCGTTCGTTCATTTGCTCAGTCATTCTTTCGTTCATTGTGTATTCCGTTCGTTCGTTATTTCGTTCCTTCGTTTGTTCGTTCGTTATTTCCTTCTTTCGTTATTTCGTTCGTTCGGTCGATTGCTATTTTGTTTGTTCGTTCCTTCTTTAGATCGTTCGTTATTTCGTTCGTTCGTTATTTCATTCGTTTGTCCGTTCGTTCATTCTCTCCTTATTTCACTCATTCATTCGTTCGTTCGTTCAATCATTCGTTCGTTCGTTCGTCCGTTCGATATTTCGTTCGGTTGTTCTTTCGTTCGTTTGTCATTTCGTTCGTTTGTTCGTTATTTCATTCGTTTGTCCGGTCGTTCGTTTGTTCGTTCGTTCGTTCGTTCGATATTTCGTTCGTTCTTTCGTTCGTTTGTTATTTCGTTCGTTTGTTCGTTATTTCATTCATTTGTCCGTTCGTTCGTTATTTCGTTCGATCTTTCTTTCGTTCATTCGTTCTTTCGTTCATTCTTTCGTTCGTTTTTCGTTCGATCGTTATTTCGTTCGTTCATTCATTGTTTCGTTCGTTCATTCATTATTCCGTTCGTTTATTCGTATGTAATATCGATCGTTCTTTCGTTTGTTCATTTGTTTTTTCATTCTTTCGTTTCGTTATTCCGTTTGTTCGTTCGTTATTTAGTTATTTCGTTTGTTCGTTCGTTATTTCATTCGTTTTTTCGTTCATTCTTTTGTCTTTCGTTCGTTATATCGTTCTTTTTCTCTTTCGGCCTTTCATTCGTTATTTCGTTTGTTCGTTCGTTCATTCGTTCGCTATTTAGTTCGTTCTTTCTCTCGTTACTTCGTTCATTCGTTCGATCTTTCGTTAGTTCTTTCGTTCGTTCGTTATTTCGTTCGTTCATTTGCTCAGTCATTCTTTCGTCCATTGTGTATTCCGTTCGTTCCTTATTTCGTTCCTTCGTTTGTTCGTTCGTTATTTCGTTCGTTCGTTATTTCGTTTGTTCGTTCGTTCTTTCTTTCGTTCGTTCGTTATCTCGTTTATTCGTTCATTCGTTCGTTCGTTCGTTCATTCTTTCGTTCGTTCGTTCATTCATTGTAATCTATTTCGTTTGTTCACCCTTTCGTTCGCGCCTTCGTTCGTTCGTTTGTTTTTTCGTTCGATCATTCGTTATTTCGTTCACACTCTTGTTCGTTCCTTACTTCATTCATTCTTTCGTTCGTTCGGTCAATCTTTCGTTCGTTCAATCTTTCGTTCGTTCAAACTTTCGTTCGTTCGTTATTTCGTTCGTTCCTTCATAATTTCGTTCGTTTTTTCGTTCGTTCGTTCGTCATTTCGTTGTTCGTTGGTCATTTCATTCGTTCATCATTTCGTTCGTTCGTTGGTCATTTCGTTCGTTCGTTGGTCATTGCGTTCGTTCGTTGTTTCGTTATTTCGTGCGTTTGTTCGTTCGTTCGTTGTTTCGTTCGTTCATTATTTCGTTCGTTCGATCGTTCGTTATTTCGTTCGTTCGACCGGTCGTTATTTCGTTTATTCGTTATCTCGTTCCATTGTTCGTTCTTTCGCTCATTCTTTCATTCATTCGCTATTTCGTTCGTTTATTCATTGGTTTGTTCCTTCGTTCCTTCATTCATTCATTAATTCGTTCCTGATTTCGTTCGTTAATTCGTTCGTTCGTTATTTCATTGGGTCGTTCCTTATGTCGTTCGTTCGTTTGTTCATTTGTTTTTCGTTCGTTCGTTCGTTCATTCGCTCCTTATTTCATTCATTCATTCGTTCGTTCGTTCGATATTTCGTTCGTTCTTTTGTTCATTTGTTATTTCGTTCGTTTGTTCGTTATTTCCCTCGTTATTTCGTCTTTCGTTCGTTCTTTCGTTATTTCTTTCGTTCGTTCGTTATTTCGTTCGTTCATTTGCTCAGTCATACTTTCGTCCATTGTGTATTCCGTTCGTTCGTTATTTCGTTCCTTCGTTTGTTCGTTCGTTATTTCGTTCGTTCGTTATTTCATTCGTTCGTTATTTCGTTTGTTCGTTCGATTTTTCTTTCGTTCGTTCGTTATTTCATTTGTTCGTTCATTCGTTCGTTCGTTCTTTCTTTCGTTCGTTCGCCATTTCGTTCGAGCCTTCGTTCGTTTGTTTGTTTTTTCGTTCGATCATTCGTTATTTCTATCACACTCTTGTTCGTTCCTTATTTCATTCATTCGTTCGTTCGTTCGTTCGTTTGTTCGTTCAATCTTTCGTTCGTTCCTTAGTTCTTTCGTTCGTTCGTTCATTATTTCGATTGATCGATCAATCATCCATAATTTCGTTTCTTCGTTAATTCGTTCGTTCGTTATTTCATTCGTTCTTTCCTTCGTTCTTCTTTTTCGTTCGTTTGTTATTTCATTCGTTCTTTCGTTTGTTCTTCTTTTTCGTTTGTTCGTTATTTCGTTCGTTCGCTCGTTATTTCGTTCATTCGTTCGTACGTTCGTTCGTTATTTCGTTCGTCCGGTCATTATGTCGTTCGTTCGATCATTCTTTCGTTCATTCGTTATTTCATTCATTCGTTATTTTGTTCGATCGTTATTTCGTTCGTTCGTTATTTCATTCGTTCGTTCGTTATTTCATTCGTTCTTTCGTTCGTTCTTCTTTTTCGTTCGTTATTTCGTTCGTCGCTCGTTATTTCGTTCATTCGTTCGTACGTTCGTTCGTTATTTCGTTCGTCCGTTCATTATGTCGTTCGTTCGATCATTCTTTCGTTCATTCGTTATTTCGTTCGTTCGTTTGTTATTTCGTTCGTTCGATCGTTCGTTATTTCGTTCGTTCGACCGGTCGTTATTTCGTTTATTCGTTATTTCGTTCGATTGTTCGTTGTTTCCTTCATTCTTTCGTTTGTTCGTTATTTCGTTAGTTCGTTCGTTCATTCATTCATTATCTCGTTCCTGATTTCGTTCGTTAATTCATTCGTTCGTTATTTCGTTGGGTCGTTCGTTATGTCGTTCGTTCGTTCGTTATTTCATTCGTTGTTGATTTCATTCGTTCGTTCGTCCGTTATTTCGTTCGTTCATTCATTATTCCTTTCGTTCATTCATTATTTCGTTCGTTCGTTCATTCATTCGTTATATCGTTCGTTCGTTCGTTTGTTCATTTGTTTTTCGTTCGTTCGATCGGTCTTTCGTTCGTTCGTTCGTTCGTTTTTCGTTCGGTCGTTCATTCATTGTTTCGTTCGTTCATTCATTATTTCGTTCGTTCATTCGTTCGTTATATCGTTATTTCGTTTGTTCGTTCGTTTTTTCGTTCATTCTTTTGTCTTTCGTTCGTTATATCGTTCTTTTTTCTTTCGGCCTTTCATTCGTCATTTCGTTTGTTCGTTCGTTCATTCTTTCGCTATTTAGTTCGTTATTTCGCTTGTTATTCCGTTCATTCGTTCGTTCTTTCGTTCGTTCCTTCTTTCGTTCGTTCGTTCGTTCGTTCGTCCGTTCATTCATTATTTCGTTCGCTCATTCGTTATGTCGTTCGTTCATTCACTATTTCGTTCGTTCGTTCATTCGTTCGTTATATCGTTCGTTCGTTTCTTTGTTCATTTGTTTTTCGTTCGTTCGATATTTCATTCGTTTGTTCGTTATTTTATTCGTTTGTTCGTTATTTCATGCGTTTGTCCGTTTGTTCATTCGCTCCTTATTTCATTCATTCATTCGTTCGTTCGTTCTTTCGTTTTTTCCTTCGTTCGTTCGTTATTTCGTTCGTTCATTTGCTCAGTCATTCTTTCGTTCATTGTGTATTCCGTTCGTTCGTTATTTCGTTCCTTCGTTTGTTCGTTCGTCCGTTCGATATTTCGTTCGGTTGTTCTCTCGTTCGTTTGTCATTTCGTTCGTTTGTTCGTTATTTCATTCGTTTGTCCGGTCGTTCGTTTGTTCGTTCGTTCGTCCGTTCGTTCATTATTTCGTTCATTCATTATTTCGTTCGTTCATTCATTATTTCGTTCGTTCGTTCATTCGTTCGTTATATCGTTCGTTCGTTCGTTTGTTCATCTGTTTTTCGTTCGTTCGTTATTTCATCGTTTGTTCGTTATTTCATTCGTTTGTCCGTTCGTTCATTTGCTCCTTATTTCATTCATTCGTTCGTTCGTTCGTTCGATATTTCGTTCGTTCTTTTGTTCGTTTGTTATTTCGTTCGTTTGTTCGTTATTTCATTCATTTGTCCGTTCGTTCGTTATTTCATTCGATCGTTCTTTCGTTCTTTCGTTCGTTCGTTCGTTCGTTTTTCGTTCGATCGTTATTTCGTTCGTTCATTCATTGTTTCGTTCGTTCATTCATTATTTCGTTCGTTTATTCATATGTTATATCGTTCGTTCTTTCGTTTGTTCATTTGTTTTTTCATTCTTTCGTTCGTTATTTCGTTTGTTCGTTCGTTATTTAGTTATTTCGATCGTTCTTTCGTTATTTCTTTCGTTCGTTCGCCCTTTCGTTCGCGCCTTCGTTCGTTCGTTTGTTTTTTCGTTCGATCATTCGTTATTTCGTTCACACTCTTGTTCGTTCCTTATTTCATTCATTCATTCGTTCGTTCGTTCAATCTTTCGTTCGTTCAATCTTTCGTTCGTTCCTTATTTCATTCATTCGTTCGTTCGTTCGTTCAATCTTTCGTTCGTTCCTTATTTCTTTCGTTCGTTCGTTCCTTATTTCGTTCGTTCATTATTTCGTTTGATCGATCGTTCATCCATAATTTCGTTCGTTCGTTTCTTCGTTAATCCGTTCTTTCGTTCATTCGTTAGTTTGTTCGATGGTTATTTCGTTCGTCCGTTATTTCATTCGTTCTTTCGTTCGTTATTTCGTTCGTTCGTTCGTTATTTAGTTTGTTCGTTCGGTGTATCGTTAGTTCGGTCGTTCATTCGTTCGTTATTTCGTTCGTTCCTTCATAATTTCGTTCGTTTTTTCCTTCGTTCGTCATTTCGTTCGTTCGTTGGTCATTTCGTTCGTTCGTTGGTCATTGCGTTCGTTCGTTTGTTCATTATTTCGTTCGTTCGATCGTTCGTTATTTCGTTCGTTCGACCGGTCGTTATTTCGTTTGTTCGTTATTTCGTTCGATTGTTCGTTCTTTCGTTCATTCTTTCGTTCATTCGTTATTTCGTTCGTTTATTCATTGGTTTGTTCGTTCGTTCGTTCATTCTTTCATTATTTCGTTCCTGATTTCGTTCGTTAATTCATTCGTTCGGTATTTCGTTGGGTCGTTCGTTATGTCGTTCGTTCGTTCGTTCGTTATTTCATTCGTTCTTGATTTCATTCGTTCGTTCGTCCGTTATTTCATTCGTTCATTCATTATTTCTTTCGTTCATTCATTATTTAGTTCGGTCGTTCATTCATTCGTTATATCGTTCGTTCGTTCGTTTGTTCATTTGTTTTTCGTTCGTTCGATCGGTCTTTCGTTCTTTCGTTCGTTCGTTCGTTATTTAGTTATTTCGATCGTTCTTTCGTTATTTCGTTCGTTTTTTAGTTCATTCTTTTGTCTTTCGTTCGTTATATCGTTCTTTTTTTCTTTCGGCCTTTCATTCGTTATTTCGTTTGTTCGTTCGTTCATTCTTTCGCTATTTAGTTCGTTTTTTCGGTTGTTATTCCGTTCATTCGTTCGTTCTTTCGGTATTTCTTTCGTTCGTTCGTTATTTCGTTCGTTCTTTCTTTCGTTCGTTCGTTCGTTCGTTATTTCGTTCGTTCGTTAGTTCGTCCGTTCGTTCATTATTTCGTTCGCTCCTTCGTTATGTCGTTCGTTCATTCACTATTTCGTTCATTCGTTCATTCTTTCGTCATATCGTTCGTTCGTTTGTTTGTTCATTTGTTTTTCGTTCGTTCGTTATTTCATTCGTTTGTTCGTTATTTTATTCGTTTGTTCGTTATTTCATGCGTTTGTCCGTCTGTTCATTCGCTCCTTATTTCATTCATTCATTCGTTCGTTCGTTCGTTCGATATTTCGTTCGTTCTTTCGTTCGTTTGTTATTTCTTTCGTTTGTTCGTTCTTTTATTCTTTTGTCCGTTCGTTCGTTATTTCGTTCTTTCGTTCCTTCGTTCGATTGTTCGTTCGTTTTTCGTTCGTTCATTCATTATTTCGTTCGTTCCTTCGTTCGTTATATCGTTCGTAATTTCGTTTGTTCGTTCGTTCATTCTTTCGCTATTTATTCGTTAATTCGCTCGTTATTTCGTTCATTCGTTCGGTCGTTCAATCTTTTGTTCGTTCTTTCGTCCGTTCGATATTTCGTTCGTTCGTTCGCCCTTTCGTTCGTTCGTTTGTTTTTTCGTTCGATCATACGTTATTTCGTTCACACTCTTGTTCGTTCCATATTTCATTCATTCGTTCGTTCGTTCATTCAATCTTTCGTTCGTTCCTTATTTCTTTCGTTCGTTCGTTCCTTATTTCGTTCGTTCATTATTTCGTTTGATCGATCGTTCATCCATAATTTCGTTCGTTCGTTTCATCATTAATTCGTTCCTTCGTTCTTTCGTTCGTTCTTTATTTTGTTCGATGGTTATTTCGTTCGTTCGGTCGTTATTTCGTTCGTTCGTTCGTTATTTAGTTTGTTCGTTCGGTGTATCGTTAGTTCGGTCGTTCATTTGTTTGTTATTTAGTTCGTTCCTTCATAATTTCGTTCGTTTTTTCGTTCGTTCGTCATTTCGTTCGTTCGTCATTTCGTTCGTTCGACCGGTCGTTATTTCGTTTGTTCGTTCTTTCGTTCATTCTTTCGTTCATTTGTTATTTCGTTCGTTTATTCATTGGTTTGTTCGTTCGTTCAGTCATTCATTCATTATTTCGTTTCTGATTTCGTTCGTTAATTGGTTCGTTCGTTATTTCGTTCATTCATTATTTCGTTCGTTCATTCATTATTTCGTTCGTTCGTTCATTCGTTCGTTATATCGTTCGTTCGTTTGTTTGTTCATCTGTTTTTCGTTCGTTCGTTATTTCATTCGTTTGTTCGTTATTTCATTCGTTTGTCCGTTCGTTTATTTGCTCCTTATTTCATTCATTCATTCGTTCGTTCGTTCGTTCGTTCGTTTTTCGTTCGATCGTTATTTCGTTCGTTCATTCATTGTTTCGTTCGTTCATTCATTATTTCGTTCGTTTATTCGTATGTTATATCGTTCGTTCTTTCGTTTGTTCATTTGTTTTTTCATTCTTTCATTCGTTATTTCGTTTGTTCGTTCGTTATTTAGTTATTTCGATCGTTCTTTCGTTATTTCTTTCGTTCGTTCGCCCTTTCGTTCGCGCCTTCGTTCGTTCGTTTGTTTTTTCGTTCGATCATTCGTTATTTCGTTCACACTATTGTTCGTTCCTTATTTCATTCATTCATTCGTTCGTTCGTTCGTTCAATCTTTCGTTCGTTCCTTATTTCTTTCGTTCGTTCGTTCCTTATTTCGTTCTTTCATTATTTCGTTTGATTGATCGTTCATCCATAATTTCGTTCGTTTGTTTCTTCGTTAATTCGTTCCTTCGTTCTTTCGTTCATTCGTTATTTTGTTCGATGGTTATTTCGTTCGTCCGATTTCATTCGTTCTTTCGTTCGTTCTACTTTTTCGTTCGTTCGTTATTTCGTTCGTCCGGTCATTATGTCGTTCGTTCGATCATTCTTTCGTTCATTCGATATTTCGTTCGTTCGTTCGTTATTTCGTTCGTTCGTTCGTTATTTAGTTTTTTTCGTTCGGTGTATCGTTAGTTCGGTCGTTCATTCGTTCGTTATTTCGTTCGTTCCTTCATAATTTCGTTCGTTTTTTCGTTCGTTCGTCATTTCGTTCGTTCGTTCGTCATTTCGTTCGTTCGTTCGACATTTCATTCGTTCATCATTTCGTTCGTTCGTTCGTTCGTTCGATATTTCTTTCGTTCTTTCGTTCATTTGTTATTTCGTTCGTTTGTTCGTTATTTGCCTCGTTATTTCGTCTTTCGTTCGTTCTTTCGTTATTTCTTTCGTTCGTTCGTTATTTCGTTCGTTCATTTGCTCAGTCATTCTTTCGTCCATTGTGTATTCCGTTCGTTCGTTATTTCGTTCCTTCGTTCGTTCGTTCGTTCGTTTTTCGTTCGATCGTTATTTCGTTCGTTCTTTCTTTCGTTCGTTCGTTCGTTCGTTATTTCGTTCGTTCGTTCGTTCGTCCGTTCGTTCATTATTTCGTTCGCTCATTCGTTATGTCGTTCGTTCATTCACTATTTCGTTCATTCGTTCATTCGTTCGTTATATCGTTCGTTCGTTTGTTTGTTCATTTGTTTTTCGTTCGTTCGTTATTTCGTTCGTTTGTTCGTTATTTTATTCGTTTGTTCGTTATTTCATGCGTTTGTCCGTTTGTTCATTCGCTCCTTATTTCATTCATTCATTCGTTCGTTCGTTCGTTCGATATTTCGTTCGTTCTTTCGTTCGTTTGTTATTTCTTTCGTTTGTTCGTTCGTTTTTTCTTTCGTTCGTTCGTTATTTCGTTTGTTCGTTCAATCGTTCGTTCGTTCATTCTTTCGTTCGTTCTACTTTTTCGTTCGTTCGTTATTTCGTTCGTCCGGTCATTATGTCGTTCGTTCGATCATTCTTTCGTTCATTCGTTATTTCGTTCGTTCGTTCGTTATTTCGTTCGTTCGTTCGTTATTTCGTTCGTTCGTTCGTTATTTAGTTTGTTCGTTCGGTGTATCGTTAGTTCGGTCGTTCATTCGTTCGTTATTTAGTTCGTTCCTTCATAATTTCGTTCGTTTTTTCGTTCGTTCGTCATTTCGTTCGTTCGACCGGTCGTTATTTCGTTTGTTCGTTCTTTCGTTCATTCTTTCGTTCATTTGTTATTTCGTTCGTTTATTCATTGGTTTGTTCGTTCGTTCAGTCATTCATTCATTATTTCGTTTCTGATTTCGTTCGTTAATTGGTTCGTTCGTTATTTCGTTCATTCATTATTTCGTTCGTTCATTCATTATTTCGTTCGTTCGTTCATTCGTTCGTTATATCGTTCGTTCGTTTGTTTGTTCATCTGTTTTTCGTTCGTTCGTTATTTCATTCGTTTGTTCGTTATTTCATTCGTTTGTCCGTTCGTTTATTTGCTCCTTATTTCATTCATTCATTCGTTCGTTCGTTCGTTCGTTCGTTTTTCGTTCGATCGTTATTTCGTTCGTTCATTCATTGTTTCGTTCGTTCATTCATTATTTCGTTCGTTTATTCGTATGTTATATCGTTCGTTCTTTCGTTTGTTCATTTGTTTTTTCATTCTTTCGTTCGTTATTTCGTTTGTTCGTTCGTTATTTAGTTATTTCGATCGTTCTTTCGTTATTTCTTTCGTTCGTTCGCCCTTTCGTTCGCGCCTTCGTTCGTTCGTTTGTTTCTTCGTTCGATCATTCGTTATTTCGTTCACACTATTGTTCGTTCCTTATTTCATTCATTCATTCGTTCGTTCGTTCGTTCAATCTTTCGTTCGTTCCTTATTTCTTTCGTTCGTTCGTTCCTTATTTCGTTCGTTCATTATTTCGTTTGATCGATCGTTCATCCATAATTTCGTTCGTTCGTTTCTTCGTTAATCCGTTCTTTCGTTCATTCGTTAGTTTGTTCGATGGTTATTTCGTTCGTCCGTTATTTCATTCGTTCGTTCGTTCGTTATTTCGTTCGTTCGTTCGTTATTTAGTTTGTTCGTTCGGTGTATCGTTAGTTCGGTCGTTCATTCGTTCGTTATTTCGTTCGTTCCTTCATAATTTCGTTCGTTTTTTCCTTCGTTCGTCATTTCGTTCGTTCGTTGGTCATTTCGTTCGTTCGTTGGTCATTGCGTTCGTTCGTTTGTTCATTATTTCGTTCGTTCGATCGTTCGTTATTTCGTTCGTTCGACCGGTCGTTATTTCGTTTGTTCGTTATTTCGTTCGATTGTTCGTTCTTTCGTTCATTCTTTCGTTCATTCGTTATTTCGTTCGTTTATTCATTGGTTTGTTCGTTCGTTCGTTCATTCTTTCATTATTTCGTTCCTGATTTCGTTCGTTAATTCATTCGTTCGGTATTTCGTTGGGTCGTTCGTTATGTCGTTCGTTCGTTCGTTATTTCATTCGTTCTTGATTTCATTCGTTCGTTCGTCCGTTATTTCATTCGTTCATTCATTATTTCTTTCGTTCATTCATTATTTAGTTCGGTCGTTCATTCATTCGTTATATCGTTCGTTCGTTCGTTTGTTCATTTGTTTTTCGTTCGTTCGATCGGTCTTTCGTTCTTTCGTTCGTTCGTTCGGTATTTAGTTATTTCGATCGTTCTTTCGTTATTTCGTTCGTTTTTTAGTTCATTCTTTTGTCTTTCGTTCGTTATATCGTTCTTTTTTTCTTTCGGCCTTTCATTCGTTATTTCGTTTGTTCGTTCGTTCATTCTTTCGCTATTTAGTTCGTTTTTTCGGTTGTTATTCCGTTCATTCGTTCGTTCTTTCGGTATTTCTTTCGTTCGTTCGTTATTTCGTTCGTTCTTTCTTTCGTTCGTTCGTTCGTTCGTTATTTCGTTCGTTCGTTAGTTCGTCCGTTCGTTCATTATTTCGTTCGCTCATTCGTTATGTCGTTCCTTCATTCACTATTTCGTTCATTCGTTCATTCTTTCGTCATATCGTTCGTTCGTTTGTTTGTTCATTTGTTTTTCGTTCGTTCGTTATTTCATTCGTTTGTTCGTTATTTTATTCGTTTGTTCGTTATTTCATGCGTTTGTCCGTCTGTTCATTCGCTCCTTATTTCATTCATTCATTCGTTCGTTCGTTCGTTCGATATTTCGTTCGTTCTTTCGTTCGTTTGTTATTTCTTTCGTTTGTTCGTTCTTTTATTCTTTTGTCCGTTCGTTCGTTATTTCGTTCTTTCGTTCATTCGTTCGGTCGTTCAATCTTTTGTTCGTTCTTTCGTCCGTTCGATATTTCGTTCGTTCGTTCGCCCTTTCGTTCGTTCGTTTGTTTTTTCGTTCGATCATACGTTATTTCGTTCACACTCTTGTTCGTTCCATATTTCATTCATTCGTTCGTTCGTTCATTCAATCTTTCGTTCGTTCCTTATTTCTTTCGTTCGTTCGTTCCTTATTTCGTTCGTTCATTATTTCGTTTGATCGATCGTTCATCCATAATTTCGTTCGTTCGTTTCATCATTAATTCGTTCCTTCGTTCTTTCGTTCGTTCTTTATTTTGTTCGATGGTTATTTCGTTCGTTCGGTCGTTATTTCGTTCGTTCGTTCGTTATTTAGTTTGTTCGTTCGGTGTATCGTTAGTTCGGTCGTTCATTTGTTTGTTATTTAGTTCGTTCCTTCATAATTTCGTTCGTTTTTTCGTTCGTTCGTCATTTCGTTCGTTCGTCATTTCGTTCGTTCGACCGGTCGTTATTTCGTTTGTTCGTTCTTTCGTTCATTCTTTCGTTCATTTGTTATTTCGTTCGTTTATTCATTGGTTTGTTCGTTCGTTCAGTCATTCATTCATTATTTCGTTTCTGATTTCGTTCGTTAATTGGTTCGTTCGTTATTTCGTTCATTCATTATTTCGTTCGTTCATTCATTATTTCGTTCGTTCGTTCATTCGTTCGTTATATCGTTCGTTCGTTTGTTTGTTCATCTGTTTTTCGTTCGTTCGTTATTTCATTCGTTTGTTCGTTATTTCATTCGTTTGTTCGTTATTTCATTCGTTTGTCCGTTCGTTTATTTGCTCCTTATTTCATTCATTCATTCGTTCGTTCGTTCGTTCGTTCGTTTTTCGTTCGATCGTTATTTCGTTCGTTCATTCATTGTTTCGTTCGTTCATTCATTATTTCGTTCGTTTATTCGTATGTTATATCGTTCGTTCTTTCGTTTGTTCATTTGTTTTTTCATTCTTTCGTTCGTTATTTCGTTTGTTCGTTCGTTATTTAGTTATTTCGATCGTTCTTTCGTTATTTCTTTCGTTCGTTCGCCCTTTCGTTCGCGCCTTCGTTCGTTCGTTTGTTTTTTCGTTCGATCATTCGTTATTTCGTTCACACTATTGTTCGTTCCTTATTTCATTCATTCATTCGTTCGTTCGTTCGTTCAATCTTTCGTTCGTTCCTTATTTCTTTCGTTCGTTCGTTCCTTATTTCGTTCTTTCATTATTTCGTTTGATTGATCGTTCATCCATAATTTCGTTCGTTTGTTTCTTCGTTAATTCGTTCCTTCCTTCTTTCGTTCATTCGTTATTTTGTTCGATGGTTATTTCGTTCGTCCGTTATTTCATTCGTTCTTTCGTTCGTTCTACTTTTTCGTTCGTTCGTTATTTCGTTCGTCCGGTCATTATGTCGTTCGTTCGATCATTCTTTCGTTCATTCGATATTTCGTTCGTTCGTTCGTTATTTCGTTCGTTCGTTCGTTATTTAGTTTTTTTCGTTCGGTGTATCGTTAGTTCGGTCGTTCATTCGTTCGTTATTTCGTTCGTTCCTTCATAATTTCGTTCGTTTTTTCGTTCGTTCGTCATTTCGTTCGTTCGTTCGTCATTTCGTTCGTTCGTTCGACATTTCATTCGTTCATCATTTCGTTCGTTCGTTCGTTCGTTCGATATTTCTTTCGTTCTTTCGTTCATTTGTTATTTCGTTCGTTTGTTCGTTATTTGCCTCGTTATTTCGTCTTTCGTTCGTTCTTTCGTTATTTCTTTCGTTCGTTCGTTATTTCGTTCGTTCATTTGCTCAGTCATTCTTTCGTCCATTGTGTATTCCGTTCGTTCGCCCTTTCGTTCGCGCCTTCGTTCGTTCGTTTGTTTTTTCGTTCGATCATTCGTTATTTCGTTCACACTATTGTTCGTTCCTTATTTCATTCATTCATTCGTTCGTTCGTTCGTTCAATCTTTCGTTCGTTCCTTATTTCTTTCGTTCGTTCGTTCCTTATTTCGTTCTTTCATTATTTCGTTTGATTGATCGTTCATCCATAATTTCGTTCGTTTGTTTCTTCGTTAATTCGTTCCTTCCTTCTTTCGTTCATTCGTTATTTTGTTCGATGGTTATTTCGTTCGTCCGTTATTTCATTCGTTCTTTCGTTCGTTCTACTTTTTCGTTCGTTCGTTATTTCGTTCGTCCGGTCATTATGTCGTTCGTTCGATCATTCTTTCGTTCATTCGATATTTCGTTCGTTCGTTCGTTATTTCGTTCGTTCGTTCGTTATTTAGTTTTTTTCGTTCGGTGTATCGTTAGTTCGGTCGTTCATTCGTTCGTTATTTCGTTCGTTCCTTCATAATTTCGTTCGTTTTTTCGTTCGTTCGTCATTTCGTTCGTTCGTTCGTCATTTCGTTCGTTCGTTCGACATTTCATTCGTTCATCATTTCGTTCGTTCGTTCGTTCGTTCGATATTTCTTTCGTTCTTTCGTTCATTTGTTATTTCGTTCGTTTGTTCGTTATTTGCCTCGTTATTTCGTCTTTCGTTCGTTCTTTCGTTATTTCTTTCGTTCGTTCGTTATTTCGTTCGTTCATTTGCTCAGTCATTCTTTCGTCCATTGTGTATTCCGTTCGTTCGTTATTTCGTTCCTTCGTTCGTTCGTTCGTTCGTTTTTCGTTCGATCGTTATTTCGTTCGTTCATTCATTGTTTCGTTCGTTCATTCATTATTTCGTTCGTTTATTCGTATGTTATATCGTTCGTTCTTTCGTTTGTTCATTTGTTTTTTCATTCTTTCGTTCGTTATTTCGTTTGTTCGTTCGTTATTTAGTTATTTCGATCGTTCTTTCGTTATTTCTTTCGTTCGTTCGCCCTTTCGTTCGCGCCTTCGTTCGTTCGTTTGTTTTTTCGTTCGATCATTCGTTATTTCGTTCACACTATTGTTCGTTCCTTATTTCATTCATTCATTCGTTCGTTCGTTCGTTCAATCTTTCGTTCGTTCCTTATTTCTTTCGTTCGTTCGTTCCTTATTTCGTTCTTTCATTATTTCGTTTGATTGATCGTTCATCCATAATTTCGTTCGTTTGTTTCTTCGTTAATTCGTTCCTTCGTTCTTTCGTTCATTCGTTATTTTGTTCGATGGTTATTTCTTTCGTCCGTTATTTCATTCGTTCTTTCGTTCGTTCTACTTTTTCGTTCGTTCGTTATTTCGTTCGTCCGGTCATTATGTCGTTCGTTCGATCATTCTTTCGTTCATTCGATATTTCGTTCGTTCGTTCGTTATTTCGTTCGTTCGTTCGTTATTTAGTTTTTTTCGTTCGGTGTATCGTTAGTTCGGTCGTTCATTCGTTCGTTATTTCGTTCGTTCCTTCATAATTTCGTTCGTTTTTTCGTTCGTTCGTCATTTCGTTCGTTCGTTCGTCATTTCGTTCGTTCGTTCGACATTTCATTCGTTCATCATTTCGTTCGTTCGTTCGTTCGTTATTTCTTTCGTTCTTTCGTTCATTTGTTATTTCGTTCGTTTGTTCGTTATTTGCCTCGTTATTTCGTCTTTCGTTCGTTCTTTCGTTATTTCTTTCGTTCGTTCGTTATTTCGTTCGTTCATTTGCTCAGTCATTCTTTCGTCCATTGTGTATTCCGTTCGTTCGTTATTTCGTTCCTTCGTTTGTTCGTTCGTTCGTTATTTTATTCGTTCGTTATTTCGTTTGTTCGTTCGTTTTTTCTTTCGTTCGTTCGTTATTTCGTTTGTTCGTTCAATCGTTCGTTCGTTCATTCTTTCGTTCGTTCTACTTTTTCGTTCGTTCGTTATTTCGTTCGTCCGGTCATTATGTCGTTCGTTCGATCATTCTTTCGTTCATTCGTTATTTCGTTCGTTCGTTCGTTATTTCGTTCGTTCGTTCGTTATTTAGTTTTTTCGTTCGGTGTATCGTTAGTTCGGTCGTTCATTCGTTCGTTATTTCGTTCGTTCCTTCATAATTTCGTTCGTTTTTTCGTTCGTTCGTCATTTCGTTCGTTCGTTCGTCATTTCGTTCGTTCGTTCGACATTTCATTCGTTCATCATTTCGTTCGTTCGTTCGTTCGTTCGATATTTCTTTCGTTCTTTCGTTCATTTGTTATTTCGTTCGTTTGTTCGTTATTTGCCTCGTTATTTCGTCTTTCGTTCGTTCTTTCGTTATTTCTTTCGTTCGTTCGTTATTTCGTTCGTTCATTTGCTCAGTCATTCTTTCGTCCATTGTGTATTCCGTTCGTTCGTTATTTCGTTCCTTCGTTTGTTCGTTCGTTCGTTATTTTATTCGTTCGTTATTTCGTTTGTTCGTTCGTTTTTTCTTTCGTTCGTTCGTTATTTCGTTTGTTCGTTCAATCGTTCGTTCGTTCATTCTTTCGTTCGTTCTACTTTTTCGTTCGTTCGTTATTTCGTTCGTCCGGTCATTATGTCGTTCGTTCGATCATTCTTTCGTTCATTCGTTATTTCGTTCGTTCGTTCGTTATTTCGTTCGTTCGTTCGTTATTTAGTTTTTTCGTTCTGTGTATCGTTAGTTCGGTCGTTCATTCGTTCGTTATTTCGTTCGTTCCTTCATAATTTCGTCCGTTTTTTCGTTCGTTCGTCATTTCGTTCGTTCGTTCGTCATTTCGTTCGTTCGTTCGACATTTCATTCGTTCATCATTTCGTTCGTTCGTTGGTCATTTCGTTCGTTCGTTGGTCATTGCGTTCGTTCGTTGTTTCGTTCGTTCATTATTTCGTTCATTCGTTATTTCGTTCGTTCGTTCGTTATTTCATTCGTTCGTTCGTTATTTAGTTTTTTCGTTCGGTGTATCGTTAGTTCGGTCGTTCATTCGTTCGTTATTTCGTTCGTTCCTTCATAATTTCGTTCATTTTTTCGTTCGTTCGTCATTTCGTTCGTTCGTTCGTCATTTCGTTCGTTCGTTCGACATTTCATTCGTTCATCATTTCGTTCGTTCGTTCGTTCGTTCGATATTTCGTTCGTTCTTTCGTTCATTTGTTATTTCGTTCGTTTGTTCGTTATTTGCCTCGTTATTTCGTCTTTCGTTCGTTCTTTCGTTATTTCTTTCGTTCGTTCGTTATTTCGTTCGTTCATTTGCTCAGTCATTCTTTCGTCCATTGTGTATTCCGTTCGTTCGTTATTTCGTTCCTTCGTTTGTTCGTTCGTTCGTTATTTTATTCGTTCGTTATTTCGTTTGTTCGTTCGTTTTTTCTTTCGTTCGTTCGTTATTTCGTTTGTTCGTTCAATCGTTCGTTCGTTCATTCTTTCGTTCGTTCTACTTTTTCGTTCGTTCGTTATTTCGTTCGTCCGGTCATTATGTCGTTCGTTCGATCATTCTTTCGTTCATTCGTTATTTCGTTCGTTCGTTCGTTATTTCGTTCGTTCGTTCGTTATTTAGTTTTTTCGTTCGGTGTATCGTTAGCTCGGTCGTTCATTCGTTCGTTATTTCGTTCGTTCCTTCATAATTTCGTTCGTTTTTTCGTTCGTTCGTCATTTCGTTCGTTCGTTCGTCATTTCGTTCGTTCGTTCGACATTTCATTCGTTCATCATTTCGTTCGTTCGTTGGTCATTTCGTTCGTTCGTTGGTGATTGCGTTCGTTCGTTGTTTCGTTCGTTCATTATTTCGTTCGTTCGATCGTTCGTTATTTCGTTCGTTCGACCGGTCGTTGTCTCGTTTGATCGTTATTTCGTTCGATTGTTCGTTCTTTCGTTCATTCGTTCGTTCATTCTTTCGCTATTTAGTTCGTTATTTCGGTTGTTCTTCCGTTCATTCGTTCATTCTTTCGTTATTTCTTTCGTTCGTTCGTTATTTCGTTCGTTCTTTCTTTCGTTCGTTCGTTCGTTCGTTCGTTATTTCGTTCGTTCGTTCGTTCGTCCGTTCGTTCATTATTTCGTTCGCTCATTCGTTATGTCGTTCGTTCATTCACTATTTCGTTCATTCGTTCATTCGTTCGTTATATCGTTCGTTCGTTTGTTTGTTCATTTGTTTTTCGTTCGTTCGTTATTTCATTCGTTTGTCCGTTCGTTCATTTTCTCCTTATTTCACTCATTCATTCGTTCGGTCGTTCAATCTATCGTTCGTTCGTTCGTCCGTTCGATATTTCGTTCGTTCGTTCGCCCTTTCGTTCGTTCGTTTGTTTTTTCATTCGATCATTCGTTATTTCGTTCACACTCTTGTTTGTTCCTTATTTCATTCATTCGTTCGTTCGTTCATTCAATCTTTCGTTCGTTCCTTATTTCTTTCGTTCGTTCGTTCCTTATTTCGTTCGTTCATTATTCCGTTTGATCGATCGTTCATCCATAATTTCGTTCGTTCGTTTCATCGTTAATTCGTTCCTTCGTTCTTTCGTTCGTTCTTTATTTTGTTCGATGGTTATTTCGTTCGTTCGGTCGTTATTTCGTTCGTTCGTTCGTTATTTAGTTTGTTCGTTCGGTGTATCGTTAGTTCGGTCGTTCATTCGTTCGTTTTTTCGTTCGTTCGTCATTTCGTTCGTTCGTCATTTCGTTCGTTCGACCGGTCGTTATTTAGTTTGTTCGTTCTTTCGTTCATTCTTTCGTTCATTCGTTATTTCGTTCGTTTATTCATTGGTTTGTTCGTTCGTTCATTCATTCATTCATTATTTCGTTTCTGATTTCGTTCGTTAATTCGTTCTTTCGTTATTTCGTTGGGTCGTTCGTTATGTCGTTCGTTCGTTTGTTATTTCATTCGTTCTTGATTTCATTCGTTCGTTCGTCCGTTATTTCGTTCGTTCATTCATTATTTCGTTCGTTCCTTCATTCATTCGTTATATCGTTCGTTCGTTCGTTTGTTCATTTGTTTTTCGTTCGTTCGTTCGTTCATTCGCTCCTTATTTCATTCATTCATTCGTTCGTTCGTTCGATATTTCGTTCGTTCTTTCGTTCATTTGTTATTTCGTTCGTTTGTTCGTTATTTGCCTCGTTATTTCGTCTTTCGTTCGTTCTTTCGTTATTTCTTTCGTTCGTTCGTTATTTCGTTCGTTCATTTGCTCAGTCATTCTTTCGTCCATTGTGTATTCCGTTCGTTCGTTATTTCGTTCCTTCGTTTGTTCGTTCGTTCGTTATTTTATTCGTTCGTTATTTCGTTTGTTCGTTCGTTTTTTCTTTCGTTCGTTCGTTATTTCGTTTGTTCGTTCAATCGTTCGTTCGTTCTACTTTTTCGTTCGTTCGTTATTTCGTTCGTTATTTCGTTTGTTCGTTCGATCATTCTTTCGTTCATTCGTTATTTCGTTCGTTCGTTCGTTATTTCGTTCGTTCGTTCGTTATTTAGTTTTTTCGTTCGGTGTTTCGTTAGTTCGGTCGTTCATTCGTTCGTTATTTCGTTCGTTCCTTCATAATTTCGTTCGTTTTTTCGTTCGTTCGTCATTTCGTTCGTTCGTTCGTCATTTCGTTCGTTCGTTCGACATTTCATTCGTTCATCATTTCGTTCGTTCGTTGGTCATTTCGTTCGTTCGTTGGTCATTGCGTTCGTTCGTTGTTTCGTTCGTTCATTATTTCGTTCGTTCGATCGTTCGTTATTTCGTTCGTTCGACCGGTCGTTGTCTCGTTTGATCGTTATTTCGTTCGATTGTTCGTTCTTTCGTTCATTCGTTCGTTCTTTCGTTCATTCGTTCGTTCATTCTTTCGCTATTTAGTTCGTTATTTCGGTTGTTCTTCCGTTCATTCGTTCATTCTTTCGTTATTTCTTTCGTTCGTTCGTTATTTCGTTCGTTCTTTCTTTCGTTCGTTCGTTCGTTCGTTATTTCGTTCGTTCGTTCGTTCGTCCGTTCGTTCATTATTTCGTTCGCTCATTCGTTATGTCGTTCGTTCATTCACTATTTCGTTCATTCGTTCATTCGTTCGTTATATCGTTCGTTCGTTTGTTTGTTCATTTGTTTTTCGTTCGTTCGTTATTTCGTTCGTTTGTTCGTTATTTTATTCGTTTGTTCGTTATTTCATGCGTTTGTCCGTTTGTTCATTCGCTCCTTATTTCATTCATTCATTCGTTCGTTCGTTCGTTCGATATTTCGTTCGTTCTTTCGTTCGTTTTTTCTTTCGTTCGTTCGTTATTTCGTTTGTTCGTTCAATCGTTCGTTCGTTCATTCTTTCGTTCGTTCTACTTTTTCGTTCGTTCGTTATTTCGTTCGTCCGGTCATTATGTTGTTCGTTCGATCATTCTTTCGTTCATTCGTTATTTCGTTCGTTCGTTCGTTATTTCGTTCGTTCCTTCATAATTTCGTTCGTTTTTTCGTTCGTTCGTCATTTCGTTCGTTTGTTCGTCATTTCGTTCGTTCGTTCGACATTTCATTCGTTCATCATTTCGTTCGTTCGTTGGACATTTCGTTCGTTCGTTGGTCATTGCGTTCGTTCGTTGTTTCGTTCGTTCAGTATTTTGTTCGTTCGATCGTTCGTTATTTCGTTCGTTCGACCGGTCGTTGTTTTTTCGTTCGATCGTTATTTCGTTCGTTCATTCATTATTTCGTTCGTTCGTTCATTCGTTCGTTATATCGTTCGTTCTTTTGTTTGTTCATTTGTTTTTCGTTCGTTCGTTATTTCGTTCGTTTGTTCGTTATTTTATTCGTTTGTTCGTTATTTCATGCGTTTGTCCGTTTGTTCATTCGCTCCTTATTTCATTCATTCGTTCGTTCGTTCGTTCGATATTTCGGTCGTTCTTTCGTTCGTTCATTATTTCGTTCGATCGTTCTTTCGTTCCTTCGTTTGATTGTTCGTTCGTTTTTCGTTCGTTATTTCGTTCGTTCATTCATAGTTTCGTTCGTTCATTCATTATTTCGTTCGTTCCTTCGTTCGTTATATCGTTCGTTATTTCGTTTGTTGGTTCGTTCATTCTTTCGCTATTAATTCGTTATTTCGCTCGTTATTTCGTTCATTCGTTCGTTCTTTCGTTATTTCCTTCGTTCATTTGCTCATTCATTCTTTCGTTCATTGTGTATTCCGTTCGTTCGTTATTTCGTTCCTTCGTTTGTTCGTTCGTTATTTCATTCTTTCGTTATTTCGTTCGTTCGGTCGATTGTTATTTTGTTTTTTCGTTCCTTCTTTAGATCGTTCGTTATTTCGTTCCTTCGTTTGTTCGTTCGTTCGTTATTTTATTCGTTCGTTATTTCGTTTGTTCGTTCGTTTTTTCTTTCGTTCGTTCGTTATTTCGTTTGTTCGTTCATTCGTTCGTTCGTTCATTCTTTCGTTCATTCGTTATTTCGTTCGTTCGTTCGTTATTTCGTTCGTTCGTTCGTTATTTAGTTTTTTCGTTCGGTGTATCGTTAGTTCGGTCGTTCATTCGTTCGTTATTTCGTTCGTTCCTTCATAATTTCGTTCGTTTTTTCGTTCGTTCGTCATTTCGTTCGTTCGTTCGTCATTTCGTTCGTTCGTTCGACATTTCATTCGTTCATCATTTCGTTCGTTCGTTGGTCATTTCGTTCGTTCGTTGGTCATTGCGTTCGTTCGTTGTTTCGTTCGTTCATTATTTCGTTCGTTCGATCGTTCGTTATTTCGTTCGTTCGACCGGTCGTTGTTTCGTTTGATCGTTATTTCGTTCGATTGTTCGTTCTTTCGTTCATTCGTTCGTTCATTCTTTCGCTATTTAGTTCGTTATTTCGGTTGTTATTCCGTTCATTCGTTCATTCTTTCGTTATTTCTTTCGTTCGTTCGTTATTTCGTTCGTTCTTTCTTTCGTTCGTTCGTTCGTTCGTTATTTCGTTCGTTCATTCGTTCGTCCGTTCGTTCATTATTTCGTTCGCTCATTCGTTATGTCGTTCGTTCATTCACTATTTCGTTCATTCGTTCATTCGTTCGTTATATCGTTCGTTCGTTTGTTTGTTCCTTTGTTTTTCGTTCGTTTGTTATTTCTTTCGTTTGTTCGTTATTTCATTCATTTGTCCGTTCGTTCGTTTTTCGTTCGATCGTTATTTCGTTCGTTCATTCATTATTTCGTTCGTTCGTTCATTCGTTCGTTATATCGTTCGTTCTTTTGTTTGTTCATTTGCTTTTCGTTCGTTCGTTATTTCGTTCGTTTGTTCGTTATTTTATTCGTTTCTTCGTTATTTCATGCGTTTGTCCGTTTGTTCATTCGCTCCTTATTTCATTCATTCATTCGTTCGTTCGTTCGTTCGATATTTTCATCGTTCTTTCGTTCGTTCGTTATTTCGTTCGATCGTTCTTTCGTTCCTTCGTTCGATTGTTCGTTCGTTTTACGTTCGTTATTTCGTTCGTTCATTCATAGTTTCGTTCGTTCCTTCGTTCATTTTATCGTTCGTTATTTCGTTTGTTCGTTCGTTCATTCTTTCGCTATTAATTCGTTATTTCGCTCGTTATTTCGTTCATTCGTTCGTTCTTTCGTTATTTCTTCCGTTCATTTGCTCATTCATTCTTTCGTTCATTGTGTATTCCGTTCGTTCGTTATTTCGTTCCTTCGTTTGTTCGTTCGTTATTTGGTTCTTTCGTTATTTCGTTCGTTCGGTCGATTGTTATTTTGTTTTTTCGTTCCTTCTTTAGATCGTTCGTTATTTCGTTCGTTCGTTATTTCATTCGTTTGTCCGTTCGTTCATTTTCTCCTTATTTCACTCATTCATTCGTTTGGTCGTTCAATCTATCGTTCGTTCGTTCGTCCGTTCGATATTTCGTTCGTTCGTTCGCCCTTTCGTTCGTTCGTTTGGTTTTTCGTTCGATCATTCGTTATTTCGTTCACACTCTTGTTCGTTCCTTATTTCATTCATTCGTTCGTTCGTTCATTCAATCTTTCGTTCGTTCCTTATTTCTTTCGTTCGTTCGTTCCTTATTTCGTTCGTTCATTATTCCGTTTGATCGATCGTTCATCCATAATTTCGTTCGTTCGTTTCATCGTTAATTCGTTCCTTCGTTCTTTCATTCGTTCTTTATTTTGTTCGATGGTTATTTCGTTCGTTCGGTCGTTATTTCGTTCGTTCGTTCGTTATTTAGTTTGTTCGTTCGGTGTATCGTTAGTTCGGTCGTTCATTCGTTCGTTATTTCGTTCGTTCCTTCATAATTTCGTTCGTTTTTTCGTTCGTTCGTCATTTCGTTCGTTTGTTCGTCATTTCGTTCGTTCGTTCGACATTTCATTCGTTCATCATTTCGTTCGTTCGTTGGACATTTCGTTCGTTCGTTGGTCATTGCGTTCGTTCGTTGTTTCGTTCGTTCAGTATTTTGTTCGTTCGATCGTTCGTTATTTCGTTCGTTCGACCGGTCGTTGTTTTTTCGTTCGATCGTTATTTCGTTTGTTCATTCATTATTTCGTTCGTTCGTTCATTCGTTCGTTATATCGTTCGTTCTTTTGTTTGTTCATTTGTTTTTCGTTCGTTCGTTATTTCGTTCGTTTGTTCGTTATTTTATTCGTTTGTTCGTTATTTCATGCGTTTGTCCGTTTGTTCATTCGCTCCTTATTTCATTCATTCGTTCGTTCGTTCGTTCGATATTTCGGTCGTTCTTTCGTTCGTTCATTATTTCGTTCGATCGTTCTTTCGTTCCTTCGTTTGATTGTTCGTTCGTTTTTCGTTCGTTATTTCGTTCGTTCATTCATAGTTTCGTTCGTTCATTCATTATTTCGTTCGTTCCTTCGTTCGTTATATCGTTCGTTATTTCGTTTGTTGGTTCGTTCATTCTTTCGCTATTAATTCGTTATTTCGCTCGTTATTTCGTTCATTCGTTCGTTCTTTCGTTATTTCCTTCGTTCATTTGCTCATTCATTCTTTCGTTCATTGTGTATTCCGTTCGTTCGTTATTTCGTTCCTTCGTTTGTTCGTTCGTTATTTCATTCTTTCGTTATTTCGTTCGTTCGGTCGATTGTTATTTTGTTTTTTCGTTCCTTCTTTAGATCGTTCGCTATTTCGTTCCTTCGTTTGTTCGTTCGTTCGTTATTTTATTCGTTCGTTATTTCGTTTGTTCGTTCGTTTTTTCTTTCGTTCGTTCGTTATTTCGTTTGTTCGTTCATTCGTTCGTTCGTTCATTCTTTCGTTCATTCGTTATTTCGTTCGTTCGTTCGTTATTTCGTTCGTTCGTTCGTTATTTAGTTTTTTCGTTCGGTGTATCGTTAGTTCGGTCGTTCATTCGTTCGTTATTTCGTTCGTTCCTTCATAATTTCGTTCGTTTTTTCGTTCGTTCGTCATTTCGTTCGTTCGTTCGTCATTTCGTTCGTTCGTTCGACATTTCATTCGTTCATCATTTCGTTCGTTCGTTGGTCATTTCGTTCGTTCGTTGGTCATTGCGTTCGTTCGTTGTTTCGTTCGTTCATTATTTCGTTCGTTCGATCGTTCGTTATTTCGTTCGTTCGACCGGTCGTTGTTTCGTTTGATCGTTATTTCGTTCGATTGTTCGTTCTTTCGTTCATTCGTTCGTTCATTCTTTCGCTATTTAGTTCGTTATTTCGGTTGTTATTCCGTTCATTCGTTCATTCTTTCGTTATTTCTTTCGTTCGTTCGTTATTTCGTTCGTTCTTTCTTTCGTTCGTTCGTTCGTTCGTTCGTTATTTCGTTCGTTCATTCGTTCGTCCGTTCGTTCATTATTTCGTTCGCTCATTCGTTATGTCGTTCGTTCATTCACTATTTCGTTCATTCGTTCATTCGTTCGTTATATCGTTCGTTCGTTTGTTTGTTCCTTTGTTTTTCGTTCGTTTGTTATTTCTTTCGTTTGTTCGTTATTTCATTCATTTGTCCGTTCGTTCGTTTTTCGTTCGATCGTTATTTCGTTCGTTCATTCATTATTTCGTTCGTTCGTTCATTCGTTCGTTATATCGTTCGTTCTTTTGTTTGTTCATTTGTTTTTCGTTCGTTCGTTATTTCGTTCGTTTGTTCGTTATTTTATTCGTTTCTTCGTTATTTCATGCGTTTGTCCGTTTGTTCATTCGCTCCTTATTTCATTCATTCATTCGTTCGTTCGTTCGTTCGATATTTTCATCGTTCTTTCGTTCGTTCGTTATTTCGTTCGATCGTTCTTTCGTTCCTTCGTTCGATTGTTCGTTCGTTTTACGTTCGTTATTTCGTTCGTTCATTCATAGTTTCGTTCGTTCCTTCGTTCATTTTATCGTTCGTTATTTCGTTTGTTCGTTCGTTCATTCTTTCGCTATTAATTCGTTATTTCGCTCGTTATTTCGTTCATTCGTTCGTTCTTTCGTTATTTCTTCCGTTCATTTGCTCATTCATTCTTTCGTTCATTGTGTATTCCGTTCGTTCGTTATTTCGTTCCTTCGTTTGTTCGTTCGTTATTTGGTTCTTTCGTTATTTCGTTCGTTCGGTCGATTGTTATTTTGTTTTTTCGTTCCTTCTTTAGATCGTTCGTTATTTCGTTCGTTCGTTATTTCATTCGTTTGTCCGTTCGTTCATTTTCTCCTTATTTCACTCATTCATTCGTTTGGTCGTTCAATCTATCGTTCGTTCGTTCGTCCGTTCGATATTTCGTTCGTTCGTTCGCCCTTTCGTTCGTTCGTTTGGTTTTTCGTTCGATCATTCGTTATTTCGTTCACACTCTTGTTCGTTCCTTATTTCATTCATTCGTTCGTTCGTTCATTCAATCTTTCGTTCGTTCCTTATTTCTTTCGTTCGTTCGTTCCTTATTTCGTTCGTTCATTATTCCGTTTGATCGATCGTTCATCCATAATTTCGTTCGTTCGTTTCATCGTTAATTCGTTCCTTCGTTCTTTCATTCGTTCTTTATTTTGTTCGATGGTTATTTCGTTCGTTCGGTCGTTATTTCGTTCGTTCGTTCGTTATTTAGTTTGTTCGTTCGGTGTATCGTTAGTTCGGTCGTTCATTCGTTCGTTATTTCGTTCGTTCCTTCATAATTTCGTTCGTTTTTTCGTTCGTTCGTCATTTCGTTCGTTTGTCATTTCGTTCGTTCGACCGGTCGTTATTTCGTTTGTTCGTTCTTTCGTTCATTCTTTCGTTCATTCGTTATTTCGTTCGTTTATTCATTGGTTTGTTCGTTCGTTCATTCATTCATTCATTATTTCGTTTCTGATTTCGTTCGTTAATTCGTTCTTTCGTTATTTCGTTGGGTCGTTCGTTATGTCGTTCGTTCGTTTATTTCATTCGTTCTTGATTTCATTCGTTCGTTCGTCCGTTATTTCGTTCGTTCATTCATTATTTCGTTCGTTCGTTCATTCATTCGTTATATCGTTCGTTCGTTCGTTTGTTCATTTGTTTTTCGTTCGTTCGTTCATTCGCTCCTTATTTCATTCATTCATTCGTTCGTTCGTTCGATATTTCGTTCGTTCGTTCGTTATTTCGTTCGTTCGATCGTTCGTTATTTCGTTCGTTCGACCGGTCGTTATTTCGTTTATTCGTTATTTCGTTCGATTGTTCGTTCTTTCCTTCATTCTTTCGTTTGTTCGTTATTCATTCGTTATATCGTTCGTTCGTTCGTTTGTTCATTTGTTTTTCGTTCGTTCGTTCGTTCATTCGCTCCTTATTTCATTCATTCATTCGTTCGTTCGTTCGATATTTCGTTCGTTCGTTCGTTATCTCGTTCGTTCGATCGTTCGTTATTTCGTTCGTTCGACCGGTCGTTATTTCGTTTATTCGTTATTTCGTTCGATTGTTCGTTCATTCGATCATTCTTTCGTTCTTTCGTTCATTTGTTATTTCGTTCGTTTGTTCGTTATTTGCCTCGTTATTTCGTCTTTCGTTCGTTCTTTCGTTATTTCTTTCGTTCGTTCGTTATTTCGTTCGTTCATTTGCTCAGTCATTCTTTCGTCCATTGTATATTCCGTTCGTTCGTTATTTCGTTCCTTCGTTTGTTCGTTCGTTCGTTATTTTATTCGTTCGTTATTTCGTTTGTTCGTTCGTTTTTTCTTTCGTTCGTTCGTTATTTCGTTTGTTCGTTCAATCGTTCGTTCGTTCATTCTTTCGTTCGTTCGCCATTTCGTTCGCGCCTTCGTTCGTTCGTTTGTTTTTTCGTTCGATCATTCGTTATTTCTATCACACTCTTGTTCGTTCCTTATTTCATTCATTCGTTCGTTCGTTCGTTCAATCTTTCGTTCGTTCCTTATTTTTTCGTTCGTTCGTTCATTATTTCGTTTGATCGATCGTTCATCCATAATTTCGTTTCTACGTTAATTCGTTCCTTCGTTCTTTCGTTCATTCGTTATTTTGTTCGATCGTTATTTCGTTCGTTCGTTATTTCATTCGTTCTTTCGTTCGTTCTTCTTTTTCGTTCGTTCGTTATTTCATTCGTTCTTTCGTTAGTTCGTTATTTCATTCGTTCTTTCGTTCTTCTTTTTCGTTCGTTCGTTATTTCGTTCGTTCGCTCGTTATTTCGTTCATTCGTTCGTACGTTCGTTCGTTATTTCGTTCGATCGTTATTTCGTTCGATCGTTATTTCGTTCGATCGTTATTTCGTTCGTTCTTTCGTTCGTTCTTCTTTTTCGTTCGTTCGTTATTTCGTTCATTCGTTCGTACGTTCGTTCGTTATTTCGGTCGTTCGTTATTTCGTTCGTCCGGTCATTATGTCGTTCGTTCGATCATTCTTTCGTTCATTCGTTATTTCGTTCATTCGTTATTTTGTTCGATCGTTATTTCGTTCGTTCGTTATTTCATTCGTTCTTTCGTTCGTTCTTCTTTTTCGTTCGTGCGTTATTTCATTCGATCTTTCGTTCGTTCTTCTTTTTCGTTTGTTCGTTATTTCGTTCGTCGCTCGTTATTTCGTTCATTCGTTCTTACGTTCGTTCGTTATTTCGTTCCTCCGGTCATTATGTCGTTCGTTCGATCATTCTTTCGTTCATTCGTTATTTCGTTCGTTCGTTCGTTATTTCGTTCGTTCCTTCATAATTTCGTTCGTTTGTTCGTTCGTTCGTCATTTATTTCGTTCGTTCGTCATTTCGTTCGTTCACTATTTCGTTCGTTCGACCGGTCGTTATTTCGTTTTTCGTTATTTCGTTCGATTGTTCGTTATATCCTTCATTCTTTCGTTCATTCGTTATTTCGTTCGTTTATTCTTTGGTTTTTTCGTTCGTTCGTTCATTCATTCATTATCTCGTTCCTGATTTCGTTCGTTAATTCGTTCGTTCGTTATTTCGTTGGGTCGTTCGTTATGTCGTTCGTTCGTTCGTTATTTCATTCGTTCTTGATTTCATTCGTTCGTTCGTCCGTTATTTCGTTCGTTGATTCATTATTTCTTTCGTTCATTCATTATTTCGTTCGTTCGTTCATTCATTCGTTATATCGTTCGTTCGTTCGTTTGTTCATTTGTTTTTCGTTCGTTCGATCGGTCTTTCGTTCTTTCGTTCGTTCGTTCGTTCGTTTTTCGTTTGTTCGTTCATTCATTGTTTCGTTCGTTCATTCATTATTTCGTTCGTTCATTCGTTCGTTATATCGTTATTTCGTTTGTTCGTTCGTTATTTAGTTATTTCGATCGTTCTTTCGTTATTTCGTTCGTTTTTTTGTTCATTCTTTTGTCTTTCGTTCGTTATATCGTTCTTTTTTTCTTTCGGCCTTTCATTCGTTATTTCTTTCGTTCGTTCGTTATTTCGTTCGTTCTTTCTTTCGTTCGTTCGTTCGTTCGTTCGTTATTTCGTTCGTTCGTTCGACCGTTCGTTCATTATCTCGTTCGCTCATTCGTTACGTCGTTCGTTCATTCACTATTTCGTTCGTTCGTTCATTCGTTCGTTATATCGTTTGTTCGTTTCTTTGTTCATTCGTTCGTTCGTTCGTTCGATATTTCGTTCGTTTGTTATTTCTTTCGTTTGTTCGTTATTTCATTCTTTTGTCCGTTCGTTCGTTATTTCGTTCGATCGTTCTTTCGTTCCTTCGTTCGTTTGTTCGTTCGTTTTTCGTTCGTTATTTCGTTCGTTCTTTCATTCGTTCGTTATTTCCCTCGTTATTTCGTTCATTCGTTCGTTCTTTCGTTATTTCATTCGTTCGTTCGTTATTTCATTCGTTCGTTCGTTATTTCATTCGTTCATTGGCTCCTTATTTCATTCATTCATTCGTTCGTTCGTTCGTTCATTCTTTCGCTATTAATTCGTTATTTCGCTCGTTATTTCGTTCATTCGTTCGTTCTTTCGTTATTTCCTTCGTTCATTTGCTCAGTCATTCTTTCGTTCATTGTGTATTCCGTTCGTTCGTTATTTCTTTCCTTCGTTTGTTCGTTCGTTATTTCGTTCTTTCGTTATTTCGTTCGTTCGGTCGATTGTTATTTTGGTTGTTCGTTCCTTCTTTAGATCGTTCGTTATTTCGTTCGTTCGTTATTTCATTCGTTTGTCCGTTCGTTCATTCTCTCCTTATTTAAATCATTCATTCGTTCGTGCGTTCGTCCGTTCGATATTTCGTTCAGTTGTTCTTTCGTTCGTTTGTCATTTCGTTCGTTTGTTCGTTATTTCATTCGTTTGTCCGGTCGTTCGTTTGTTCGTTCGTTCGTCCGTTCGTTCATTATTTCGTTCGCTCGTTCGTTATGTCGTTCGTTCGTCCGTTATTTCGTTCGTTCGTTCATTCATTATTTCGTTCGTTCATTCATTATTTCCTTCGTTCGTTCATTCGTTTGTTCATTTGTTTTTCGTTCGGTCGTTATTTCATTCGTTTGTTCGTTATTTCATTCGTTTGTCCGTTCGTTCATTTGCTCCTTATTTCATTCATTCATTCGTTCGTTCGTTCGTTCAATATTTCGTTCGTTCTTTCGTTCATTTGTTATTTCGTTCGTTTGTTCGTTATTTCATTCATTTGTCCGTTCGTTCGTTATTTCGTTCGTTCGTTTTTCGTTCGTTATTTCGTTCGTTCATTCATTGTTTCGCTCGTTCATTCATTATTTCGTTCATTCATTCGTTCGTTATATCGTTCGTTATTTCGTTTGTTCGTTCGTTCATTCTTTCGCTATTTAGTTCGTTATTTCGCTCGTTATTTCGTTCATTCGTTCGTTCTTTCGTTATTTCATTCGTTCGTTCGTTATTTCATTCGTTCATTGTCTCCTTATTTCATTCATTCATTCGTTCGTTCGTTCCTTCGATATTTCGTTCGTTCTTTCGTTCGTTTGTTATTTCTTTCGTTTGTTCGTAATTTCATTCTTTTGTCCGTTCGTTCATTCTCTCCTTATTTCACTCGTTCATTCGTTCTTTCGTTCGTTCGTTATTTCGTTCGTTCATTTGCTCAGTCATTCTTTCGTCCATTGTGTATTCCGTTCGTTCGTTATTTCGTTCCTTCGTTTGTTCGTTCGCTATTTCGTTCGTTCGTTATTTCATTCGATCCTTATTACGTTTGTTCGTTCGTTATTTCTTTCGTTCGTTCGTTATTTCGTTTATTCGTTCATTCGTTCGTTCGTTCGTTCAGTCTTTCGTTCGTTCATTCATTCATTGTAATTTCTTTCGTTCCTTATTTCATTCATTCGTTCGTTCGTTCGTTCAATCTTTCGTTCGTTCCTTATTTCTTTCGTTCGTTCGTTCCTTATTTCGTTCGTTCATTATTTCGTTTGATCGATCGTTCATCCATAATTTCGTTCGTTCGTTTCTTCGTTAATTCGTTCCTTCGTTCTTTCGTTCATTCGTTATTTTGTTCGATGGTTATTTCGTTCGTTCGTTATTTCATTCGTTATTTCGTTCGTCCGGTCATTATGTCGTTCGTTCGATCATTCTTTCGTTCATTCGTTATTTCGTTCGTTCGTTATTTCGTTTGTTCTTTCGTTATTTAGTTTGTTCGTTTGGTGTATCGTTACTTCGGTCGTTCATTCGTTCGTTATTTCGTTCGATCCTTCATAATTTCGTTCGTTTTTTCGTTCGTTCGTCATTTCGTTCGTTCGTTCGTCATTTCGTTCGTTCGTCATTTCATTCGTTCGTTGGTCATTTCATTCGTTCATCATTTCGTTCGTTTGTTGGTCATTTCGTTCGTTCGTTGGTCATTGCGTACGTTCGTTGTTTCGTTATTTCGTGCGTTTGTTCGTTCGTTCGTTGTTTCGTTCGTTCATTATTTCGTTCGTTCGATCATTCGTTATTTCGTTCGTTCGACCGGTCGTTATTTCGTTTGTTCCTTATTTCGTTCGATTGTTCGTTCTTTCGTTCATTCTTTCGTTCATTCGTTATTTCGTTCGATTATTCATTGGTTTGTTCGTTCGTTCGTTCATTCATTCATTATTTCGTTCCTGATTTCGTTCGTTAATTCGTTCGTTCGTTATTTCGTTGGGTCGTTCGTTATGTCGTTCGTTCGTTTGTTATTTCATTCGTTCTTGATTTCATTCGATCGTTCGTCCGTTATTTCGTTCGTTCATTCATTATTTCTTTCGTTCATTCATTATTTCGTTCGTTCGTTCATTCATTCGTTATATCGTTCGTTCGTTCGTTTGTTCATTTGTTTTTCGTTCGTTCGTTCATTCGCTCCTTATTTCATTCATTCATTCGTTCGTTCGTTCGATATTTCGTTCGTTCGTTTGTTCATTTGTTTTTCGTTCGTTCGTTCATTCGCTCCATATTTCATTCATTCATTCGTTCGTTCGTTCGATATTTCGTTCGTTCGTTCGATATTTCGTTCGATCTTTCGTTCATTTGTTATTTCGTTCGTTTGTTCGTTATTTGCCTCGTTATTTGGTCTTTCGTTCGTTCTTTCGTTATTTCTTTCGTTCGTTCGTTATTTCGTTCGTTCATTTGCTCAGTCATTCTTTCGTCCATTGTGTATTCCATTCGTTCGTTATTTCGTTCCTTCGTTTGTTCGTTCGTTCGTAATTTTATTCGTTCGTTAATTCGTTTGTTCGTTCGTTTTTTCTTTCGTTCGTTCGTTATTTTGTTTGTTCGTTCAATCGTTCGTTCGTTCATTCTTTCGTTCGTTCGCCATTTCGTTCGCGCCTTCGTTCGTTCGTTTGTTTTTTCGTTCGATCATTCGTTATTTCTATCACACTCTTGTTCGTTCCTTATTTCATTCATTCGTTCGTTCGTTCGTTCGTTCATTATTTCGTTTGATCGATCGTTCATCCATAATTTCGTTTCTACGTTAATTCGTTCCTTCGTTCTTTCGTTCATTCGTTATTTTGTTCGATCGTTATTTCGTTCGTTCGTTATTTCATTCGTTCTTTCGTTCGTTCTTCTTTTTCGTTCGTTCGTTATTTCATTCGTTCTTTCGTTCTTCTTTTTCGTTCGTTCGTTATTTCGTTCGTTCGCTCGTTATTTCGTTCATTCGTTCGTACGTTCGTTCGTTATTTCGTTCGATCGTTATTTCGTTCGATCGTTATTTCGTTCGTTCGGTATTTCGTTCGTCCGGTCATTATGTCGTTCGTTCGATCATTCTTTCGTTCATTCGTTATTTCGTTCATTCGTTATTTTGTTCGATCGTTATTTCGTTCGTTCGTTATTTCATTCGTTCTTTCGTTCGTTCTTCTTTTTCGTTCGTGCGTTATTTCATTCGATCTTTCGTTCGTTCTTCTTTTTCGTTTGTTCGTTATTTCGTTCGTCGCTCGTTATTTCGTTCATTCGTTCGTACGTTCGTTCGTTATTTCGTTCGTCCGGTCATTATGTCGTTCGTTCCATCATTCTTTCGTTCATTCGTTATTTCGTTCGTTCGTTCGTTATTTCGTTCGTTCCTTCATAATTTCGTTCGTTTGTTCGTTCGTTCGTCATTTATTTCGTTCGTTCGTCATTTCGTTCGTTCACTATTTCGTTCGTTCAACCGGTCGTTATTTCGTTTTTCGTTATTTCGTTCGATTGTTCGTTATATCCTTCATTCTTTCGTTCATTCGTTATTTCGTTCGTTTATTCCTTGGTTTTTTCGTTCGTTCGTTCATTCATTCATTATCTCGTTCCTGATTTCGTTCGTTAATTCGTTCGTTCGTTATTTCGTTGGGTCGTTCGTTATGTCGTTCGTTCGTTCGTTATTTCATTCGTTCTTGATTTCATTCGTTCGTTCGTCCGTTATTTCGTTCGTTCATTCATTCGTTCGTTATTTCCCTCGTTATTTCGTTCATTCGTTCGTTCTTTCGTTATTTCATTCGTTCGTTCGTTATTTCATTCGTTCATTGGCTCCTTATTTCATTCATTCATTCGTTCGTTCGTTCGTTCATTCTTTCGCTATTAATTCGTTATTTCGCCCGTTATTTCGTTCATTCGTTCGTTCTTTCGTTATTTCCTTCGTTCATTTGCTCAGTCATTCTTTCGTTCATTGTGTATTCCGTTCGTTCGTTATTTCTTTCCTTCGTTTGTTCGTTCGTTATTTCGTTCTTTCGTTATTTCGTTCGTTCGGTCGACTGTTATTTTGGTTGTTCGTTCCTTCTTTAGATCGTTCGTTCTTTCGTTCGTTCGTTATTTCATTCGTTTGTCCGTTCGTTCATTCTCTCCTTATTTCACTCATTCATTCGTTCGTGCGTTCGTCCGTTCGATATTTCGTTCAGTTGTTCTTTCGTTCGTTTGTCATTTCGTTCGTTTGTTCGTTATTTCATTCGTTTGTCCGGTCGTTCGTTTGTTCGTTCGTTCGTCCGTTCGTTCATTATTTCGTTCGCTCGTTCGTTATGTCGTTCGTTCGTCCGTTATTTCGTTCGTTCGTTCATTCATTATTTCGTTCGTTCATTCATTATTTCCTTAGTTCGTTCATTCGTTTGTTCATTTGTTTTTCGTTCGGTCGTTATTTCATTCGTTTGTTCGTTATTTCATTCGTTTGTCCGTTCGTTCATTTGCTCCTTATTTCATTCATTCATTCGTTCGTTCGTTCGTTCGATATTTCGTTCGTTCTTTCGTTCGTTTGTTATTTCGTTCGTTTGTTCGTTATTTCATTCATTTGTCCGTTCGTTCGTTATTTCGTTCGTTCGTTTTTCGTTCGTTATTTCGTTCGTTCATTCATTGTTTCGCTCGTTCATTCATTATTTCGTTCATTCATTCGTTCGTTATATCGTTCGTTATTTCGTTTGTTCGTTAGTTCATTCTTTCGCTATTTAGTTCGTTATTTCGCTCGTTATTTCGTTCATTCGTTCGTTCTTTCGTTATTTCATTCGTTCGTTCGTTATTTCATTCGTTCATTGGCTCCTTATTTCATTCATTCATTCGTTCGTTCGTTCGTTCGATATTTCTTTCGTTCTTTCGTTCGTTTGTTATTTCTTTCGTTTGTTCGTTATTTCATTCTTTTGTCCGTTCGTTCATTCTCTCCTTATTTCACTCATTCATTCGTTCTTTCGTTTGTTCGTTATTTCGTTCGTTCATTTGCTCAGTCATTCTTTCGTCCATTGTGTATTCCGTTCGTTCGTTATTTCGTTCCTTCGTTTGTTCGTTCGCTATTTCGTTCGTTCGTTATTTCATTCGATCCTTATTACGTTTGTTCGTTCGTTATTTCTTTCGTTCGTTCGTTATTTCGTTTATTCGTTCATTCGTTCGTTCGTTCGTTCAGTCTTTCGTTCGTTCGTTCATTCATTGTAATTTCTTTCGTTCCTTATTTCATTCATTCGTTCGTTCGTTCGTTCAATCTTTCGTTCGTTCCTTATTTCTTTCGTTCGTTCGTTCCTTATTTCGTTCGTTCATTATTTCGTTTGATCGATCGTTCATCCATAATTTCGTTCGTTCGTTTCTTCGTTAATTCGTTCCTTCGTTCTTTCGTTCATTCGTTATTTTGTTCGATGGTTATTTCGTTCGTTATTTCATTCGTTCTTTCGTTCGTTCTCCTTTTTCGTTCATTCGTTATTTCGTTCGTCCGGTCATTATGTCGTTCGTTCGATCATTCTTTCGTTCATTCGTTATTTCGTTCGTTCGTTATTTCGTTCGTTCCTTCGTTATTTAGTTTGTTCGTTTGGTGTATCGTTAGTTCGGTCGTTCATTCGTTCGTTATTTCGTTCGATCCTTCATAATTTCATTCGTTTTTTCGTTCGTTCGTCATTTCGTTCGTTCGTTCGTCATTTCGTTCGTTCGTCATTTCATTCGTTCGTTGCTCATTTCATTCGTTCATCATTTCGTTCGTTTGTTGGTCATTTCGTTCGTTCGTTGGTCATTGCGTACGTTCGTTGTTTCGTTATTTCGTGCGTTTGTTCGTTCGTTCGTTGTTTCGTTCGTTCATTATTTCGTTCGTTCGATCGTTCGTTATTTCGTTCGTTCGACCGGTCGTTATTTCGTTTGTTCGTTATTTCGTTCGATTGTTCGTTCTTTCGTTCATTCTTTCGTTCATTCGTTATTTCGTTCGATTATTCATTGGTTTGTTCGTTCGTTCGTTCATTCCTTCATTCTTTCGTTCCTGATTTCGTTCGTTAATTCGTTCGTTCGTTATTTCGTTGGGTCGTTCGTTATGTCGTTCGTTCGTTTGTTATTTCATTCGTTCTTGATTTCATTCGTTCGTTCGTCCGTTATTTCGTTCGTTCATTCATTATTTCGTCCGTTCGTTCATTCATTCGTTATATCGTTCGTTCGTTCGTTTGTTCATTTGTTTTTCGTTCGTTCGTTCATTCGCTCCTTATTTCATTCATTCATTCGTTCGTTCGTTATTTCGTTCGTTCATTTGCTCAGTCATTCTTTCCTCCATTGTGTATTCCGTTCTTTCGTTATTTCGTTCCTTCGTTTGTTCGTTCGTTCGTTATTTCATTCGTTCGTTATTTCGTTTGTTCGTTCGTTTTTTTCTTTCGTTCGTTCGTTATTTCTTTTGTTCGTTCATTCGTTCGTTCGTTCATTCTTTCGTTCGTTCGCCATTTCGTTCGCGCCTTCATTCATTCGTTTGTTTTTTCGTTCGATCATTCGTTATTTCTATCACACTCTTGTTCGTTCCTTATTTCATTCATTCGTTCGTTCGTTCGTTCGTTCGTTCAATCTTTCGTTCGTTCCTTATTTCTTTCGTTCGTTCGTTGATTATTTCGTTTGATCGATCGTTCATCCATAATTTCGTTTCTTCGTTAATTCGTTCCTTCGTTCTTTCGTTCATTCGTTATTTTGTTCGATCGTTATTTCGTTCGTTCGTTATTTCATTCGTTCTTTCGTTCGTTCTTCTTTTTCGTTCGTTCGTTATTTCATTCGTTCTTTCGTTCGTTCTTTATTTCGTTCGTTCGCTCGTTATTTCGTTCAATCGTTCGCTATTTAGTTCGTTATTTCGCTCGTTATTTCGTTCATTCGTTCGTTCTTTCGTTATTTCTTTCGTTCGTTCGTAATATCGTTCGTTCATTTGCTCAGTCATTCTTTCGTCCATTGTGTATTCCGTTCGTTCGTTATTTCGTTCGTTCGTTATTTCATTCGTTCGTTATTTCGTTTGTTGGTTCGTTTTTTCTTTCGTTCCTTCGTTATTTCGTTTATTCGTGCATTCGTTCGTTCGTTCGTTCATTCTTTCGTTCGTTCGTTCATTCATTGTAATTTCTTTCGTTCGTTCGCCCTTTCGTTCGCGCCTTTGTTCGTTCGTTTGTTTTTTCGTTCGTTGAATCTTTCGTTCGTTCACTCTTTCGTTCGTTCAATCTTTCGTTCGTTCAATCTTTCGTTCGTTCAATCTTTCGTTCGTTCCTTATTTCTTTCGTTCGTTCGTTCCTTATTTCGTTCGTTCATTATTTCGTCCGATCGATCGTTCATCCATAATTTCGTTCGTTCGTTTCTTCGTTAATTCGTTCCTTCGTTCTTTCGTTATTTTGTTCGATGGTTATATCGTTTGTTCGTTATTTCATTCGTTCTTTCGTTCGTTCTTCTTTTTCGTTCGTTCGTTATTTCGTTCGTCCGGTCATTATGTCGTTCGTTCGATCATTCTTTCGTTCATTCGTTATTTCGTTCGTTCGTTCGTTATTTCGTTATTTCGTTCGTTATTTAGTTTGTTCGTTTGGTGTATCGTTAGTTCGGTCGTTCATTCATAATTTCTTTCGTTTTTTCGTTCGTTCGTCATTTCGTTCGTTCGTCATTTCGTTCGTTCGTCATTTCGTTCGTTCGTCATTTCGTTCGTTGGTTGGTCATTTCGTTCGTTCGTTGGTCATTGCATTCGTTCGTTGTTTCGTCATTTCGTGCGTTTGTTCGTTCGTTCGTTGTTTCGTTCGTTCATTATTTCGTTCGTTCGATCGTTCGTTATTTCGTTCGTTCGCCCGGTCGTTATTTCGTTTGTTCGTTATTTCTTTCGATTGTTCGTTCTTTCGTTCATTCTTTCGTTCATACGTTATTGCGTTCGTTTATTCATTGGTTTGTTCGTTCGTTCGTTCATTCATTCATTATTTCGTTCCTGATTTCGTTCGTTAATTCGTTCGTTCGTTATTTCGTTGGGTCGTACGTAATGTCGTTCGTTCGTTTGTTATTTCATTCGTTCTTGATTTCATTCGTTTGTTCGTCCGTTATTTCGTTCGTTCATTCATTATTTCTTTCGTTCATTCATTATTTCGTTCGTTCGTTCATTCATTCGTTATATCGTTCGTTCGTTCGTTTGTTCATTTGTTTTTCGTTCGTTCGTTCGTTCATTCGCTCCTTATTTCATTCATTCATTCGTTCGTTCGATATTTCGTTCGTTCGTTCGTTATATCGTTCGTTCATTTGCTCAGTCATTCTTTCGTACATTGTGTATTCCGTTCGTTCGTTATTTCGTTCCTTCGTTTGTTCGTTCGTTCGTTATTTTATTCGTTCGTTATTTCGTTTGTTGGTTCGTTTTTTCTTTCGTTCGTTCGTTATTTCGTTTGTTCGTTCATTCGTTCGTTCGTTCATTCTTTCGTTCGTTCGCCATTTCGTTCGCGCCTTCGTTCATTCGTTTGTTTTTTCGTTCGATCATTCGTTATTTCTATCACACTCTTGTTCGTTCCTTATTTCATTCATTCGTTCCTTCGTTCTTTCGTTCGTTCTTCTTTTTCGTTCGTTCGTTATTTCATTCGTTCTTTCGTTCGTTCGTTATTTCATTCGTTCTTTCGTTCTTTCGTTCGTTCTTCTTTTTCGTTCGTTCTTCTTTTTCGTTCGTTCGTTATTTCGTTCGTTCGCTCGTTATTTCGTTCATTCCTACGTACGTTCGTTCGTTATTTCGTTCGTCCGGTCATTATGTCGTTCGTTCGATCATTCTTTCGTTCATTCCTTATTTTGTTCGATCGTTATTTCGTTCGTTCGTTATTTCATTCGTTCTTTCGTTCGTTCTTCTTTTTCGTTCGCTCGTTATTTCGTTCATTCGTTCGTACGTTCGTTCGTTATTTCGTTCGTCCGGTCATTATGTCGTTCGTTCGATCATTCTTTCGTTCATTCGTTATTTCGTTCGTTATTTCGTTCGTTCCTTCATAATTTCGTTTGTTTGTTCGTTCCTTCGTCATTTCTTTCGTACGTTCGTCATTTCGTTCGTTCGTCATTTCGTTCGTTCGTTGGTCATTTCATTCGTTCATCATTTCGTTCGTTTGTCGGTCATTTCGTTCGTTCGTTGGTCATTGCGTTCGTTCGTTGTTTCGTTATTTCGTGCGTTTGTTCGTTCGTTCGTTGCTTCGTTCGTTCATTATTTCGTTCGTTCGATCGTTCGTTATTTAGTTCGTTCGACCGGTCGTTATTTCGTTTGTTCGTTATTTCGTTCGATTGTTCGTTCTTTCGTTCATTCTTTCGTTCATTCGTTATTTCGTTCGTTAATTCGTTCGTTCGTTATTTCGTTGGGTCGTTCGTTATGTCGTTCGTTCGTTCGTTATTTCACTCGTTCTTGATTTGATTCGTTCGTTCGTCCGTTATTTCGTTCGTTCATTCATTATTTCTTTCGTTCATTCATTATTTCGTTCGTTCGTTCATTCATTCGTTATATCGTTCGTTCGTTCTTTCGTTTTTCGTTCGTTCGTTCATTCATTGTTTCGTTCGTTCATTCATTATTTCGTTCGTTCATTCGTTTGTTATATCGTTATTTCGTTTGTTTGTTCGTTATTTAGTTATTTCGATCGTTCTTTAGTTATTTCGTTCGTTTTTTCGTTCATTCTTTTGTCTTTCGTTCGTTATATCGTTCTTTTTCTCTTTCGGCCTCTCATTCGTTATTTCGTTTGTTCGTTCGTTCATTTGTTCGTTATTTAGTTCGTTATTTCGCTCGTTATTTCGTTCATTCGTTCGTTCTTTCGTTATTTCTTTCGTTCGTTCGTGATTTCGTTCGTTCATTTGCTCAGTCATTCTTTCGTCCATTGTGTATTCCGTTCGTTCGTTATTTCGTTCCTTCGTTTGTTCGTTCGTTATTTCGTTCGTTCGTTATTTCGTTTATTCGTTCATTCGTTCGTTCGTTCATTCTTTCGTTATTTCGTTCATTCATTGTAATTTCTTTCGTTCGTTCGCCCTTTCGTTCGCGCCTTCGTTCGTTCGTTTGTTTTTTCGTTCGATCATTCGATTTTTCGTTCAAACTCTTTTTCGTTCCTTATTTCATTCATTCGTTCGTTCGTTCGTTCAATCTTTCGTTCGTTCCTTATTTCATTCATTCGTTAGTTCGTTCAATCTTTCGTTCGTTCCTTATTTCTTTCGTTCGTTCGTTCCTTATTTCTTTCGTTCATTATTTCGTTTGATTGATCGTTCATCCATAATTTCGTTCGTTCGTTTCTTCGTTAATTCGTTCATCATTTCGTTCGTTCGTTGGTCATTTCGTTCGTTCGTTGGTCATTGCGTTCGTTCGTTGTTTCGTTATTTCGTTCGTTCGTTCGTTATTTAGTTTGTTCGTTCGGTGTATCGTTAGTTCGATCGTTCATTCGTTCGTTATTTCGTTCGTTCCTTCATAATTTCCTTCGTTTTTTTTTTCATTCGTCATTTCGTTCGTTCGTTGGTCATTTCATTCGTTCATCATTTCGTTCGTTCGTTGGTCATTTCGTTCGTTCGTAGGTCATTGCGTTCGTTCGTTGTCTCGTTATTTCGTGCGTTTGTTCGTTCGTTCGTTGTTTCGTTCGTTCATTATTTCGTTCGTTCGATCGTTCGTTATTTCGTTCGTTCGACCGGTCGTTATTTCGTTTGTTCGTTATTTCGTTCGATTGTTCGTTCTTTCGTTCATTCTTTCGTTCATTCGTTATTTCGTTCGTTTATTCATTGGTTTGTTCGTTCGTTCGTTCATTCATTCATTATTTCGTTCCTGATTTCGTTCGTTAATTCGTTAGTTCGTTATTTCGTTGGGTCGTTCGTTATGTCGTTCGTTCGTTCGTTATTTCATTCGTTCTTGATTTCATTCGTTTGTTCGTCCGTTATTTCTTTCGTTCATTCATTATTTCTTTCGTTCATTCATTATTTCGTTCGTTCGTTCATTCATTCGTTATATCGTTCGTTCGTTCGTTTGTTCATTTGTTTTTCGTTCGTTCGTTCGTTCATTCGCTCCTTATTTCATTCATTCATTCGTTCGTTCGTTCGATATTTCTTTCGTTGATTCGTTCGTTATATCGTTATTTCGATTGTTCGTTCGTTATTTAGTTATTTCGATCGTTCTTTCGTTATTTCGTTCGTTTTTTCGTTCATTCTTTTGTCTTTCGTTCGTTATATCGTTCTTTTTTTCTTTCGACCTTTCATTCGTTATTTCGTTTGTTCGTTCGTTCATTCTTTCGCTATTTAATTCGTTAGTTCGCTTGTTATTTCGTTCATTCCTTCGTTAATTCGTTATTTCTTTCGTTCGTTCGTTCTTTCGTTATTTCGTTCGTTCGTTCGTTCGTCCGTTCGTTCATTATTTCGTTCGCTCATTCGTTATGTCGTTCGTTCATTCACTATTGCGTTCGTTCGTTCATTCGTTCGTTATATCGTTCGTTCGTTTGTTTGTTCATTTGTTTTTCGTTCGTTCGTTATTTCATTCGGCTGTTCGTTATTTTATTCGTTTGTTCGTTATTTCATGCGTTTGTCCGTTTGTTCATTCGCTCCTTATTTCATTCATTCATTCGTTCGTTCGTTCGATATTTCGTTCGTTCGATATTTCGTTCGTTCGTTCTATATTTCGTTCGTTCTTTCGTTCGTTTGTTCTTTCTTTCGTTTGTTCGTTATTTCATTCTTTTGTCAGTTCGTTCGGTATTTCGTTCGATCGTTCTTAAGTTCGTTCGTTCGTTCGTTCGTTCGTTCGTTTTTCGTTCGTTCGTTATTTCGTTCGTTCATTCATTTCGTTCGTTATATCGTTCGTTATTTCGTTTGTTCGTTCGTTCATTCTTTCGCTATTTAGTTCGTTATTTCGCTCGTTATTTCGTTCATTCGTTCGTTCTTTCGTTATTTCCTTCGTTCGTTCGTTATTTCGTTCTTTCGTTATTTCGTTCGTTCGGTCGATTGTTACTTTGTTTGTTCGTTCCTTCTTTAGATCGTTCTTTATTTCGTTCGTTCGTTATTTCATTCGTTTGTCCATTCGTTCATTCTCTCCTTATTTAGCTCATTCATTCGTTCGTTCGTTCAATCTTTCGTTCGTTCGTTCGTCCGTTCGAATTTCGTTCGGTTGTTCTTTCGTTCGTTTGTCATTTCGTTCGTTTGTCATTTCGTTCGTTTGTTCGTTATTTCATTCGTTCTTTCGTTCGTTCTTCTTTTTCGTTCGTTATTTCGTTCGTCGCTCGTTATTTCGTTCATTCCTTCGTACGATCGTTCGTTATTTCGTTCGTTCGTTATTTCATTCGTTCTTTCGGTCGTTCTTCTTTTTCGGTCGTTCTTCTTTTTCGTTCGTTCTTTCGTTCGTTCTTCTTTTTCGTTCGTTCGTTATTTCGTTCGTTCGCTCGTTATTTTGTTCATTCGTTCGTACGTTCGTTCGTTATTTCGTTCGTCCGGTCATTTTGTCGTTCATTCGATCATTCTTTCGTTCATTCGTTATTTTGTTCCATCGTTATTTCGTTCGTTCGTTATTTCATTCGTTATTTCGTTCGTTCTTCTTTTTCGTTCGTTGGTTATTTCGTTCGTCGCTCGTTATTTCGTTCATTCGTTCGTACGTTCGTTCGTTATTTCGTTCGTCCGGTCATTATGTCGTTCGTTCGATCATTCTTTCGTTCATTCGTTATTTCGTTCGTTCGTTCGTTCCTTCATAATTTCGTTCGTTTGTTCGTTCGTTCGTCATTTCATTCGTTCGTTCGTCATTTCGTTCGTTCGTTGGTCATTTCATTCGTTCATCATTTCGTTCGTTCGTCGGTCATTTCGTTCGTTCGTTGGTCATTGCGTTCGTTCGTTGTTTCGTTATTTCGTGCGTTTGTTCGTTCGTTCGTTGTTTCGTTCGTTCATTATTTCGTTCGTTCGATCGTTCGTTATTTCGTTCGTTCGACAGGTCGTTATTTCGTTTGTTCGTTATTTCGTTCGATTGTTCGTTCTTTCGTTCATTCTTTCGTTCATTCGTTATTTCGTTCGTTTATTCCTTGGTTTTTTCGTTCGTTCGTTCATTCATTCATTATCTCGTTCTTGATTTCGTTCGTTAATTCGTTCGTTCGTTATTTCGTTCGGTCGTTCGTTATGTCGTTCGTTCGTTCGTTATTTCGTACGTTCGACCGGTCGTTATTTCGTTTGTTCGTTATTTCGTTCGATTGTTCGTTCTTTCGTTCATTCTTTCGTTCATTCGTTATTTCGTTCGTTTATTCATTGGTTTGTTCGTTCGTTCGTTCATTCATTCATTATTTCGTTCCTGATTTCGTTCGTTAATTCGTTAGTTCGTTATTTCGTTGGGTCGTTCGTTATGTCGTTCGTTCGTTCGTTATTTCATTCGTTCTTGATTTCATTCGTTTGTTCGTCCGTTATTTCTTTCGTTCATTCATTATTTCTTTCGTTCATTCATTATTTCGTTCGTTCGTTCATTCATTCGTTATATCGTTCGTTCGTTCGTTTGTTCATTTGTTTTTCGTTCGTTCGTTCGTTCATTCGCTCCTTATTTCATTCATTCATTCGTTCGTTCGTTCGATATTTCGTTCGTTGATTCGTTCGTTATATCGTTATTTCGATTGTTCGTTCGTTATTTAGTTATTTCGATCGTTCTTTCGTTATTTCGTTCGTTTTTTCGTTCATTCTTTTGTCTTTCGTTCGTTATATCGTTCGTTCTTTCGTTATTTCGTTCGTTCGTTCGTTCGTCCGTTCGTTCATTATTTCGTTCGCTCATTCGTTATGTCGTTCGTTCATTCACTATTTCGTTCGTTCGTTCATTCGTTCGTTATATCGTTCGTTCGTTTGTTTGTTCATTTGTTTTTCGTTCGTTCGTTATTTCATTCGGCTGTTCGTTATTTTATTCGTTTGTTCGTTATTTCATGCGTTTGTCCGTTTGTTCATTCGCTCCTTATTTCTTTCATTCATTCGTTCGTTCGTTCGTTCGATATTTCGTTCGTTCGATATTTCGTTCGTTCGTTCTATATTTCGTTCGTTCTTTCGTTCGTTTGTTCTTTCTTTCGTTTGTTCGTTATTTCATTCTTTTGTCAGTTCGTTCGGTATTTCGTTCGATCGTTCTTAAGTTCCTTCGTTCGTTCGTTCGTTCGTTCGTTTTTCGTTCGTTCGTTATTTCGTTCGTTCATTCATTTCGTTCGTTATATCGTTCGTTATTTCGTTTGTTCGTTCGTTCATTCTTTCGCTATTTAGTTCGTTATTTCGCTCGTTATTTCGTTCATTCGTTCGTTCTTTCGTTATTTCCTTCGTTCGTTCGTTATTTCGTTCTTTCGTTATTTCGTTCGTTCGGTCGATTGTTACTTTGTTTGTTCGTTCCTTCTTTAGATCGTTCTTTATTTCGTTCGTTCGTTATTTCATTCGTTTGTCCATTCGTTCATTCTCTCCTTATTTAGCTCATTCATTCGTTCGTTCGTTCAATCTTTCGTTCGTTCGTTCGTCCGTTCGAATTTCGTTCGGTTGTTCTTTCGTTCGTTTGTCATTTCGTTCGTTTGTCATTTCGTTCGTTTGTTCGTTATTTCATTCGTTCTTTCGTTCGTTCTTCTTTTTCGTTCGTTATTTCGTTCGTCGCTCGTTATTTCGTTCATTCCTTCGTACGATCGTTCGTTATTTCGTTCGTTCGTTATTTCATTCGTTCTTTCGGTCGTTCTTCTTTTTCGTTCGTTCTTTCGTTCGTTCTTCTTTTTCGTTCGTTCGTTATTTCGTTCGTTCGCTCGTTATTTTGTTCATTCGTTCGTACGTTCGTTCGTTATTTCGTTCGTCCGGTCATTTTGTCGTTCATTCGATCATTCTTTCGTTCATTCGTTATTTTGTTCCATCGTTATTTCGTTCGTTCGTTATTTCATTCGTTATTTCGTTCGTTCTTCTTTTTCGTTCGTTGGTTATTTCGTTCGTCGCTCGTTATTTCGTTCATTCGTTCGTACGTTCGTTCGTTATTTCGTTCGTCCGGTCATTATGTCGTTCGTTCGATCATTCTTTCGTTCATTCGTTATTTCGTTCGTTCGTTCGTTCCTTCATAATTTCGTTCGTTTGTTCGTTTGTTCGTCATTTCATTCGTTCGTTCGTCATTTCGTTCGTTCGTTGGTCATTTCATTCGTTCATCATTTCGTTCGTTCGTCGGTCATTTCGTTCGTTCGTTGGTCATTGCGTTCGTTCGTTGTTTCGTTATTTCGTGCGTTTGTTCGTTCGTTTGTTGTTTCGTTCGTTCATTATTTCGTTCGTTCGATCGTTCGTTATTTCGTTCGTTCGACAGGTCGTTATTTCGTTTGTTCGTTATTTCGTTCGATTGTTCGTTCTTTCGTTCATTCTTTCCTTCATTCGTTATTTCGTTCGTTTATTCCTTGGTTTTTTCGTTCGTTCGTTCATTCATTCATTATCTCGTTCTTGATTTCGTTCGTTAATTCGTTCGTTCGTTATTTCGTTCGGTCGTTCGTTATGTCGTTCGTTCGTCCGTTATTTAGTTCATTCGTTTATTCATTTGTTATATCGTTCGTTTGTTCGTTTGTTCATTTGTTTTTCGTTCGTTCGATCGGTCTTTCGTTCTTTCGTTCGTTCGTTCGTTCGTTTTTCTTTCGTTCGTTCATTCAATGTTTCGTTCGTTCATTCATTATTTCGTTCGTTGATTCGTTCGTTATATCGTTCGTTATTTCGTTTGTTCGTTCGTTCATTCTTTCGCTATTTAGTTCGTTATTTCGCTCGTTATTTCGTTCATTCGTTCGTTCTTTCGTTATTTCCTTCCTTCGTTCGTTATTTCGTTCTTTCGTTATTTGGTTCGTTCGGTCGATTGTTACTTTGTTTGTTCGTTCCTTCTTTAGATCGTTCTTTATTTCGTTCGTTCGTTATTTCATTCGTTTGTCCATTCGTTCATTCTCTCCTTATTTAGCTCATTCATTCGTTCGTTCGTTCAATCTTTCGTTCGTTCGTTCGTCCGTTCGAATTTCGTTCGGTTGTTCTTTCGTTCGTTTGTCATTTCGCTCGTTTGTCATTTCGTTCGTTTGTTCGTTATTTCATTCGTTTGTCCGGTCGTTCGTTTGTTCGTTCGTTCGTTATTTCATTCGTTCGTTATTTCGTTCGTTCAATCTTTCGTTCGTTCAATCTTTCGTTCGTTCCTTATTTCATTCATTCGTTCGTTAGTTCAATCTTTCGTTCTTTCCTTATTTCTTTCGTTCGTTCGTTCCTTATTTCGTTCGTTCATTATTTCGTTTGATCGATCGTTCATCCATAATTTCGTTCGTTCGTTTCATCGTTAATTCGTTCCTTCGTTCTTTCGTTCATTCGTTATTTTGTTCGATGGTTATTTCGTTCGTTCGTTATTTCATTCGTTCTTTCGTTCGTTCTTCTTTTTCGTTCGTCCGGTCATTATGTAGTTCGTTCGATCATTCTTTCGTATATTGGTTATTTCGTTCGTTCGTTCGTTATTTCGTTCGTTCGTTCGTTATTTAGTTTGTTCGTTTGGTGTATCGTCAGTTCGGTCGTTCATTCGTTCGTTATTTCGTTCGTTCCTTCATAATTTCGTTCGTTTTTTCGTTCGTTCGTCATTTCGTTCGTTCGTTGGTCATTTCATTCGTTCATCATTTCGTTCGTTCGTCGGTCATTTCGTTCGATCCTTGGTCATTGCGTTCGTTCGTTGTTTCGTTATTTCGCGCGTTTGTTCGTTCCTTCGTTGTTTCGTTCGTTCATTATTTCGTTTGTTCGACCGGTCGTTATTTCGTTTGTTTATTCCTTGGTTTTTTCGTTCGTTCGTTCATTCATTCATTATCTCGTTCCTGATTTCGTTCGTTAATTCATTCGTTCGTTATTTCGTTGGGTCGTTCGTTATGTCGTTCGTTCGTTCGTTATTTCATTCGTTGTTGAATTCATTCGTTCGTTTGTCCGTTATTTCGTTCGTTCATTCATTAATTCTTTCGTTCATTCATTATTTCGTTCGTTCGTTCATTCATTCGTTGTATCGTTCGTTCGTTCGTTTGTTCATTTGTTTTTCGTTCGTTCGATCGGTCTTTCGTTCTTTCGTTCGTTCGTTCGTTCGTTTTTCGTTCGTTCGTTCATTCATTGTTTCGTTCGTTCATTCATTATTTCGTTCGTTCATTCGTTCGTTATATCGTTATTTCGTTTGTTCGTTCGTTCATTCTTTCGCTATTTAGTTCGTTATTTCGCTTGTTATTTCGTTCATTCCTTCGTTCCTTCGTTATTTCTTTCGTTCGTTCGTTATTTCGTTCGTTCTTTCTTTCGTCCGTTCGTTCATTATTTCGTTCGCTCATTCGTTATGTCGTTCGTTCATTCACTATTTCGTTCGTTCGTTCATTCGTTCGTTATATCGTTCGTTCGTTTGTTTGTTCATTTGTATTTCGTTTGTTCGTTATTTCATTCTTTTTTCCGTTCGTTCGTTATATCGTTCGATCGTTCTTTCGTTCATTCGTTCGTTCGTTCGTTCATTCGTTCGTTATATCGTTCGTTATTTCGTTTGTTCGTTCGTTCATTCTTTCGCTATTTAGTTCGTTATTTCGCTCATTATTTCGTTCATTCGTTCGTTCTTTCGTTATTTCTTTCGTTCGTTCGTTATTTAGTTCGTTCATTTGCTCGGTCATTCTTTCGTCCATTATGTATTCCGTTCGTTCGTTATTTCGTTCCTTCGTTTGTTCGTTCGTTATTTCGTTCTTTCGTTATTTCGTTCGTTCGGTCGACTGTTATTTTGTTTGTTCGTTCCTTCTTTAGATCGTTCGTTATTTCGTTCGTTCGTTATTTCATTCGTTTGTCCGTTCGTTCATTCTCTCCTTATTTCATTCATTTATTCGTTCGTTCGTTCGTTCGTCCGTTCGATATTTCGTTCGGTTGTTCTTTCGTTCGTTTGTCATTTCGTTCGTTTGTTCGTTATTTCATTTGTTTGTCCGGTCGTTCGTTTGTTCGTTCGTTCGTCCGTTCGTTCATTATTTCGTTCGCTCGTTCGTTATGTCGTTCGTTCGTCCGTTATTTCGTTCGTTCGTTCATTCATTATTTCGTTCGTTCATTCATTATTTCGCTCGTTCGTTCATTCGTTCGTTATATCGTTCGTTCATTCGTTCGTTTGTTCATTTGTTTTTCGTTCGTTCGTTATTTCATTCGTTTGTTCGTTATTTCATTCGTTTGTCCGTTCGTTCATTTGCTCCTTATTTCATTCATTCATTCGTTCGTTCGTTCGTTCGTTCTTTCGTTCGTTTGTTATTTCTTTCGTTTGTTCGTTATTTCATTCATTTGTCCGTTCGTTCGTTATTTCGTTCGATCGTTCTTTCGTTCTTTCGTTCGTTCGTTCGTTCGTTTTTCGTTCGATCGTTATTCCGTTCGTTCATTCATTGTTTCGTTCGTTCATTCATTATTTCGTTCGTTTATTCGTATGTTATATCAATCGTTCTTTCGGTTGTTCATTTGTTTTTTCATTCTTTCGTTCGTTATTTCGTTTGTTCGTTCGTTATTTATTTATTTCGATCGTTCTATCGTTATTTCATTCGTTTTTTCGTTCATTCTTTTGTCTTTCGTTCGTTATATCGTTCTTTTTCTCTTTCGGCCTTTCATTCGTTATTTCGTTTGTTCGTTCGTTCATTCGTTCGCTATTTAGTTCGTTATTTCGCTCGTTATATCGTTCATTCGTTCGTTCTTTCATTATTTCTTTCGTTCGATCGTTATATCGTTCGTTCATTTGCTCAGTCATTCTTTCGTCCATTGTGTATTCCGTTCGTTCGTTATTTCGTTCCTTCGATTGTTCGTTCGTTATTTCGTTCGTTCGTTTTTTCTTTCGTTCGTTCGTTATTTCGTTTATTCGTTCATTCGTTCGTTCGTTCACTCATTGTAATTTCTTTCGTTCGTTCGCCCTTTCGTTCGCGCCTTTGTTCGTTCGATCATTCGTTATTTCGTTCACACTCTTGTTCGTTCCTTATTTCATTCATTCGTTCGTTCGTTCGTTGAATCTTTCGTTCGTTCAATCTTTCGTTCGTTCAATCTTTCGTTCGTTCAATCTTTCGTTCGTTCCTTATTTCATTCGTTCGTTCGTTCGTTCGTTCGTTCAATCTTTCGTTCTTTCCTTATTTCTTTCGTTCATTCGTTCCTTATTTCCTTCGTTCATTATTTCGTTCGATCGATCGTTCATCCACAATTTCGTTCGTTCGTTTCTTCGTCAATTCGTTCCTTCGTTCTTTCGTTCATTCGTTATTTTGTTCGATGGTTATTTCGTTCGTTCGTTATTTCATTCGTTCTTTCGTTCGTTCTTCTTTTTCGTTCGTTCGTCATTTCGTTCTTCCGGTCATTATGTCGTTCGTTCGATCTTTCTTTCGTTCATTCGTTATTTCGTTCGTTCGTTCGTTATTTCGTTCGTTCGTTCGTTATTTAGTTTGTTCGTTCGGTGTATCGTTAGTTCGGTCGTTCATTCGTTCGTTATTTCGTTCGACCCTTCATAATTTCGTTCGTTATTTCGTTCGTTCGTCATTTCGTTCGTTCGTCATTTCGTTCGTTCGTCATTTCGTTCGTTCGTCATTTCGTTCGTTCGTCATTTCGTTCGTTCTTTCGGTCATTTCATTCGTTCATCATTTCGTTCGTTCGTTGGTCATTTCGTTCGTTCGTTGGTCATTGCGTTCGTTCGTTGTTTCGTTATTTCGTGCGTTTGTTCGTTCGTTCGTTGTTTCGTTCGTTCATTATTTCGTTCGTTCGATCGTTCGTTATTTCTTTCGTTCGACCGGTCGTTATTTCGTTTGTTCGTTATTTCGTTCGATTGTTCGTACTTTCGTTCATTCTTTCGTTCATTCGTTATTTCGTTCGTTTTTTCATTGTGTTTGTTCGTTCGTTCGTTCATTCATTCATTATTTCGTTCCTGATTTCGTTCGTTAATTCGTTCGTTCGTTATTTCGTTGGGTCGTTCGTCCGTTATTTCGTTCGTTGATCCATTATTTCTTTCGTTCATTCATTATTTCGTTCGTTCGTTCAGTCATTCGTTATATCGTTCGTTCGTTCGTTTGTTCATTTGTTTTTCGTTCGTTCGATCGGTCTTTCGTTCTTTCGTTCGTTCGTTCGTTCGTTTTTCGTTCGTTCGTTTTTCGTTCGTTCGTTCATTCATTGTTTCGTTCGTTCATTCATTATTTCGTTCGTTCATTCGTTCGTTATATCGTTATTTCGTTTGTTCGTTCGTTATTTAGTTATTTCGATCGTTCTTTCGTTATTTCGTTCGTTTTTTCGTTCATTCTTTTGTCTTTCGTTCGTTATATCGTTCTTTTTTTCTTTCGGCCTTTCATTCGTTATTTCGTTTGTTCGTTCGTTCATTCTTTCGATATTTAGTTCGTTATTTCGCTTGTTATTTCGTTCATTCGTTCGTTCGTTCAATCCTTCGTTCGTTCGTTCGTCCGTTCGATATTTCGTTCGGTTGTTCTTTCGTTCGTTTGTCATTTCGTTCGTTTGTTCGTTATTTCATTCGTTTGTCCGGTCGTTCATTTCTTCGTTCGTTCGTCCGTTCGTTCATTATTTCGTTCTCTCGTTCGTTATGTCGTTCGTTCGTCCGTTATTTCGTTCGTTCATTCATTATTTCGTTCGTTTATTCATTATTTCGTTCGTTCATCCATTCGTTCTTTATATCGTTCGTTCGTTCGTTTCTTCATTAGTTTTTCGTTCGTTATTTCATTCGTTTGTTCGTTATTTCATTCGTTTGTCCGTTCGTTCATTTGCTCCTTATTTCATTCATTCATTCGTTCGTTCGTTCGTTCGATATTTCGTTCGTTCTTTCGTTCGTTTGTTATTTCGTTCGTTTGTTCGTTATTTCATTCATTTGTCCGTTCGTTCGTTATTTCGTTCGATCGTTCTTTCCTTCTTTCGTTCGTTCGTTCGTTCGTTCGTTTTTCGTTCGATCGTTATTTCGTTCGTTCATTCATTGTTTCGTTCGTTCATTCATTATTTCGTTCGTTTATTCGTATGTTATATCGTTCGTTCTTTCGTTTGTTCATTTGTTTTTTCATTCTTTCGTTCGTTATTTCGATCGTTCTTTCGTTATTTCGTTCGTTTTTTCGTTCATTCTTTTGTCTTTCGTTCGTTATATCGTTCGTTCGTTTGTTTGTTCATATGTTTTTCGTTCGTTCGTTATTTCATTCGTTTGTTCGTTATTTTATTCGTTCGTTCGTTCGTTCGATATTTCGTTCGTTCTTCCGTTCGTTTGTTATTTCTTTCGTTTGTTGTTATTTCATTCTTTTGTCCGTTCGTTCGTTATTTCGTTCGATCGTTCTTTAGTTCCTTCGTTCGTTCGTTCGTTCGTTTTTTCGTTATTTCGTTCGTTCAATCATTGTTTCGTTCGTTCATTCATTATTTCATTCGTTCATTCGTTCTTTATATCGTTCGTTATTTCGTTTGTTCGTTTGTTCATTCTTTCGCTATTTAGTTCGTTATTTCGCTCGTTATTTCGTTCATTCGTTCGTTCTTTCGTTATTTCCTTCGTTCGTTCGGTATTTCGTTCGTTCATTTGCTCAGTCATTCTTTCGTCCATTGTGTATTCCGTTCGTTCGTTATTTCGTTCCTTCGTTTGTTCGTTCGTTATTTCGTTCGTTCGTTCGTTTGTTCATTTGTTTTTCGTTCGTTATTTCATTCGTTTGTTCGTTATTTCATTCGTTTGTCCGTTCGTTCATTTGCTCCTTATTTCATTCATTCATTCGTTCGTTCGTTCGTTCGATATTTCGTTCGTTCTTTCGTTCGTTTGTTATTTCGTTCGTTTGTTCGTTATTTCATTCATTTGTCGGTTCGTTCGTTATTTCGTTCGTTCGTCCGTTTGTTCTTTTGTTTTTCGTTCGTTCGTTATTTCATCTGTTTGTTCGTTATTTCATTCGTTTGTCCGTTCGTTCATTTGCTCCTTATTTCATTCATTCATTCGTTCGTTCGTTCGTTCGTTATTTCGTTCGTTCTTTCGTTCGTTTGTTATTTCGTTCGTTTGTTCGTTATTTCATTCATTTGCCCGTTCGTTCGTTATTTCGTTCGGTCGTTCGTTCGTTTTTCGTTCGATCGTTATTTCGTTCGTTCATTCATTGTTTCGTTCGTTCATTCATTATTTCGTTCGTTCATTCATTATTTCGTTCGTTTATTCGTATGTTATATCGTTCGTTCTTTCGTTCGTTATTTCGTTTGTTCGTTCGTTATTTAGTTCGTTCGTTATTTAGTTATTTCGATTCATTCATTCGTTCGTTCGTTCGTTCTTTCGTTCGTTATTTCGTTCGTTTGTTCGTTATTTCCGTCGTTATTTCGTCTTTCGTTCGTTCATTCATTATTTCGTTCGTTCGTTCATTCGTTCGTTATATCGTTCGTTCGTTTGTTTGTTCATTCGCACGTTTGTTATTTCGCACGTTATTTCGTTCATTCTTTCGTTCTTTCGTTATTTCTTTCGTTCGTTCGTTATTTCGTTCGTTCATTTGCTCAGTCATTCTTTCGTCCATTGTGTATTCCGTTCGTTCGTTATTTCGTTCCTTCGTTTGTTCATTCGTTATTTCGTTCGTTCGTTATTTCATTCGTTTGTTATTTCGTTTGTTCGTTCGTTTTTTCTTTCGTTCGTTCGTTATTTCGTTTATTCGTTCATTCGTTCGTTCGTTCATTCTTTCGTTCGTTCGTTCAATCATTGTAATTTCTTTCGTTCGTTCGCTCTTTCGTTCGCGCATTCGTTCGTTCGTTTGTTTTTTCGTTCGATCATTCGTTATTTCGTTCACACTCTTGTTCGTTCCTTATTTCATTCATTCGTTCGTTCGTTCGTTCGTTCATTCAATCTTTCGTTCGTTCCTTATTTCTTTCTTTCGTTCGTTCCATATTTCGTTCGTTCATTATTTCGTTTGATCGATCGTTCATCCATAATTTCGTTCGTTCGTTTCTTCGTTAATTCATTCCTTCGTTCTTTCGTTCGTTCGTTATTTTGTTCGATGGTTATTTCGTTCGTTCGTTATTTCATTCGTGCTTTCGTTCGTTCTTCTTTTTCGTTCGTTCGTTATGTCGTTCGTCCGGTCATTATGTCGTTCGTTCGATCATTCTTTCGTTCATTCGTTATTTCGTTCGTTCGTTCGTTATTTCGTTCGTTCGTTCGTTATTTAGTTTGTTCGTTCGGTGTATCGTTAGTTCGGTCGTTCATTCGTTCGTTATTTCGTTCGTTCCTTCATAATTTCGTTCGTTTTTTCGTCCGTTCGTCATTTCGTTCGTTCGTTTGTCATTTCATTCGTTCATCATTTCGTTCGTTCGTTGGACATTTCGTTCGTTCGTTGGTCATTGCGTTCGTTCGTAGGTCATTGCGTTCGTTCGTTGTTTCGTTATTTCGTGCGTTTGTTCGTTTGTTCGTTATTTCGTTCGATTGTTCGTTCTTTTGTTCATTCTTTCGTTCATTCGTTATTTCGTACGTTCATTCATTGGTTTGTTCGTTCGTTCGTTCATTCATTCATTATTTCGTTCCTGATTTCGTTCGTTAATTCGTTCGTTCGTTATTTCGTTGGGTCGTTCGTTATGTCGTTCGTTCGTTTGTTATTTCATTCCTTCTTGATTTCATTCGTTCGTTTGTCCGTTATTTCGTTCGTTCATTCATTATTTCTTTCGTTCATTCATTTCGTTCGTTCGTTCATTCATTCGTTATATCGTTCGTTCGTTCGTTTGTTCATTTGTTTTTCGTTCGTTCGTTCGTTCATTCGCTCCTTATTTCATTCATTCATTCGTTCGTTCGTTCGATATTTCGTTCGTTCTTCCGTTCATCTGTTATTTTGTTCGTTTGTTCGTTATTTCCCTCGTTATTTCGTCTTTAGTTCGTTCTTTCGTTATTTCTTTCGTTCGTTCGTTATGTCGTTCGTTCATTTGCTCAGTCATTCTTTCGTCCATTGTGTATTCCGTTCGTTCGTTATTTCGTTCCTTCGTTTGTTCGTTCGTTATTTCGTTCCTTCGTTTGTTCGTTCGTTATTTCGTTCGTTCATTATTTCATTCGTTCGTTATTTCGTTTGTTCGTTCATTCGTTCGTTCGTTCATTCTTTCTTTCGTTCGCCATTTCGTTCGCGCCTTCGTTCGTTCGTTTGTTTTTTCGTTCGATCATTCGTTATTTCTATCACACTCTTGTTCATTCCTTATTTCATTCGTTCGTTCGTTCTTTCGTTCGTTCGTTCGTTTAATGTTTCGTTCGTTCCTTATTTTTTTCGTTCGTTCGTTCATTATTTCGTTTGATCGGTCGTTCATCCATAATTTCGTTTCTTCGTTAATTCGTTCCTTCGTTCTTTCGTTCATTCGTTATTTTGTTCGATCGTTATTTCGTTCGTTCGTTATTTCATTGGTTCTTTCGTTCGTTCGTTATTTCATTCGTTCTTTCGTTCGTTCTTCTTTTTCGTTCGTTCGTTATTTCGTTCGTTCGCTCCATATTTCGTTCATTCGTTCGTACGTTCGTTCGTTATTTCGTTCGTCCGGTCATTATCGTTCGTTCGATCATTCTTTCGTTCATTCGTTATTTCGTTCATTCGTTATTTTGTTCGATCGTTATTTCGTTCGTTCGCTATTTCATTCGTTCTTTCGTTCGTTCTTCTTTTTTGTTCGTTCGTTATTTCGTTCGTTTTTTCGTTCGTTCTTCTTTTTCGTTTGTTCGTTATTTCCCTCGTTATTTCGTCTTTCGTTCGTTCTTTCGTTATTTCATTCGTTCGTTATTTCGTTTGATCGTTCGTTTTTTCATTCGTTCGTTCGTTATTTCGTTTGTTCGTTCATTCGTTCGTTCGTTTGTTTTTTCGTTCGTTCTTTATTTCGTTTGATCGATCGTTCATCCATAATTTCGTTTCTTCGTTAATTCGTTCCTTCGTTATTTCGTTCATTCGTTATTTTGTTCGATCGTTATTTCGTTCGTTCGTTATTTCATTCGTTCCTTCGTTCGTTCTTCTTTTTCGTTCGTTCGTTATTTCATTCGTTCTTTCGTTCGTTCTTCTTTTTCGTTCGTTCTTCTTTTTCGTTCGTTATTTCGTTCGTTCGCTCGTTATTTCGTTCATTCGTTCGTACGTTCGATTTATTATTTCGTTCGTCCGGTCATTATGTCGTTCGTTCGATCATTGTTTCGTTCATTCGTTATTTCGTTCATTCGTTCGTACGTTCGTTTGTTATTTCGTTCGTCCGCTCATTATGTCGTTCGTTCGATCATTCTTTCGTTCATTCGTTATTTCGTTCATTCGTTATTTTGTTCGATCGTTATTTCGTTCGTTCGTTATTTCATTCGTTCTTTCGTTCGTTCTTCTTTTTCGTTCGTTCGTTATTTCGTTCGACGCTCGTTATTTCGTTCATTCGTTCGTACGTTCGTTCGTTATTTCGTTCGTCCGGTCATTATGTCGTTCCTTCGATCATTCTTTCGTTCATTCGTTATTTCGTTCTTTCGTTCTTTATTTCGTTCGTTCCTTCATAATTTCGTTCGTTTGTTCCTTCGTTCGTCATTTCTTTCGTTCGTTCGTTGGTCATTTCATTCGTTCATCATTTCGTTCGTTCGTCGGTCATTTCGTTCGTTCGTTGGTCATTGCGTTCGTTCGTTGTTTCGTTATTTCGTGCGTTTGTTCGTTCGTTCGTTGTTTCGTTCATTTATTATTTTGTTCGTTCGATCGTTCGTTATTTCGTTCGTTCGACCTTTCGTTATTTTGCTCAGTCATTCTTTCGTTCATTGTGTATTCCGTTCGTTCGTTATTTCGTTCCTTCGTTTGTTCGTTCGTCCGTTCGATATTTCGTTCGGTTGTTCTTTCGTTCGTTTGTCATTTCGTTCGTTTGTTCGTTATTTCATTCGTTTGTCCGGTCGTTCGTTTGTTCGTTCGTTCATCCGTTCGTTCATTATTTCGTTCATTCATTATTTCGTTCGTTCATTCATTATTTCGTTCGTTCGTTAATTCGTTCGTTATATCGTTCGTTCGTTCGTTTGTTCATCTGTTTTTCGTTCGTTCGTTATTTCATTCGTTTGTTCGTTATTTCATTCGTTTGTCCGTTCGTTCATTTGCTCCTTATTTCATTCATTCGTTCGTTCGTTCGTTCGATATTTCGTACGTTCTTTTTTTCGTTTGTCATTTCGTTCGTTTGTTCGTTATTTCATTCATTTGTCCGTTCGTTCGTTATTTCATTCGATCGTTCTTTCGTTCTTTCGTTCGTTCGTTCGTTCGTTTTTCGTTCGATGGTTATTTCGTTCGTTCATTCATTGTTTCGTTCGTTCATTCATTATTTCGTTCGTTTATTCGTATGTTATATCGTTCGTTCTTTCGTTTGTTCATTTGTTTTTTCATTCTTTCGTTCGTTATTTCGTTTGTTCGTTCGTTATTTAGTTATTTCGATCGTTCTTTCGTTATTTCTTTCGTTCGTTCATTCGTTCGTTCGTTCATTCATTCGTTCGTTCGCCATTTCGTTCGCGCCTTCGTTCGTTCGTTTGTTTTTTCGTTCGATCATTCGTTATTTCGTTCACACTCTTGTTCGTTCCTTATTTCATTCATTCATTCGTTCGTTCGTTCAATCTTTCGTTCGTTCCTTATTTCATTCATTCGTTCGTTCGTTCGTTCAATCTTTCGTTCGTTCCTTATTTCTTTCGTTTGTTCGTTCCTTATTTCGTTCGTTCATTATTTCGTTCCTTCGTTCTTTCGTTCGTTCTTTATTTTGTTCGATGGTTATTTCGTTCGTTCGGTCGTTATTTCGTTCGTTCGTTCGTTATTTAGTTTGTTCGTTCGGTGTATCGTTAGTTCGGTCGTTCATTCGTTCGTTATTTCGTTCGTTCCTTCATAATTTCGTTCGTTTTTTCGTTCGTTCGTCATTTCGTTCGTTCGTCATTTCGTTCGTTCGACCGGTCGTTATTTCGTTTGTTCGTT